>NC_088686.1:99506120-99808534 GCF_028017835.1 Emys orbicularis | reverse complement strand
TATTTCCCTACTACAGACGCTCCCCGACTTATGCAAGGCGGAACGCCTTGTGTAAGTCAAATTTTGCATAAGTTGCGGACGTATACCCGACAATTACGCCAAAAAAAAAAAAAAACCCTCGGGGGAAAAAACAAACAAACCCCGCTTACGGAACTTACGAAATTTTTTCCATAAGTGTGGGTTTGCGTCTGTATATATCTGTATGGTTCCCGTCTGATTCTTTAATTGGTTCTGTCTGTTGCATAACTAATTTTGCAAAGTTAGAACCAACTAAGGTGGTGGGGTATAACTGGTTAAAGAAGTGTTTCGCAATATGTCAGGATTGGTTAAAGAATTGTTTCATAAAAATAACTGGCTAACATACAAATAGGCAGGACTCAAGTTTCACTATAAAAATTGGGGTCCAAGAAGAAATGGAAGAAGAACTCACCTACAGGACACAGCACAGCTCAAGATTAAAGCTACCAGAATACTCTGCACGAACATGGAGTGCAGCAAAAGAGCTCCAGATGACCTGAACCTTGCCTGGCCAGGAGGGGGAAGATCGCCTGCATGCTCAGGAGTGGTGAGCATTGTATACTGATTGTGTATGTTCTGGTTTGGTAAAGGTTAATAAACAGAAGTTAAGGATATTACCATGTAAGGCTCTTTTACTGGGAAAAGACCCTGCAAACATGTTTCATTTTTTCATTAAGGAGCTTTTGTCTTTTAAATAGAATTTTCTCTCTCTTGTTTAATTGGGACATTTTATCCCTAGGAATGTGAATACATCATCCAGAACACAGTCCTGATAATATACATCATTACTTTTTGAAGCTAGAGCCTGGGGTTATATTCCTGCCCCTGCCACTGCCACTGTCTGTGACCTTGGGTAAATCATTCAATCTCTCTGAACCTCAGATTATGCATCTATAGAAGTGCGTCCAATATAACCTTAATAGGCTGTTGGAAAGCTTCAGTAATGTTTGTAAACTACTCTGAGCTCCTCAGATGAAAAATTATCTATATGGGCCTGACATCAGTGGAAAGGCTTGTATTGACTTTAGTGGGAATTGGATTAGGCCCTACAAAAAGGAAGTATTACACTGGCCTTCCAAACCTTTAAAACAGGCTGGTCACAATGGTCATCCATGGGCTTCCCTGATCACAAGGACATCTCATGGCTAATACTGTGATCAGCAATAGATGCCCCAAACCTACAAGGGAAGGCAAGGGGCCATGGCTCCGCACCCATATTCTGCACCAGCTGGGGTGGGGAAGCACAAAATCTCTTATGGATACTCACTGGGGCATGGTGCCTCCTTGAACTTCTGCTTGGGCAGCCTGATGCTGCACTGACCCCAGAACATGAGCCAATGCCTTAAAGGCATGATTAAACCCTATGTTATTATATTATGAGAGCAGAGAGTCACAAATGATGGAAACCTTGTCTTGAAACTGTAACAGAATCTGGAGAGTGCAAGTGATTACATCTCAACAGGAAACAGCTTGGGATGGCACGGTAACTTTAGGGGGACTGATAAAGCATGAGAGACCTCTGAAGGAGCCAGGCTTATCCTACACAGAGTCTAAGGATGTGATCCTGAGAGGTACCCCATCGATGGGATCCAGCCCCTCTGACAAGGTGCTCACCAGCTCTCCTCATCTAGCCTTAGTGAGCTTGATTTTTTTGTTATGAGGCAAGTACTGAGCTTTGTAAGAAAATGTTTTGCTGTCAGGGAAAAAATATGACTTTGTTTCCTATATTATGAATGTATTCATACTTTGCACTCATAGGCATCTAGCCCTAAGGCAACTGAATTCTATTAATATTTATTTGATAATAGATGTTTAATATTTTACACATATTATTACAAAGTCATAGATGAGGGGGCAAAAAATCTACTGATAAAATATTACCTCAACTCAGAGATGAACGGAGTTGAGAAGAGAGAGAGAATTTTTACAAGATCCTGACAGAATAATCCCCAAATCTTATAACATACTGCAATGTGAAAATAACTGCTCCCGCTTTCTATGGCTGATCCAGGCATTACCAGCAATGAATGCTTTGGATACAACTCCAAGTGGTTTGTGCGTTTTCTTGGTCTCAAGTGGCCCAAGTAATGTGAATAGATGAGAGAAAGGTTCCTCTTTTGGTTAGGACCCTGACTTAGGACTCATTCGTACCCATTCTGCTGTGAGCAGGGCACTTCAAGGCTGCAGAGGAAAGGGCAAGATTTGCCCGTTACAGACTAATCCTGGCGAGTATAAGAGGACTTTGTTCCACATGGAAATGACACAGAGCTGAGAGAGAAAATTTTCAGTTTGAACCAGCCATGGCTGCTAACACAGGGCATGGGGAAATGTAGCAGACATGGCTTGCGGATTCCCCACTAAACAGGGCTTTGGCTCAGCACATACATACAGCACATGGATATGCTGGTCACAGTACTTGCTTTGATCTACTCACAGTCCTCCTTCCACAAGGAGCTGCAGAGACCCACCATGGCAATCTTCTCTGTGGAATGGGCGGGGGGGGGGGGGTGGAGGGAGGAGGGGAGTCTCATTAGTGCTGTCTTCTGTGCATCCACATTGTACCCTCATAACCTAGCACCCTGTAACATTGAACTCTCCACATTTATAAGACGTTACCAGGGAGAAGACGGCAATCCTGTTCCAGTAACCAAGCATTACTGCAGGCAGGTGAGCCTGTAGAGTCATGCAGGCTTACAGCACACAGAGACTTCCTAGAGGAAGGAAGGAAGGAATGTTGCTTGGCATTCCATCTGTTCACTGTGTGAACACATTACAGCATGCAGAATAGGAACAGGCCACTGTGTATTTATTTTACTCACAACTTCCTGGCTATGGTAAGCCATAGAGTAAGCTCAGGAAGTTGGCTGGCTAATGAGCTCCATCATATTGTATGATACATGGCACACAATACCTCGTAACTTGGAAAGCCAGCTACTGGGTTTACTCAGGCATGCTTGGTAGCTGATTCTCCAAGGCTACATAGTAAAGAGCGCCACATGTCAGGAGATGGGATTAAGCCATATGCTGCTAAAAAGGAAAGTACAGATGAAAGATGAAGCAGAGGAAGCAATCTGCATCCTGGTGTGGAGGTTATAATTTTAAAATACAAATGTTATTTATTGTACTGATACTGTAACTATAAAATGCAAACTGCTGATGTTTCTGTTGAACAATTACAGCCTGTATTAAGTGATTCATTTTAGGCCCTGCAGTTAAAAGCAACCCAGGAAGTCTTGAAATTACTCTCTGGTGCTGCAGAGACAAGAAAATGTAGTTAGCCAGCAGAGAAAGACCATCTGGACCTAAATCCTTCTCTGACCATAGTTTTCAGCATGCCTCTATCTAACGAAAATTAAAGGCAGCTTTGTGGAGTAACACTACAGTCTGTAGAGCTAGGGACTGCAACTAAATTACATGATTTTCCACAATATTCTGACAACAGCATTTTTTGTAGGCACCTGCATTTTGCCAGGAGGCAGCACATGGCCTCAGGTCTGTACCAGGAGCAGTGGATTAAGTGAAGAGGCACATTTGCAAAGTCTACCATCTGCAGAAAGAATATTACATTCCTAGCAGAACTAATATTGCATTTTAAATGTATATTAATCCTAGTATTATCTGGGTTATGATGAGCATAGTGAGGAGAGTCATTAATAAACGGCTGAGCTATCTGTCTTACAGATGTTTTGATGCAGCTGGGAACTCAGATCAGAGTCAGAATAGAGCTAGATGAAGCAATATACATTCTGCTACCTTGCACATTGTGGTATGTCAAAGATGAAAGTGTTTTATTTAGGTCAGGCTTCACTTCCCTGGAGACAGAAGAATAGATATCAAGAAATTAGAGCACTGTTGGGTCTTATTCCAATAATCTAGTATATGCTAAAATTTCAGTTATGGCGAGGTGGGGGTGTTGTGCATCTGTCTAGCCCTGTCTATCAAAGTGATTTTCAGCAGTTAACATCCACAATGACTAAACAGTCCGGACAGGCTAGTACATTACTTGAGAGCATTGGGGCCACATTCTGTCACACAAATTATCATCAAAGTCCCATAGGAACAATTGATCAAACTCTTTGCCCTCTCATAAAAACAAATAACTCATTCAGTTAAAAATCAGTGTTCTAATTTTAAAACTCAGCAAGCAACATCAAGCTGAGAAATCTGGCTCTAGGAAAGGACTCAGGCTCCCTCTCCTTAACCGTGCAGAGACTGGTTTTATCAAAGGCAGATGCTCACATCTCTCCTCTAGCACTCCCTGCCAGTGTGGGGTAACATTTCTTGGCAAGGGCCTTGCCTTCCCTTCTGTTGCAATAAGGCTCTCTCTCTGACAAGTGGGAGGAAAAGATTTTCAGAAAGGCAGAGGTGGAAAATGAGTGGCTTTGTAGTATGTCTCAGTCTGAACGCATTACCTGAAGATATTTTCTCATTATTTACAGAAATTCATCCTTGTCTTTATGCTAGTGTACATCTTTATTCTAGAGACTTGACAGCCACAAAACACAAACTTCTATATGTTCAACTCACATTTCAGTAGCAGAGATTGTAAATCTAATTATGTAACGCAAATCAGACTTCTTTTTCATTTCTCCAACTATGTAACTCAGAATCGGTCTTTCATTTGTATCAAAATCTGAGAGAATCTCTTAAATTGAGCAATGTTGCATTTTCAGGATGGTATTTATTCATGAGGGGAGGCAGAATGAGATACACAAATCACACAGAGTATTGCAAATGGTAAATAAATGAACAGTGTATGACGAAAGAAGAAAATATGAGCAATTATGCAAACTCAGTACTCTGTGAATATCTTAAATCCTCAGCAAAGGCAGAGGGGAGACAGATGAAACAATAGGGCAAATACGCTATCTCCAAAGTGAGCTCCCCAATTTAAATAAACAGATGAATCTAGGAGAACCTTCCCCATTAGATCTTTGAGAAGCTCCCCTCCCTATAGGTGATTGCATTATAAGTGGGGCAAAGAAGTTTTCTCCAAGCTTCATCATAACAGCTACCACTACCAGCTGTGTGAAATAACGACATCATGTTTGTATCCTCCCCTCCCCAACTACATTGTTCACAAGGGAGCCTCTGCTTTTCATCCCGTCCCTCCCGTACACAACCCATAGGTGTAGGATTCTATGGCTGGCTTGGTACATTACATGAACACACAGACAGACAGCAGTTATATAGCTCCTTCACATACTACCTCTACTATCCTTTGTCTGCTTCTTCGCCTATGATATGGGGCAAGTCACATTTTATAAGAACAAATCATCAGTGCTTGTTGTTTGTTACATTTCCTTACCCTGATCCCAAGCTCCACATTCTCTCCTCCATAGACCTCCATGCCTTCATCTAGTAAGCCAATCTCTTGGAAGTACTCCCTGTCTACTATGAAGCATCCAATCAGTGCAGGGCTTCTGCATGAATACAACAGAACAAAAAAAAATAAAAGTTAGAAAGCAAGTAAGCTTCTTCCTTTTTTATTGTCACTCAAACAGATTGTAGTTAGCAACAGAGGGACCTGTGGCACCTTTAAGACTAACAGAAGTATTGGGAGCATAAGCTTTCATGGGTAAGAACCTCACTTCTTCAGATGCAAGAACCTCACTTAAATGCTTTCCTAACCAGGGGATGGACTTAAGCATGTGGTTAAGTGCTTTCCTTCATCAAGGGCAAAATTTGCACTAATTGGTACCCTTGTTGCATTGAGAACCCAAGAGCTGAGTGGCAACAGAGACTGCAACCCTCTTCCGACTACAGCTGGTCTCTTCAAAACAGAGCTTGGACACATGGGCAAAACATTGCAGGGGAGCATCACTCTTGTTGCTCATCCTGTACTGAGGGCTTCAGTTTTCAGCATTGTCAGTTTGGCACCTTTCACCAGCACTCAATTTGGTTTAAAATACAAATAGCACAATAAGACAAAATTGGCCAAATCCATTCTTGCATCTGAAGAAGTGAGGTTCTTACCCACAAAAGCTTATGCTCCCAATACTTCTGTCAGTCTTAAAGGTGCCACAGGACCCTCTGTTGCTTTTTACAGATTCAGACTAACACGGTTACCCCTCTGAGATTGTAGTTAGTGTCACTGGGCCATACTGGGTGTAAGACCATGGACTGCAATGGAGTTACACCCAAGATGGATTTGGCCAATTTTGTCTTATTGTGCTATTTGTATTTTAAACCAAATTGAGTGCTGGTGAAAGGTGCCAAACTGACAATGCTGAAAACTGAAGCCCTCAGTACAGGATGAGCAACAAGAGTGATGCTCCCCTGCAATGTTTTGCCCATGTGTCCAAGCTCTGTTTTGAAGAGACCAGCTGTAGTCGGAAGAGGGTTGCAGTCTCTGTTGCAACTCAGCTCTTGGGTTCTCAATGCAACAAGGGTACCAATTAGTGCAAATTTTGCCCTTGATGAAGGAAAGCACTTAACCACATGCTTAAGTCCATCCCCTGGTCAGGAAAGCATTTAAGTGCGTGCTGAACTTTAAGCTTAAATTAACTATCTGCTTAAGAGCCCTTAGTGAATATATGGATGCTTTCTTGAGTCTGGGCCTTTTTTGGTGGCTTTTGTAATATGGACACAAGAAGTGGGTATGAGATAACTCACTCCTTTCACTGAAATGTTGTAAAATATTAATGTCTTTCAACCACTGCTAATCAGGGACAAATCTGAATCTGTGGACTACAGGTGAGAGTCTCCATAGGTACGATTGATCAAACTCTTGAGTCACCCAGTCCTACTGATATTAATTTCCTATTCCTTCAAAATCCTGAGACACTCAGTCTTACAACGACTGAACCACCTTTAAAGTGGTGAAGATTTGACCATACAGAGTATAAATTTCTCTCTATGAGGGAAGTCGAATGTAGAGTAATGAATCTACCTTTTACAGTGTTTTTAGCTTACCTTGCATGCTGACAAAAACAAAAATGTCATTTTTGTCATAGTGTGAGCAGATGGAGCACTGGGAACAACAGGATATTAATGAAAGGACACAGGGCAATTCAAGAATATAGGGTAAATCATCCTGCATTTATCAGGAAGAGAACAATCAAGCTGTGTTAAATGTAGACATCTGCTTTTCATGTGATTATAAGATTGCTTAATCACAAAACTTAAAATTCTCTCCTTGTACAGATTTAGATATTTGTGTGGTGTTATCCTACACTATTACTGCACCACTTCAGCATAATGAGAAAATATTTCTGATGTATTTAGTAATGAGGAAAATATGAGACGCCCTTATACCATCTAAAAAAAAATAGTGCTGAGTTTATCACAGAATAGGAAGGTTTCTGAATGTTTTTTTGAAGCAAAGAATCCCTTTGACTTTGTTTTAATTCTGTTGTATATTCACTATGTTTCCTTTCAACACTGCCTGAAGTAATAACGTGTTGGTTACTGGGGAATGGTCTTAGTAAAGCTATCTAGCCACACGCTGAACTTAATTTATTATTACGTGACACTTTTGTACAATGTATCTCAAAAATAAACAATATTCCAGGACAAGGGCCAGCTCTCATTCCCATTTAAGGATTTTGCAAGGATCAAATCTAAATGCTCATCCCTGTAAAGTGAAATCTAACCCCTGTCCATCAGGAATCACATAATTATTGGGTGAAGTGCACAATCAGGACCAGTTCTTTGTTCTGAACTGCAACTATTTTATTTCAAAAAGTCAACAAGAAGATATTAAAAATAATAATGTTTACTGCTACAGGGCCTTCCAGAGGTTATCAAGCCCTTTACCAACTTTAATTAACCTTCCTCATATCCCTATGAGGTGGATATTGTTATCCCCACCTTAAATAAAAGTCTATGGCTGAGCTAGCATTCATATCCAGATCTCCTGACACCTAGTCCTGTTTAAGGACATCCTCTCACCTTCCTAACAAGTGATGGCTACAGATATGGAGTGGGTCAATGCAGCTCTCAGCCAACAATTCCATCTGACAGCTCCAAAGATAGCTCTCAGGTTGACTGTGTGGGTGAATGCAAGAGACACCTACTGAAGCCCCACCCCAGCACTTCCAAAGGTACAATTTTTGTACTTCAGTCTCAACCACCTCCTCTCTTTCTGCAAAAGCCTTTGGGAAACCAGAGGGGAGGTTACAGTGAGCTCCTTGGGATTTGCATAGAAAGAAGAACTAGGATCTATGGAGATCTGCTTGGAGGTCATCAATCTTATTTACAAGAGACAATGCTACCCTTGGTATCATAGAGTAGACAGGGGTCCTCTTCCGCACCAGACTAACAGTTCTCTAGATAGAATAGGCAGGTACAGAGCTAGGTCATACAAAAATAGGGGTTTTCACACACTCCTTGCTCCCACATATATGGGCCAGATTTGTGTGCGATTATAACACATAGTAGTACAACTATGTGATATAACCACAAATGTAATAATCAGATATTAATTCATCACTCTGACAGTTATACCTTTTTGCAATACATTTGTAAACTGCATTGTCTTTCTGGATCATTACCATTAAATTAGCAGACAAGACATTTGTAGATGGCAACACCGAATCAAGCATCAAGTCTTCTCTTTTGCTTTTTTATATTTGCTCTGACTTGCTATATAAAAATGAAGTACATGAGACTGTACAACTTTTTTGTGGTTATCTGAGGGAGCAATGGTAAAAGTGGCAGAGAAGAGTGAGAACATTTATTCTAATTTAACCATTGGTCTGTTTGATAAGCAGCCCCCTTGGTCCTTGTTAAAATAAAGTGCATGTAGCCAGCCCTTTGTTATTTGTTACATATAACTGAGCGCTTCCCACAAGTCCCAAACCCGTGTCACAGCTGCATGTTACCTTATCGGAGCAGTTGAGTTTTCCAGCTTCCACCATGATTTTGGAGGATTCAGATATCGACACCACAGTTCCCAGTCAAACCCCTGCGCAGATAGGGGGTATTCCTCTATTTCAAAATTATCATATTTGATGTTATCAAACGATGGAGAAATGACCCTTTTTCTGTTTTCCTTTATCCTCGTGAGTACTGGTTCAGCCCTAATGGAACAAATACTGAGATTGTTTCAACAGAAGCAAAACCCTAATGCCAGCCAGAGCCTATATTTTACATTATCTGAAAGGCATGCTCTGCAGTTGTTACTCACGCAAAACTCCCATTGACGGAAGTGTGGGTTTTACTGAGTGAGGCTGCAGGATTTGGCCCGAAGTATATAGTGTAACTTTAAATCTAGCATGCACTGGATATTATTCCTTTCTAGTCTGCTGATAGAAGGAATTAGACCTTTCTTATCAGTTACCATTTACATCCTTGCTACCACATAAAGAGGATGTCTCCAGGCCATCTCTATGATCAAGGACATCAAGAAGATCGAAGTTAATAATTGAAGTATCCCAGGGACAAAAGCTCTTTTCCTTTTAAAGAGACCATCTTTTTAAACAAAAGTAACCGTGAAACTAAACAGAAGTTGGACAACTGCATAGTTAAATGCTCAGGAGAGGTGCAGTAGTAACAGACCAGCCACTGAAGGTCCTCTCTTCCCCCCCATTACCCGCCCTCTCAATAAGCCTCAGCTGTGACCTGCTGGGCCACCTGTAAGTATGAAAAAGTAGTGCAGCCCCAAGGATACTCTACCCTTGATCTCTGGACAGCACCATCCAAGTCATTTAAAGTCCATCCACAAAAATGTCAGAGCGAGTTGTGACAATAATTCTCTGACGTGGTCACTCCTGACTAGGAATCAGGCTAAAACCACCAACTAATTTCACAGAGGCCACTGAACAGCTTCAGATGCTAACAACTTTTGGTCACGATCAACATGGACTGAATTGGAATCAATGACCTAAAAGTGAAAGGCTTGGGTATCCCACTCCTAATCTCTGAATCAGCTATCCTCCTTTGCCCAGACATGTTTTATGCAATGTAGATTCTAATTAAAATGATTCGTTAAGGAGACCACTGTAACACCAGGAGCACATCTGAGATAGATCCAAGACATGGTTATGTAATTTTTTTGTATCTTGTAAAGCCAGCTGCTGGCAGTTAAATATAAACAGCACAAGTCTCTTAGAAATGAGGGTTGAGCTTGGCAGTCTGTGTCATTTGTTATTCCTTTGCTGAAAATGAAAAATGTTTATACATTCAGTGCACATGAACTGGGTTAAACGTGGGATGTTTCCATATCTCTCCCAGCTCCAGCCAAGCCCTCCCTTTCCCCCCCCACTCCCCCCACACCTGGCCATCCAAACTGCAGTTGCTATGCCCTGAGCAATTAATAATGGGGTGATCCCAAAACACTGGTTTAGACTGGAGGCTTAACTGGCTCAGGGCCCAATTGAGCAAGATACTTTAGCAGATATGCAGGCGAATGAGTGCATTGGCTTCAGTGGAACTATTTGAATACTTAAAGTTACACATGCTTAAATATCTTGCTGAATTGGGGCCTCTGTCTGCTTTTCTTATACTGTTAATTATAATATGCTAACAACAAAACTTTTCCCAGGGCTCTTCTGACATTTATAACTATTGTAAGCTTTTAAAACATTCTTTAAAAAAGTATAGTTAAATGCAATGGTGAAAGAAATGTAAAGAATATTGTATGTTCAGATGAACAATACATGGAATTATCCTGGGAAGTACTGAGAGGCCACAGCATTTCATTGGATCAGCTCAGAAAACCACAGAATCTGGCCCTAAATCATATAAAAAATTTGCATTACCCCCTTAATTTTGCATACAAAAAATCAGGACCAAGTTTGTTACACGTCTGACCTGTTCTACTGAGCTTCTCCATGCTTAAGTGATTATTTATCATCTGTGCACTAGCTATTGACAAAAATCAAATGAAAATGGAAGAGAACAGTAATTTACTGTGCATATATAAATTTGATACAAATTTTAACCAGAGGCAATAAATCTTTAATTTGCTCTACTTGTCTAATTTAGTAACATGCATTTACTGGAATAACCACTACAGCAGACAACAACCTAATTCTAAAAAACAGAAGCTTGATTATATGACTATGTTGCATATTAGGAACAATAAACTTTTCATAATTATCTCTGTATTTAAATCTGTGTCAAAAGATCGGCATATAACTTCATCTCCTTATATGCTGGATAAATATCATGCCATAATTTACAAATAATTGCAAGCAGCAACAAGATACATACCATCCCACGTTGAATTCCACATGAGCATCAAAGAGCGCAACGACTGGTGCTGTGGCAGCTCTCCATCCGCTAACTCGAGACCGGATCAGCCCCTCTTGCTTGCTGTGTCGGACCACCTTGATGAATCCAGGCTTCCGCATATTCACCTCGTCAACATACTCTTTTAGTTTCTCCTTGAGTTCTTCTGTACATAGGGAAATAATGAAGAGTAAGAACAATAAAAAAATCTATTTATCCATCAGTATATGTTAGGAAAAACATCAACGAGGGCTAAATCTTGCCCTCTGAAGCACAAGAGATAAGGGAGGGTGGTAAGAAACGTCTTCCACAGTGAAAACAGCACACACCAAAACTCTCTTGCACTGAAGTGGGCCAGCTAGTCTGTTGGGCATGGCCTGAGATTAGAGGACATGACCAAGCCCCCGGTGACTAACATTTATACTGTCATTCTCCACCGTCAAAAGTCAGGGACTCACAAGAAGAGAGGAACAGCACAGTGCATTTCCACAGCATGTCACCCCGCCCACTGCCTTGTGGGGTCCTGCCCTCACCAGCATCATTCCTGCAGTACAGAATGCACCATGCAGCCTCTCTGCTCCCCCTGCCTGCACCAGTAGGGTCAGAATTTGGCCACACAGTATATCTAATAAAGATATGAACATGGTGTGAGATTCACCCTTACATGGAGGGCCAGTACAAAGTCTATGCACTAGAGCCCTGTGCCAGACTATTTTTGTATCCTGCTCCAACTATTACGGCAGTGGGTCCTGCGGGATCCCAATCCCTCTGCAGAGCTCTAAAAACAGTCCCGGGCAGGGCTCTACAATGCACCATCTGAGCCTCAAAATATGGCTTAAATGTTGCATAGGTCTTGTGCACTGGTGTGAGGATCTGTCACACTTTCCTCTTACATTCACAATTCAGTAAAACCTATTTAGGGTTTATTACATTCAGTAAAACCTATTTAGGGTTTATTACGTTAGAGATATTATTATTGCCTAGGAGCCCAGACAAAAATTTAGGCCTCACTCTGCTAGGCACTGTACATATACATATTTAGAGACAGTCCCTGCCCCAAATGGCTTACAATCTAAAGCAGGGGTAGGCAAACTACGGCCCATGGACCATTAGAACTTTTAATCCGGCCCTCGAGCTCCCGCCGGGGTGTGGGGTCAGGGGCTTGCCCCGGTCCGGCGCTCCAGCTGGGGAGCAGGGTTGGGGGCTTGCTGTGCAGCTCCCGGAAGCTGTGGCGTGTCCCCCCTCCAGCTCCTATGAGTAGGAGCAGCCAGGGGGCTCTGCACACTCTCCCTGCCCCAAGCACTGCCCCCCACAGCTCCCACTGGCCGGGAACCGCAGCCAATGGGAGCTGCAGGGGCGGCAACTGTGGACAGGGTGGCACGCAGCTCCACCTGGCCAGGACTGCGCCTCTGCATAGGAGCTGGAGGAGGACATGCTGCTGCTTCCGGGGGCTGTGGGGGTGGCACCTGCGGACGGGGTGGAGTGCAGAACCGCCTGGCCGTGTCGCTGCATAGGAGCCAGAGCGGGGGACATGCCACTGCTTCCAGGAGCTGCTTGAGGTAAGCGATGCCCGGAGCCTGCACCCCTGCGCTTCCCCACCCCACCCCTGCGCCCCAACCCTCCGCCCCAGCCCTGATCCCCCTCCCGCCCTACAAATCCCTTGGTCCCAGCCCAGAGAACCCTCCTGCATCCCAAATCCTTCATCCCCAGCCCACTCCCGCAGCCGGAGCCCTCACCTCCCACCCCACACCGCAACCCCCAATTTCATGAGCATTCATGGCCCGCCATACAATTTCTATACCCAGATGTGGCCCTCAGGCCAAAATGTTTGCCCACCCCTGATCTCAGGGCTTGTCGACTCAGGAAAGTTACTGCAGTATCAGCTAAGATGTGAATTTAAATCTCCACAGTTATACCATTGTAACCGCCCTGTAGACATTCTTCTTTCAGTATAGGGTGACCAGATAGAAAATGTGAAAAATCGGGACAGGGGGTGAGGGGTAATAGGTGCCTATATAAGAAAAAGCCCCAAATATTGGGACTATCCCTATAAAATCGGGACATCTGGTCATCCTATTCCAGTAAAAGAGGGGTGGTTTTTTTGGTTTAGCTCACATCGCTTTGGCAGGGGTTTAAACTAAACTGAAAAAAGCCTCTCCTATAGTGCAATAAGAGCATCCACAGGGAGAGCTATACAGGCACGACTATATTGGTTTATCTAGAGTGGTATAATTATACCAGTGTAGCTGGTAAAACTTGCCTGTGTAGTCAAGCTCTAAATAGACAAGACAAACAAAAAGGTAGGAGTGTAAACAGAAGCATAAAACACATAGAGAAGAAGAGTGTACAACAGTTAAGCGCACGGTACTATCACCAAAACCTCATTTGCCATTGAACATTAATTAACGTGCCATAAAATGAAGTGTTAGCACATAAAACATCATATAAAGGGCTATATTCACAATTGCTTGCATAAGCAAGTATGTTATTGCAGTAATGAACGAGGTAGTAGTTACAGTATGTAAACTTCATTTTTGAAAAATATGTCTGCAAAGAAAACCTAATTATTTCCCATGAACTTTTTTTTTTTAAACCAGTGTTTCAAGGAGGAAGGGGAGGAGAACAGAAAAAATTAACTATTGTGCTTCCCCCACATGTGCAGCTTTCTCTTTGCTCTGACAACACCTTTCTTTCTCTGCTCGAAAGGTTCTGCAATTTCTCCTCCTTGCTCAGCACAACAAAGCAAGAATAGTGATCACAAGAGAAAAGAATCATTTCCTAATTAAAAGATTATTCCTTTTTAACCAATAATTACTGCAGCTCTGGCTCAAAGATGAGTGCATGCGACAATGCAATACGTGGAATGAAAGTGTACAGTTAAAATGCACTCGTTCTCATTATTATTATTTTTACGTGGTAGTGCTCAGAGTCCCCAGTGGTAATCAGGGCCTA
The DNA here is from genome assembly GCF_028017835.1 of Emys orbicularis. Taxonomy (NCBI): domain Eukaryota; kingdom Metazoa; phylum Chordata; order Testudines; family Emydidae; genus Emys; species Emys orbicularis. Next base: position 99,794,389 of record NC_088686.1, on the reverse strand, counting down.
TTGTCCTAACCAATGTACAAACACAGCAGCATCTTTGGAGTAAAAGGAAAGAGAAGAATGATGGTCTTATGGTTAAGGTACTGGACCAGGACTCAGAAGATCAGGGTCAAACCATAACTCCGCCACATATTTTCTGTGAGACCCTGGGCAAGTCATTTAACACGTCTGTGTCTCAGCTCCCCATCTATAAAATGAGGATAACAAATACTTCTTTTATCTTTCTAGTCTATTTAGATTGTAAGCTCTTTGGGACAGGAACTGTCTTTTACTATGTTTCTGTACAGTGCCTAACACAATGGGATCATGAATTTAGGGCCTCTGGGTCCTATCATAATGTTGCCCCTTGACCTGAGTAGTTAGCAAATATTTGGGGCCTTGCCAGGTTGTTTCCTTTAGGGGGAGAAATTCTGAATACAAGTTACTTATTTCTTTGGTGCTATGTAGTTTATTTACAAAGAATATCCACAAAGTTCTGCTTCCCTGAACACAGTAGGAACAAACAGCAGCAAGCAGTTTCCGTGTCCAGAAATCCAAGCCTGCTTTCCAGCCCATCCTGTACCCCAAGGAGCTCTGTCTCTGCTCCATCTCAGGGCCATGCTACCAACTGCTTCACTTGTTTTCTCTTCCCTTTCTGATACTGATATACACAGACACACACAGCTCCACCAGTCTGAGTTAGTTCCTGTTAGGCCTTCCAGGGACCTTGAGTTGGGGTGGCTACTATTGTTTCAGCTATCACTAAACAAAGGAGTATTTAATTGCTCTCTCAGTTAGCATGAATGAATGGTGGCTAACACACTGGTCAGCTTCAATGAGGTCTCTGCCTGCCCACAGATCAAACACACTTGCTGGCAGCCACCAATACCCTGCAGCACAACAGTAATACAAAATAAATAAATAAATAATAAAAAGAGCTCCCGTCGGTGTCTTATTTTTTGCCTCTATTATATTTTTATAAAGATGAAATGATACTGCTTCTAGCAGTAATTCTCTGCAACATCTCTCTTGCATTAAAGTATTATTTTGACTACATATATAATATATGTCTGGATTCCTCATCACTAAACTTGTTTCACAGTGTAATGTTAATTTGTCTGTTTAAACTAACTGCCAAAGCAGCTAAAAAACAGCCCGCCAAAATAAAGCTAAGGAGCAGGCGGGATTTCACACCCTACTACTAGGTTAGCAGCGACTTGTCACTTTGCACACACTGGGCACTGCACTCCAAATCAAAACCAAACCCTTTGAGCATTGTATGAATGAAAATGTAAGTCTGTAATTATTCAAATACATTGATAGCTGGAACACAAGAGAAAGTTCTAGTGGGAAAACATCCTCTCAATGTGCAGCTGCAGTCAAAAAATGTTAGGAAAGGGATAGAAAATAAGACAGTAAACATCATAATGCCGCTATGTAAATCAATGGTACGCCCACATCTTGAATACTGCATGCAGTTCTGGTCACCCCATTTAGAAAAATGTTTTAGAATTGGAAAAAAGATACAAAGGGCAACAAAAAATATTAAGGGTATGGAACAACTCCCATATTAGGAGAGATTAAAAAGATTGGGACTTTTCAGCTTGGAAAAGAGACAACTAAGAGGGAATATGATAGAGGTCTATAAAATCATGACTGGTGTGGAGAAAGTAAATAAAAGTATTATTTACTCCTTCTCATAACTAAAGAATAAGGGTCACCCACTGAAATAATTAATAGGCAGCAGGTTTAAAACAAACAAAAGGAAGTATTTCTTCATACAATACACAATCAACCTGCTGACTTTGTTACCAGGGGATGTTGTGAACGCCAAAACTGTAACAGGGCTCAAAAACAAACAAACAAAAAAAACAAAAACAAAAAAACCCAAACTAGATAAGTTCATGAAGCATAGGTCCATCAATGGCTATTAGCCAAGATGGTCAGGGATGTAACCCCATACTCTGGGTGTCTACAGCCTCTAACTGCCAGAATCTGGGACTGGACAAGGGGCTGGATCACTCAATGATTGCCTGTTCCATTCATTCCCTCTGACTCGTCTGGCTTTGGCAACTGTTGGAAGACAGAGTGCTGGACTAGATGGACTGGTCTGACCCAATATGGCCGTTCTTATGTTTTTATGAGGAAAAACAGGTCATTAATACATGTTTACATTCACACTGAGACTCATCAAGAGTGGAAGTGATCTCCTCCTCCAGTGCTTTCCCATTAATGATCTCTGAACAGTATACTGGAGACACATGAGACTGGAGATCAGTTTAGATCATTTGCTAGTTGACTAATTACTGATAAGGGAGATGAGCTCATTATATTCCAGAAAATTTCCAGATTAGATAGATCATGTCATTCCTAAAATATGACCCAGGACTGCATGTCATTGAATCAGGACTACAGATCATTATATACATTACATACACAATACCATTCTGCTTTAAATTAGATTTGCTACAGACCCTTCTTGTAGAAATCTTTTTTAAAAAAAACAACTGAAAAGCAGGAAAAGACATAGTTAGGATTCTTATTGTGCTTGTGTAAAACAAGAGCATATACTCATTGCTCCCCTCTGTAACATTCAAACAACTGTAACAAGCACTCAACTATCAAACCAACCACCGCCTCCACTGGTTTAAATTCAAAAGAAAGCATTTGCGTTATTGAGATACTACTACCTTTATTATAGTAGGATGAGAGAGTTCCTTGTTCCTATAGTGTAATATTGTGAAGAGTGGATATCAAAACTCTTAAGATCAAAGCTCTTTTTTGATTGCAAATATCTGTACCTAACTTTGCAAAAGCAGGAAGTTATACTTGCTGCAACAATGCAGGGGGGTGGGGGGTGGAGAGAGGAGGATGTTCATAGCCTCACTATAGAGTGGCGGTGTAAAATACACATTGGGAAAGCAGATGCTGAGAAACATTGCACACAAAGGCAAAGACTTGAAAATCAATACCCTTGGCAGAGTCATTGTTTACTCAGACTCCTTCCTTTTCCAGCCAGCAGAAAGTTTTGGGTGCTACCTTATATTGCTTCTATTGTTACTATTCTCCAACAATAATTTATCTTAAATACTTTGGGAAAAACTGCAGTGAGGTTTGCTGTGGGAGCAGGTGGAAAAGGAACAGCAGTGGAGCAGTGTCTTTAAGTAGCCCTGCCAACGGAGGGCAAGATGGTTTGCAGAAGCCTGAAGGCAACAGGACCCTTACACCACATTATTGCTGCTCCCAAAAGGAGTAGTGTGCACTTAGGGTTGCCTAGGGTTACCATACGTCCGGTTTTTCCCAGACACGTCCGGCTTTTTGGTAATCAAACCCCCGTCCGGGAGGAATTTCCAAAAAGCCGAACATGTCCGGGAAAAATACTCCCTGGCTTACCTTAGAGCGGGCGCCAGGGGGCTGCTGTGCTCCCTGACTCCTGGGCTCTGTAAGCGCCGAGCTGCCCGAGCGCTACCGGCTTCGGGCAGCCCCCATCCTCTGGACCCTGCGCCCTGGGCCGGGCATTTCCCCTCCCGGGCTCCGGGGGGCGCAGGGTCCAGAGACATGAGGGCTGCCCGAAGCCGGTATCACTCGGACAGCTCGGCGCTTACAGAGCCCAGGAGTTCAGGGAGCACAGCAGCCACCGGAGCCCGGGAGGGGAAGTGCCCGGCCGGGGGCGCAGGGTCCGGAGGCATGGGGGCTGCCCAAAGCCCGAGCGCTACCGGCTTCACGGTTTGCCGGGCAGCCTCCAGACCCTGCGCCCCCGGCTGGGCGCTTCCCCTCCCGGGCTCCAGCTGCGCTGGGGAAGCGCCGGCCGGGGGCGCAGGATCTGGGGGCTGCCCGGCAAACCGTGAAGCCGGTAGCGCTTGGGCAGCCCTTTTCGCGTGGCTGGGAGGGGGAATGCGGGGAGCTTAGGGGAGGGGGCGGAGTTAGGGCGGGGACTTTGGGGAAGGGGCGGGGAAGGGGTGGAGTTGGGGCAGGGCCGGGGGTGGGAAAGGGGAGGGGCCAGGGCCCCGTGGAGTGTCCTCTTTTTTTATTTTTTAAATATGGTAACCCTAGGGTTGCCAGGCGTCCGGTTTTCGACCAGAACACCCAGTCGAAAAGGGATCCTGGTGGCTCTGGTCAGCACAGCTGACTGGGCCACCTAAAGTCCAGTTGGCCACAGCGTCGGGCTCTATGTGGCTCCCGGAAGCGGCTGACATGTCCTTCCGGTTCCTAGGCCCAGGGCAGTCACAGGGGCTCCGCGTGCTGCCCTTGCCCACTGCAGCCAATGGGAGCTGTGGGGGTGGCAACTGTGGATGGCGCCAGCACGCAGAGCCCCCTGGCCGCCCCTACGCCTAGGAGTCAGAGGGACACACCGGCCACTTCCGGGAGGCTCCTGAGGTAAGCGCCACCCAGAGTCCGCATCCCCTTCCACGCCCCAACCTCCTGCCCCAACCCTGAGCCCCCTCCCGCACCCCAAACCCTTGATCCCCGGCCCCACCCCTGTCCCAGAGCCCCCTCCTGCAGCCCCAAACCCTCATTCCTGGCTCCATCCCAGAGCCCGCACCTCAACCCCCTACCCCAGCCCGGTGAAAATGAGCGAGAGTGTGTGTGGGGGGGAGCAACAGAAGGAGGGGGGATGGAGTGAACAGAAGGCAGGGTCTCCAGGAAGGGGAAGGGCCTGGGGGCAGGGCAAGGGTGTTCAGTTTTCTGCAATCAAAAGGTTGGCAACCCTATGTGCACTCTACCTCACAGCTGCTCTTGAATGTGAATGGAGGGAAAGGTGCACAGGGGGGAGCCCAGTTGTGCCCCACCAACTAGCATATTATACATTCTCCTAATGGAGGAATTCTTCTTGGGTCATTAGCAAGAATTCCAATCTAGAGCCTGATCCTACACAACTGGGAATTTTGCCACAGACTTCGATGGGGAGAGATCAGCCCCTAATACTCACAGAAATACTTGGCCCATATGCAGCCATGCTCCTGCATATCCTGTGGAGCATCCACAAAAGACAGGACAGCATTTTGCCCTCAGGCCTTTTCCTGCCATTGTTATTTAAATAAAACGTTCAGTGGGGGCTTTGCACCCAGAAAGATGGCCGGATGCAATTTTCCCTTGATTGGTAGACTGGGATCCTTGCTAAACCTGCTAAGATTCACCTTTCTTTCCCAAAATGAAAAGAATTTCTTGTCAGGAATGTAGCATCTCAACTCTGATGAAGGGCACAGCAGCCTGGGACATTTAAACCAAGGAAATCACTTAAATCAACGTTTTCTATGGAACATAAATACGCCCTAGTGGGATATTCAGTATCCGATTTCTCATGCAGTCCTAACCTGCCTAACACTAAATTTTACAAGGCGGCTTTGTATTCAATTGCATTTGACATTTTCAGAGCACTGTACCCAACTGGACGGGAAGAAAGGATTCTAGCCCTATAAACAATTATTGTTTCAAAGTGATGCTACCAATGACCTTCACCAGCACATTTTTCAACCCATATTTTTTCATTTAATGCAAATTACATGAATAATAAATCCAAAACACCCTTCTTCATTAATTATTGCGCTTCACTGCCTTCTGCCGCCACAGGGAAAACAATGGGAACGAGTTAATGTGTCTTTTTCAATATACAGAAGATTCTGTTTCTCTTTATGGAAACAAATAGCTTATAAAGACAGATGTGCTTGTCTTTCAACATGGAATATCTGAAATAAGAACTCCATTTGGCTAAACTGAATGAGTCTTCATGGTTAGACAGAGCTAACAACACACACATGGACAGGGGAATACTGCCGGTGCAGCACTTGCAAGCCGCAGTGAACTCTGCATAGTTAAAGGAGGCAGAGAGGTATGTAGCGTCTATGCTGGAGTAGGACATTGCTAGTCAGAGCAGATGTATAAGGAGTAATTTATATTTTATTCTGAAATGTCTCTATGCACATTAAAAAAAAAAAAACCCTAAACTTCAAGGATTATCCCTGCAGGGATCTCTCCATTCCAGCTTTGCAAGGTGCAAGACAGGAATAGCTCATGCACATGCTCTCCCCCTTTTAAGACTCCATGTGGGGCACTCAGAAGACTGGGCAGGCTGGAGGCAAGGTGTGGGTGGAGCCAGGGGAGGCACACCATCCCTACCTTCAATCCCACAGAGATTAATTGGGATTATATTACAACAGTGGTTCCCAAACTGGGGTTCGTGAATCCCTGGGGATTCACGAAATGTTACCGGGGGTTCTCTGGAAAAAATTCCCTAATGGCAGACAGAGCTGTCCCTAGGGACCTCAGGCAGCATGGGACCAGCAGCCCAGAGCACCTAAACTTCCAAGAGCTAAGCAGATCAAAGCAAGCATATCTATCACACTGAGGAGATTTAAACTTCAAGACTCCTTATAAGAAAAGGAAAGGGAGGTGGATATTTTTTGCTGTTTTTAAAATGAAATAGGCAGCTAGTGTTGTTTTTAAAATTATTATGAAGAACAAATTTAAGCTTTGTTGTAACGTGCATAGTTTGCCTGGACTGCTCAAGACCTGAATGCTTGTGTAGGAGGAACTCTTTGAGTTCACTTCTTAAATACCTTCCTGCTGTTTCACATTTGATACTCCTTGATGAAACATAGGAGCCTTGTCTTATAACAGGCTTATTCAAAGTGATACAAGTTACGAAAGTGAGATCTTGGAAGAGTGTTGCCGTTTTCAAAATGTAATAAAAATACTGTAATGATAAATAATAATTAATAATAAATAGTATGTAATAAGCATGTCATAAAAACAAATTGTGTATTTCCAAGATCACTGCTTTTATAATTTATACTCAGGTAAAGGAGAAAATCCCTGGAAATATTCATTTTTAGGAGGGGGTTCGCGAGACTTGACATTTTCATGAAAGGGGTTCACAGGTTGTTAAAGTTTAAGGGGGGGGGGCCCTACGGCACCTGTGACTTGGGACAGTTCCTTGTAATACACCTACATCCACTAGGACAGGGGTGGGCAAACTACGGCTCGGGGGCCACATCCGGCCCTTCAGACATGTTAATCTGGCCCTTGAGCTCCTGCCAGGGAGTGGATCTGGGGCTTGCCCAACTCCACGTGTGCCATGGTTCTGCATGGTTCCCGGAAGCAGCAGCATGTCCCCCCTCCAGCTCCTACGTGTAGGGGCAGCCAGGGGCTCTGCACACTGCCCCCAACCCAAGCGCCACCTCCACAGCTCCCATTGGCCGGCAACCACGGCCAATGGGAGCTGCAGGGGCAGTGCCTGCAGATAGGCAGCGAGTAGAGCCGCCTAGCTGCGCCTCCACATAGGAGCCAGAGGAGGGACATGCTGCTGCTTCCGGGAGCTGCTTGAGGTAAGCGCTGCCCGAAGCCTGCACCCCTGACCCCCTCCAGCGCCCCAACCCCCTGCCCCAGCCCTGACCCCCCTCCCACCCTCCAAACCCCTAGGTCCCACCCTCCTGCATCCCAGATCTCACACCCCCAGCCGGAGCCCTCACTCCCTACCCGCACCTCAAAACCCCTGCCCCAGCCCACACACTGAACTCCTCATTTTCTGGCCCGCACCCCCAGCCAGAGCCCTCACCCCCTCCCGCACCCCAACCCCCAATTTTGTGAGCATTCATGGCCCACCATACAATTTCCATACCCAGATGTGGCCCTCAGGCCAAAAAGTTTGCCCACCTCTGCACTAGGATGTTGCAGCAGCTCAAATTTTGTGACGGGCCTGCTCTTCAGGTTGGCCCATGGGGGATCAGAGCTATGAACCTGCCTCCTCTCTGCCTCCTTTCAGGCACACTGGTGAAAGCCTCTTGCAGGGCCATGCAAAATAGAGGAGGCTCTTGTGCACTGTCCCCTCACACCCACCCAAATGGCTTGTCAAAACCTGGCTCTGAGGCAGAAAGTAAGTATATCCCCATTGCTGTACATCTAATTGCTGGTAAAATGTAGACTGAACTCATTCCCTCTCATATTCCTTTCCATTGCCAAGCTGATTCGGTATTAGAAAGGAATATATCAGCACATAATATAGAGCGCTTCCATGCAGCCACGTGCAATTTGGGTGAACGTGCCCATAAAAATCTGACTCCTCTACTTCAACAATTTTGCACTTGAATTCATTTGAGAATTCAAATCTGCATAAAGATATTTAGAGGGTTGGTTGCTTCTAACAGTCTCCATAGTACGAAAATATAGTGGAAAGATAACAGGGCCAGACTCTCAGCTGGTGGAAACTGCCATAAACAGAGCTAATGTGAATCTACACCAGCTGAGGATATGGCCCTTAGTCTTGAAGTCTAATTTTAAGCTTTTGATAGAGGCAGTGTTGTCGTAAATAATGAAATATTGCTAGAGAAATCATGTAAAGAACAAGCAATTAAGCTTAATTTACAATAACTTTAATACTTTAATGTATTCCAGTTTCAAGTGCTTAAATGCATCCTTGCATCTCTTAAAACAATTACATTTGTAAAACCTGACACTTCTGCTTTGCCTAGACATATACATTTTACTGATTTTTTTAAAAACTCTTGCTAAGGTACCTGTAACAGTTTGTAATAATATTAAATTTTACTAAAAAGGGCCGAAAGTCACGTTCCATGACATTGGTACAGTAGAAGCAGAAATGCTCTTTACCTGCAGGTACTGCTGATCCCTGTGTTCTAATAGGATGAAATTTATGTCAGTGCAGGGGGCCTAGGCACTGCTTACATCCTTCTTAAATCTTAGCCCTCTGCACAGAGGTGAATTTCGACCATTGTGAAAGCAAAGGAAGCTATACTCTAACATGGAAACATTCAAAATTGTAATACAATGGCAACAATAGTGGATTAAACAATGGTATATACAATGAGGCAAAACATTGCCATGTGTTATACCCATTATTTATATTATGATAGTATTTAGAGGCTCCAATTTTGCTCAGGGCCTCAGTGAGCAGGCAATGTGAAAATACATAGTGAAATACAGTCCTTGCTCCAAAGAGTTTACAATCTAAATAGACATGACAAATAGTGTGATGGGAGAAACAGGCACAAAAGGAGTGACCTGACAGGGACAGGAGTCTAGAACCAGGTCTCCTGATTCCAACTACAGTGAGTGCTCTATTCACCGAACTGGACTGCCTCTCACCCAAAGCAGTCTCACTGGCTACAGTAGTATCTGAAGGCAGAATTAGCACCAACTGATTTGTTTATCTAGGGTAAATCAAATTACTTGCAGTTCAAAGACTTTGGAGACTGTTTGAGGTGGAAGAGGTACATTTTCATTGGAAATGTCATAGTCTTTTCTAAGAATCAGAACATGCAAAAGAATCTGCTTCTCTTCTGGTGAATAAAAAAAAAGCCCAGCTTTACCCTTTGCTGCAGAAGAAATTTCTTTCCCTCAGAGAGTCAGGGATGCAAAGAACCTGACTTGCAACCTGAATTCATGGCAAAAACTAGGCATGCAAGACAGGCTGTTTATCTCCCACACTTGTATCTTGGATTACACCACCTATTTGGTATGCAGCTCAGTGAAAGTCTACTATGCCTGATATTCTTTCTTCTCTTCTCTCCTACCCCTGGCCCCTTATCTTTTTCACCATGCTTCAGTGATCACCTCTCATCTCTGTACCAAGAGCAGATAATTCCAAATGAGAAAATTTTATAAAATGGGCTAGGAGTGTAATTTACATTGTACGCGTGTATTAAAATTGTTCGTAAAAGAGGGCAACAATACACAAACAGATAAAGTAGACCTGTTGTGCTTGCATATTTAATAACCTGGTATTATCTGGTAATAGATAAGATACTTATGGGAAATTACCAACATGATGCAAAGAATTAAGCTTTCAATAGGCCTCAAATACTAAATAGCAACATAGTCCTTTTCGTCCATTACTACAAGACAACTAACTTATATTGGTAACAGACTACAATGAGTCACAGAATGTAGCCTCAGAATTCCATGCTGTCATGCAGATGCAGAATATGCACTCTACTTACTGGTACTGCTGAATCTTGTGCTCTAATAGGATAAAATTTACACTAGTGCAGAAGGCCTAGGCATCACTTACGTCCCACTAACATCTTAGCCCTCTGCATGGAGGTGAATTACACCCATTGTGAACGCAAAGGAACTAGACAGTATAATAAACCTTTACAGTCACAGCTTCTGTGTGCAATAGTTCAGATTATCAGGTGGTATAAAAAGGCATAGCTCTACTGAAATAAATGGAACTAATGCCATTTTACACAAGCTGAGGATTTCACCCACAGTAAAGATCTTCACTAGTTTAGTGCTGAGAGCAGCACTAACCTCCCCAAATGGAGGAATAAGAAATGTCCATACACCCCTTCTTCGACTTGCCCAACAGAGTTGAGCCAGACTATAGGGAAGTACATGTTGCTCCTTTCAAAGGGTGTAACGGGCTGCTTTTGCCCTCACGCCTCAGGCATTCCCGGGGACATTGTGCCTGAGGCAGTGTTTGTTCCACCTGACTCATGAGTAGGTCTTGTTGGCATTGTACTGAATCCTCTTTACCTGCCTGGAGCCGCCTTTCATATCTCCACAAGTCACAGAAGCAAAGGGTGTTCTGAGATCACCTGTGATTTTGACATCAGAAGAACAAAGGCCTGCCATCCCCCAACAAATAACCTTATTTCAAAACAGTGGTTCTCTGTAAGATAACATGTATCACAGCTCTTCATAAATTGAAGACAATCTCCTTGTATAGGCTTTCTAGACATCACCAATTCCAGTGCTGCTGTGTGGGCCTGTATTAGTGATCTGGTAGGCAGACATACCTTAGGCAATTTAAATGATACATGGTTCCTGACACAGATGTGGAAGTAAAATACCATGGGAAAAGGTAATTTTACATTTCAGATTTCAAAAAAGGTTATTTTAAAAATTCAGGGTTCGGCACAGATAATCAAATCCTTACTGAAAATACTGCTGCATTCTGTACTAATAGCCCCGCACCTGTCGCAAACTATAGTCTAGGGTCCACTACTGCTGAATACTATGATTTTTTTAAAAATAAAAGTGGAGGAGGATATACACACCATCTGTCAGTTTATGTTATTACTACCTTTGTAACTGTACATTTTTTAGGAAAGGCATTAAAGGAGAAGTAAAAGTAAGTATAAAAAACCTGACCCAATGAACACACACTGGTGGAAGAACTACTGCCAACAATCTGACAGAGTCTGTAATTCCTTCACTTGATGTTTACTGGATTGGTTTGTGAAGCAACCTTTAAATGTTAAAGAGAAAGTAGAGTGCTTGAGAAATGCAATCTAGCACCAACTGATTCCAGTAATCTATGTTTTAAAAACAGTATTTAGTTCTAATCTATCGTAGGGCTTACACATAGCAACTACACGGAAAATCTCTATTCAAAGGGAACTAAAGGCTCGAACAGTCTATATACATTTAGAAAAATACAGTATAAAGAACACATTATAGATTCTCTTTACTTCTGTAACCATGGGGATCCCACAAGGTGCTTTCTATACAGTGAACTTGATCAAATCTTCTGGGTGCCAAAAACATTTAGGTAATCCATATTACAGTAATGGATTCCTAAAGAAAAAGGGAAACTGCCAATAAAAATGCCGAATACTCTAGTCCAAATAAGGCTATTTATTTATTGGCGTCGCTTCAAAGCCTACGACATTATTTGTGGAAAGTGGTGCAAACAAACATGGTCCTAGAAGTACGTGGTTCAGAGATAGTCGTGAATATATGCTATCTGGACCAGGTCCAAAGCCCTCAAAGGTCAACAGAAAGACTCACATTGATTTCAACAGAGTTTGCATAGTGTTAGCATAAAAATTATGCTAGAGAAAACAAGGAATAGCCAGGTATCAGGACATGCATTCACTATTAAAGAATCATCGATGATTTTATAGATAGTTTTTTATTTTAGTGTTTTTAAATGGGGCTTAGGTTCTTTTGAAAATGTGAAACTATATGGGCAATCACAACTCAAACTTACAAACATTGCACATGTGACAACTTCATCATGAACCTGAAAGTCAACTCTCCTTTAGGAACAAGAATGTTTGATTTGGACCACAGTGGCCCTCAGCATGCCTGATAATATCGTGAGAAAGTCTCAAGGACAAGGGCAGCAATACGGCATTCCATCCTGTTGGGACCTCAATCTGGATCCAAGTAACAAATTTATCAGTCTATGGTGCATTTCTGACGTCATTCAAAATTAGGGTTGCCAAATGTCCTGCTTTTGAATGTGTCATCTTGTATCAGTCAAATCTTACATATGGGATCCAAAATGTTCCATCTCCATCTGAGGCATTTATTCCCAAAGCCATTATTTAAGTGGGCGTATCCCAGACTTTGCCACAGATATTCTATATGAGTCACGGTGAGCGCATGGTGCATGATATTCTGCTCTCTTGTCCTTTAAAAGGTATAGCTGCATTTCAGCCCATAGAAGCTGGGCCAGATTTAGGGACAGGCAACCCACATGACTGCCTGAGGTGCCAGGCTCGGGGGACGCCGGGCGGGGTGCTGTTTTTGTTGTTAGTGACAAAAGGGAAAGGCAAGAAAAGCAACCTTTTGAACTAAAGGACTAGGATTAACATTCGAAGGCTGTCACCTACTGTAACACTATTTAATACTGGTCCACCCAATGTTGGTGCACAGTTCAATTTCTTGGTTAGTACATTTCATTTATTCTTAAAATTTAAAAAGGTTTCTATAAGCTTAGAGGAAACCAATTTTTTAAAAATTTGCTTCTATATGGCATGAATACATACAGCTTTACAGATCCTAGCGTGCAAATTTATCATCTTATATGACAGGGCATGCCAATTGTGCATCAAAGTTGTGAAATGGGCTACATATGAAATAAAAAATGAGATATTCAGAAGTTTCACACCTAGAGGAGGGGGCGCCGAAGATGCTCCTCGCCTGGGGTGCCATTTGGTCTAGGGCTAGCCCAGCGTAAAGAGTGATCTCTGTAACCATGTTATCATAAGTTACAGCTACAGCAATGGGAAAAAAAACCCACAGGCCTTGTTTACACTATAAAAATAAAATCACTCCCCTAACTGGCATAGCTATGCTGGCAAATCTTCCAAGCCGGGAAGCCGGTAATACTGGCAAAATCTTACACAACTTCCCTCAAATGAAATAAGGTATACTGGCAAAAGGTCAATATAACTGTATCGACTGGGGATTTTGTCAACGTACCTGTGACACCCTGGCACCCCAATATTCACCACTGTCATGTAATTAGGATATGTTTTGTACAAAGTATGCTTTCTGAGGTATCATTCTAAAAGTCTTAATCTGCTAGACATTAATATCTCATTGGATTGTATGTGCTATCATCATATGTAACGTTATGAAGTTTGGCTACGTATGTGCTACTGAAACATGTTGTAAGGTTGAAAACACCCACAAGCAGCCTTGCAGGTACAACAGTAAGAAAGTCAAACAACGTTAACGGCTTATTTGAGGAAATGCACACAGGCACAAGGATTACCCCAGGAACTGTGGTAACTGAGTTTGCCCATTTGTTTATTTACTAAATAATCTGCTTTGATCGGTTTGCTATCACTTATCACTTAAAATCTATACTTTTGTAGTTAATAAATTTGCTTTTGCTTTATCACAAACTAGTGTGTGGGAGTTATAACTTGGGGCAAAAAGCTGTTGAATATTTCCTCTCCACAGTGAGGGAAGGGGCAAATTTCATGAGTTTACGCTGTACAGATTTCTGTGCAGCGCAAGACAGTATAATTTTGGGTTTACACTCCAGAGGGGGAGGGGTGCTCTTGAGCAGCTGGGCAGTTCCTTAGCTGTAGCCTCCCCATGCAGAGCTGATCACAGCAGCCTGTAAGTTCTGCCACGGGGTGTGTCCCTACCTGTATGAATGCTGGTGAAAGAGAAAGCTTGGAGAGCTTTGCAACTTGTCACAGCAGCACAGTGTGAGAGGGAGCCCAGGCTGGTGGGTTGGGGGGGGCTCAGTGGCACCCCAGTTCCAGGTGGCATCCGAGGGGGAACCTGTCACAGTACCTATGTCACTGGGGTGTGATTTTTATTTTTTTCTACACACTCCTAACCTGACAGCTATGTCAGCAAAACGTTTAAGTTCAGACCAGGCCATGCGGTAAAGCCCTACCCTCACTGAAGTCAATGGAATTTTGCAACTGAGTTCAGTGGAGCCAGGATTTCATCCACACTTTTTCATCTTGGCAGAACTTGGTAGACATCCAGCCCTAAATGCAATTTAATACACACCTTTAGGACCAAGCTGTATCTGGCCCTGGACATACACAGGGAAAAAAAGAGTGACAATCCCCCACTCCCGGCACTATGTTATGGTAGCATCACCATCAGCGCTGGCATCCCTGAAAGGAACAAGGAGGAGTAGCATGCTTGGCCTGTTTTACCACACCACTTCTTGAGCAACCAGAGGTGAACATCCACTGTGTGGTCCTTCAAAGTCCCAGAGGAGGAAAGCCCTCTGAAAATTCAGCTGTCAATCTTACACAGCACAAGTCATGAATTTAAACCTATACACTCAGGCACTTTATCTGTTATGCCATTTAGGTTACAGAATTTATCTTTTTAAACAACCTCTCTAAATAATTTTTTTGGGGTAGCTTCTCTTATTTGAAGTGTCTCACTAAGGACCAAACCAGTAGTAGGCCTTACTCAGGTAAAACATTCACTGTAGTCAACATGCATTTTGTTTGACTAGAAAGAATAAGGACTCCAGGATTGTCTGCTTGGAAGGATCAACAATACAAATTAGAGAACAGGTCTGATGTGAGGCTGACTTTTCCCCAACACAACACATTCCAGCTTGCTACATGATCAGCATCCTCCATCGCTTCACAGGTGCTGTTCAGTATGTACCACTGTGGATCTACAGAAAGCAGATCTACAGAAAACCTACCAGTCCAACATATCTCCCTTCCTAGAAGATTGCTCCTTACAGTACATCTTGCCCACTCCCACCCACCTTCACTGGAAACAGCAACCCCAGAGGCTGCTCTTCTCTGCGCACTGTTACGCGTGATCCCAGGTGACCAGCGCAGGTCAGGCCACACTCTGGCCCCAAGAAAAAAACTAAAATGTTTCTCCAGATCTAATTAAAACAGTAATTAAATTAAATTAAATGTGTATGGTGCTATCACTGTGATATCTAGACACCTCTTAATACATTAAAACAAACTGTTGCAAACAAACAGTTTCTACTCCCTCCATCCACTGATGAGAGGCACCTCTTACTATAGGCCCATATTTGTTTAAAAAGCCAGGAAGGCCAAATCCTGCCCGCATTCCCTGCAGGTATGAAAGGTCCTAAATGAAGCAGAACTGCTGTGTGCAGACATGGGGGCAGGCCCCCGACCGAGAGCATGTCCATATTTTGGGCTGGAAGTGCAGCTCCCAGCTCAAGGAGACGTACATGTACTGGCTGCAATCAAGTTAGTATGCTAAAAATAGAGCGTAGCTGTGGCAGCACAAAGAAGAGGGAAGGGCTGGCCACTCCAAGTATGAACCTGTCAGACACTAGGAAAGCATTCATCCCAGTGAGCCCGTCCTGTCACTTGCATCACTGAGAGTACACTCTAATTTTAGCGTGCTAGCTCAGTCAGAGCGAGTGTGGATATGTCTCGTCAAGCTGGGAAGTACAGCCCCAGCTCGAAGTGTAGACATACCCGGAGTGGGACTTCCCTGTGCATCACCCAGTAGTGTGAGTGGTATTCTGTAGGCTCTTTCCTAGGAAATACAGGGATCAGGATATTGGGGGCAGGCCAAAGGACAGTGGATGCATACCAGCATTGCTATCTAAAATATCCTGCAGAGGGTAGGGGGCAGGATTTAGCTGCTACTAGGGTGTTTCTCATGCTTGGAGAAGTAATAATTCCGCCACCTTTTACTTCCATGGATATTCCCCTATAGAGGACTCAGTTGCTCAAGCTTTATGTAGGTGTCCCAAGATGTGGCCTGAACTCAATGTGCCTCATATCACATCCTAAAAATCGCTAAACTCAGGATCTTAAGAGAATTACAAACACACACACCTCTAAGACCAGATAACTTGAGATGAAAGAAACAAATCAGTTTGCTCAGAACAAGTAACTTTGCTCAGAATAAATTATTCCAAGTCCCTAATTCAGATATATTGGGAAATTTCTCAGCAGGTACTAACCACCATTACCCAACATATTTACCAACAGATCAATTCCTTTGCTTCTTTTTAGATCATTTTACAATTGTTGTTCATGTTCCACAGTCATGGTTCAATTTTGATTTTATATATGAAATATGTCTGGGACGCAGCAGTGTGTATCAGCGTCTGTATAACTAAGAACCATTTTTAATACAGTGGTTGATTTAATAATTAAAATAAATTCAACCCAAGGATGTTACTAGAGCTTGGATGCATGAAGGCAACCAGAAATTGTAATACACTACTAGACACTGATCTGAAGCTAGAATCCATCATACCTTTCTGATTATGATTAAAGAAGCAGCATTGCTATTAACATCCCACTGCAATCTGTGAAAGATTTGCTTAAATGGTGCTTAATTTTGAGTATAATTTATTTTAAAACTAAGTATGCTAATCTATCTATTCAGATTACCTTAGAATGCCTGCTGCTCACTTGCATAATACACAAAAAGGCCCAGTTGGCAATGTTTTTCTAAGGCTACTGAGGGCTGATTCTCCTCTCACACTGGTGTTATCCTATGGAATTCCACTGACTTCAGTAGTTACTTCTGATTTACACTGGTGTAAATTATATAAATGAGAGGAGAATCAAGCTCCTAGGGTGCTACTGGCCAGTTCTTTACAAACCAGAAGCTACTATGCTCAAGTCATGAGTGAGATATGCTCTCTCCTCAAATCTCACAAAAGAGGTCAGTTTTACTAGTTCAGGTTATGATCTTGTCCGCAGCAATAGGACTGGTCAGTGCTAGATGGGAGACCCATAAGGAAAAACCTGCAGGGCAGGGCACTTCAGGAAGGGTTGTTTGAGATTCGGAAGGAGACAGTCTTTTCTCTGAATCAGAGAAACACCAATAACTGGACATGTTAGTAGGAGCTGGTGGAGAAGCTGCCTTTTGCATGAGAGGCTACAGTAGACTTACATAAAATGGACTTAAAATAAAACTGCAGGCCACATCTCGCAGTCACTAATATTCCAAGAAACCCCACTGTGGAGTAGCATGGGTGCATAGCGTCAACAAGGCCAGAATTTGACCCTGTGCACTTAGTTTGTGTTTTCCTAATAGAATGTTGTGCAAAAACAATCACAAGGCCAGCAGGATCTTCTTTTCAAAATGTGTTTTTTCTTGGTTAATATTTAGATGATACATTACATTTTATGATATTTTTGCCCCAGGAAGAGATGTTCCAGTAAAGGTTTTAACCTAAGTATTTCTAAAACCATCATCTCTTGTGTCTTTTACCTTTTCCTGCAGTTTTTTTTAAATTTGATTACTTTCTGAACAAATTCAGTAAAGTTTTAATTAGGGCTGTCAAGTGATTAAAAAAATTAATCGCAATTAATTGCACTGTTAAACAACAATAGAATACCATTTATTTTAAATATTTTTGTATGTTTACTATATTTTCAAATATTTTCATTTCAATTACAAAGTGTACAGTACTCACTTTATATTTATTTTTTATTACAAATATTTGCACATAAAAAACAAATGTATTTTTCAATTCATCTCATACAAGTACTGTAGTGCAATCTCTTTATCATGAAAGTTGAACTTACAAATGTAGAATTATGTACAAAAAAACCTGCATTCAAAAATAAAATAATGTAAAATTTTAGCCTACAAGTCCACTCAGTCCTGTTGTAGCTGGCGTTGCAAGATATTTACGTGCCAGATGCACTAAAGATTCATATGTCCCTTCATGCTTCAACCACCATTCCACAGGACATGCTTCCATGATGGGTTCTGCTTGATAACGATTCAGAGCAGTGCAGACTGACGCATATTCATTATCATCCAAGTCAGATACCACCAGCAGAAGGTTGATTTTCTTTTTTGGTGGTTTGGGTTCTGTAGTTTCTGCATCAGTGTGTTGCTCTTTTAAGACTTCTAAAAGCATGTGCCACACCTCGTCCCTCTCAGATTTTGGATGGCACTTCAGATTCAGATTCTTAAACCTTGGGTCAAGTGATGTAGCTATTTGTAGGAATCTCACATTAGTACCTTCTTTGCGTTTTGTCAAATCTGCTGTGAAAGTGTTCTTAAAATGGACATGTACTGGGTCATCATCCAAGACTGCTATAACATGAAATTATGCAGAATGCGGGTAAAGGAGAGCAGGAGACATACAATTCTCCCCCAAAGGAGTTCAGTCACAAATTTAATTGACACATTTTTTTAACGAGCATCATCAGCATGGAAGCAAGTACCTTGCAACGCCGGCTACAACAGTGCCATGCGAACGCCTATTCTCACTTTCAGGTGACATTGTAAACAAGAAGCAGGCAGCAGTATCTCCTGTCAATGTAAACAAACTTGTTTGTCTTAGCGATTGGCAGAGTAAGAAGTAGGACTGAGTGGACTTGTAGGCTCAAAAGTTTTACGCAGTTTTGTTTTTGAGTGCAGTTATGTAACCAAAAAAAAAAAAATCTGCATTTGTAAGTTACACTTTCATGATAAAGAAATTGCACTTCAGTACTTGTATGAGGTGAATTGAAAAATACTATTTAATCATTTTCACAGTGCATATATTTGTAATCAAAAATAATAATATAAAGTGAGCACTGTGCACTTTGTATTCTGTGTTGTAATTGAAATCAATATTGAAAATGTAGAAAAACATCCAAAAATATTTATTAAATTTCAATTGGTATTCTACTGTTCTAAGTGCGATTAATTCTTTTGAGTTAATCACTTTGAGTTAACTGTGATTAATTGACAACCCTAGTTTTAATTCCATCATTATAGGGACTTCTGGAATCTTTTCCAACAGAAATTGATCTCTCTCACAAAACTGATGCTTTGGAGCATGAAGTTCTGTTCCAAAGATCTTTTTAAGGCAGAACCTTACAACCTTACAACTAAATCTGGCCAGTGCATGCTCTTATATAATCCTGATGTGATCTGCAACACTGCAAAATTTATCAAAATTCACCTCAGAGAGATCTGAGAGCTTCCCACCCAATTCTTCCAACATAACATTTGACCTTTTACTGTGAGTAATGACTTTTGCACAGATACAGGGTTGAGCTGGATTTCTTTGGATTGGATTTTGATTTGCAATGAATATACATCCACATTTTTCATGATTGTATTATTGTCAGTCTTGTTGAATGTAAGTCTTTAACACCTCCAAGAGAGTCTCCTGAATTGTGAGAATTCATGATGAAATTCCACGATTAAATTCTATACTGACCCAAGGCATTAACTTTCCACCTTGCCTGTATATCGCAATTTTCTATGCTTCATGAAAGCCCTTTGATATAAAACTTCAGACCGGGTAATCTGTTATTTTCCACCGTGGCAGTCATCTTAATTAACGGTAGTTAGTTCTTTTCTTTTTCCAAATGAATGCGTTTTCTCAATAGCTACAAAATAAATGTCGGAGGTGTTAATTGGCTGCATTTGTGTGAAGCAATTACAACTGAGATGCTGCAATCATCTTGCAAAAAAGGGGTTTTTGTATAGAATTTTAATAAAAACATGTTTTTCTTGTTAATATCCTGTTGAATCCGTCAAGTAGGTAAAACACAGCACAGGTAAACCATTAATGATGCCCATATGAACCATAAGTGAGGCTCAATGACCAAAATTTAAAACGTGTTTGTAAAGTTAGAGTCCTAAATCCATATTTAGACACCTTTATGCAAGTTACCTCCCAACAGCCTCATATACATGTTACAAAAAAAGGGCTGACAAGCGTTTGGGTTTCCCAGAGACCTCTTCTTTAGGCAACTGCAGATTGGTAAAATTTAGTAACACTGATACATAAATAAATTGAATATTCTATACAATATTTTAATAGGTTTTAATTTTAAAGTATTTTGATTTGTTTTTACTTTAGGACATTTTATTTTTCTTTCTAAAATTTTATTATATAGTTTGGGGGTTTTTAGTAATATTTATCTTATGTTCTAGTTAATTAGAACTTTTGGATATGATTTTAATGGTTTAATGTTTTGTTATATTTTTGAATTGCTATTGCATCTCTTAATTTATAATTAATAACTTGTTAAAAGAAAACAGAATTTGGATGGCATTTTTAATAGGATTTTGGTGGCTGGGCTTTATCTTTTATAATTTACTGATTTTTATTTTATTTTATTGGTGCTGAGTTGGTTTTTGCTTTTAAAGCACACAGATATCTGGGGGGCGGGAAATTACTGTGGCTCTTTTTGGAGCCTCTCTAGGATTTTAGTTAATTAGCATGTTTTATTCACTTTAAAAAAAAAAAAATTTTTTTTACTGTATACAATGGATGTTTAATAGAAATGCATGTTTTTATAATTTAATGATTTTTATATTATATTAGCAGTATTAATTTAATACATATATTAAAATGCAGCTAAAAAGACAAAAAGGTTATTACTGAAACAGGGATTTAGGTTGGGTTTTTTATACTATTTTGCTTTATTTATGTATTAGCTTTTATTTTTATTTATTAACAACATTTGTGACTTAATTTTTTAAAAATTCAGCTCTGTAAAAGCATTGACACCTCTGAAGACTTAACTAGCAAAGTTAAGGATGCCAGGAGACGTTGGCTGCTGCCCTGTGTCAGCTTTGCAACTCAATGAAAGAGTCAGATGGATTTTTAGTGGAATTTATTTTACACATATATTTTACATTTTTTAAAATAGAGGTTTTTTAAAATGTTGTGGTCCCTTGTATGTTGTGAACAGCTTATTATGAAAAACCAAATAAATACTTTGAACTTGCTTGGCTTAGCCCTGCCAGTGAGACTTTGAACTTTCTTTTTTCCTAAAAAAGTTTTGCACTCCTGAAGTTTCCTTTTGTAAACTGGAAAGTTATGAGCAGATGACATATTTCAGTTTTTTACATTTTTAAACTGAATTTTTTATATTTAAGCTTTGAATACTTTTTTTAAATTAACAGGCAAGATAACTTTTTTTGGCCTGGGCTTTGATAATTGCTGTATTTTACCAATGTTTTATTCTACCACTATTTATACTTTATTTATTTGTATTTTAGCTATTTGAGACTTTAGTAAGATTACTGTTACACTTAACTTGTTTTGACAGGCAGTTTTAGCTGCTGTTTTATATTTTTTTTTCTTTAACTTAGCACTTCAATTTATTACCTTCCTTTTTTGTGCCCAGGTTACATTTTTAGTAGTGCATTTGCCACACAGAAATTCCTATTTCCTTTAGTGATTTTAACTAATTTGTTGATAGTTAAACCATTTAAATCAGCTGGTCTTTGTATCTGCAGCAGCCAGCACAATTGATTATTTACAGACATTTACTGGAAAGGGCCCATTTCCTTCAGAAGGACTGTAAAGATGACAGTGGTGGTCACCACCTGACCTTCCTTTTGCATAATTTGTTTGATTACTAAGGCTATGGCTACCTGAGAGAGCTTAGAGCGGCATTGATGCAGCTGCGCCGCTGTAAGCTCTCTAATGTAGCCGCTCTAAGCCGAATGGAGAAAGCTCTCCGACACGTTCCCCTCTGGTGTTATCTGGACCGATGATCTGCTCCAATCCTTGACTCTGGAAGCCAGCCTTACCCTGCTCTGCTGTGAGAACCCCCACTCCTGGGTTTTTCATGCACAGCCTATCTAGTAGCATGTAAGCTGCTCCTTGGATTGTGCAACTGAACGACACTAGCTAATATCTCCGGTCCCAGACACAACCCTAGGAACCTCTGTCTTGCAGTGTCCAGTTATGCCTGCTGGACGCTACAAGCTTATATGAGTTTGTCAATTTAACAAAGAAATTGATATGTACCAGGCTTGTTATCCCAAGGGGAGTCTCTGACACACTTCAAACCAAACGCACTGCTTCAGGGAGGACAAACAAACAGATTTATTAACTACTAAGATTGACTTATAGTCACTTAAAATCTAAGCATAACAACTCGGATTTGGTCAAATGAAATAAAAACAAAACGCATTCTAAGCTGATCTTAACACTTTCAGTGCCCTTACAAACTTAGATGCTTCTGACCACAGACTGGCTGGGTGCCCTTCAGCCAGGCTCTCCCCTTGGATCAGCGCTTCAGTCGTTTGGTGGTGATGGCTGTAGATGGAAGTGGAAGAGAGAGGAAAACCATGGCAAACGTCTCTCTCTTTTATCATGTTCTTTCTTCCCTCTGGGCTTTGCCCGCCCCCCCCCCCCCCCTTCAGAGTCAGGTGAACATTACCTCATCACAGTCCCAAACTGACCAAAGGAAGGGAGGTGACTCACTCGAGAGTTCAACAGATCCTTTGTTGTTGCCTAGGCCAGTGTCCTTTGTTCCTGTGAGGCTGGGCTGGGCTTGTCCCATACATGACCTGATGAGGTGTGAACTGCCCCTCTGCTCTTGGGGAGTTTTTGCTTGGGCTTCTTTTAAGCCATGAGGACACATTTTCAGCCTCATAACTATATATATGAAATTACAACCTATAACATTACCATAACAATACATCATGCTCAATACATCATGAGCCTTCAGAAGACACCCAACTTGACAAACTTTGCATTAGATACCACACAATCATATTATAAGGATGATCATGGGGATGTAGGGTGTTCCCACGAGGTACAAAACGTCAGACTCTCCCATTGGCTTAATTACTCCAGCCCCCATGACCAGAAGTAGCTATACATTACATCATATTTTGAGATTGGCTCAATCACTTTGTAGGAACCAATTCCTGTACAGCACGCTCTGTCGATGCACGATTTACTCTTTACCTCATTTTACAATCCAGGCTTATCTAATCCATTGTTCTCTTGTCAATTGTAAATGGTTCCCTGGCTATTCCCCCCATTTCAGCTAGTACTGGCATCCTATTTCCATAGATCCATTTACTTCCCCAATCCTGTCCCCCAAGACATGAGGCCTCACCCATGTCCAATTAACCATGTCAAGCCAGGCCTACATCAAGGTGGGACCCTGCTGAACCCCGCAAGAGAGCATCCTCAGGGAGGAAGCTCAACACCATGCTTTGACAACACTTAGCAAGGTAAGACCAAAGCCACTGAACAGTAGCTCCATCCATCCCTGGTGTGGTTTGCAAATGAGTTGTCAACATCTCCAGGTCAACTGCATCCAAGGCAGCTGACCGATCTTATAATATCCCAGTGCTCTTAGCTTCCACTGCCTCTTCATTTAAATCTCTTGTGAAAAGCAATTACTGCTGCAAGTCCTAAAAACATTCCCTATGCCAGTATAATGCCATCATCATTTCCACCTACATATAAAACCAACATGCCAAATGAGTCTCCCAAGTGTCTTCTTGTCAGGCCTTTATCTTCCCTTCAGACTGTACTTTCCTGAGGCATGGAACTGGCCTCATTTTCAGAGGTGTTGAGCACTGTCACGGGATAGGTACACCCCGTCACGGGGACCGGATCACATATGGGGTGAAGAAGGGAAAAAGAACTGAATAGCAGTTTGTCAGGTCCTACGTTTGTGACCCTGACTACAAAATTGGTAGTATGGCCTAGTGGCTGGATTCTGTAAGCGGCCCTTCCTCTCAGGGCAGTATGGCCCACTGGCCAGAGTCAGTAAACAGCCCTTTCACTCAGGGCAGTATGGCCTAATGGCCACAGTCAATAAACAGCCCTTCAGCTTGGGCAGCACGGCCTAATGGCCGGAGCCAATAGGGTAGCCCACCCTGTAGGGCTGCGTGGCCTATTGGCCCGTTGGGGGTGTGTAGCGCCCAGTGAAGGGGGACTCGGGCCCTCCCTGCTCCTTCGAGTCCCAGCCCAGGGCTCTGGCGGTGGTGGGGGTGCTCACCACCGAGTCAGCAGGGATCCTCCCGAAATATGCTGATCGGTTCCCCCTTTCACTCACTGGAGGAGACTCTAAGTCCCCTAAGCTGCTTCCTCCCCTTTCTCCCTCGGTGAAGTTCCATGTTTCCCCTGGGTCTCTGGGGGTCTTCCAATGGCCCAGCTCCCACTGGCGCGGTCTCTTCCCGGGGCTTGTCAGGCAGTCTGGAGTCCGTCTGGGCCTCTGTGTGCCTTGCTCCTGGGGTCAGGGCCTGCAGCCGCTCCCTGGGGAGAGCCTGCAGTCTGTGTCCTCTCCCTTCAGCAGCCTGCTTCCTTTTATACTCCACCTGCAGGCTGAGCATGCCCAGAAGAGCCTGAGGGGCGGGGCTTCCTCAGCCTGTAAAGCACAGTTAATACTTTCGGGGCTGGTGTGTGGGGGTGCTCAATGCCTTTGAAAGTGAAACCGTGTCTGTATTTATCTCTTGTACAGCCTTAGGCATAATGTTTATACTTAACAAATATACATTATTACTATTGTCCTCCTTCCCTCTATTTTTTTTCTTAGAACTCATTGATCACCCTTGCTTGAAATGGTACATTGAACAAATCATCAGCAATTGCACCCTAGTATGTTGCTTACGCAGCCTTTCCTTCCCCATGCCCTCTGCCTCTTGAGAATTCCAGTGATTGCCCCTTCTTTTTGTATGTAAAGTAGAATTTCACTACAACACACTATGAGACTATTTGAATTTCCAAAATGTCCATACTATAGTATGTATCAGTGCAGATGTGACCCAGGAATTCTCAGTGTCAACTGGGAAGGACTCTCAGGAATGTCCTGATTCCAGTATGTACATTCTGGTTCAACAAAGAATGTCATGTGAGGTCTGAGGTAAAAGCTGGGGGTCATTCTGGACATTCATATAGTTGTGAAATGTACCGGTATGTATGCATACACACACACTGAAAATGTGTTTTGAAATCTGTATCAAGGCAGAGTTGACAAACAGATTATCTGTCAGATGAGGTTTATTCACCTGTCTCTGGGTTGAAACGTAAATTAAGTATTGTCTCATTCACAATGGGTCTCCCATCATCTGTCTAAAATGAATGCAGATGAAGGATTATACAATTTCAGAAAGGATCTAACAGCTATAGAAACACAGTGGGAGATACACTTCAAAGATTTGCTGGACTATATCTTGGGAACAAAGGCGGCACCCTCTCATCCTGAACCTAGGAAGTATACGGGCATTGCGTTTACATTCATGGAAACGGCATCACAACCAGCCTTAGCTGAAACACTGCCAAGGACTTTGGGGGGGTGAGGTAAACTTCTTCAGATGGGAGGTTAGCCTGTTAAGTATTTAGTCTCCAGAAAGCGTGTTATGATTTTGTTTTATATAAAATCTTTTGTTTCCATTAGCCTTACTCACTATCTCTTGAATCTTTGGTAATAAACGTATTGTTGTTTTCACTATAAATCAGTGTTGTGATATGACGCAAGGTGCTGATCATACAAACTGGTGTGTACGCTGTTTCCCCCAGGGACAGCAGACCTGGTATTTTTGAGAGTGTTTAGTGGATAAGGGTCTGGACACTACCGGGAAATGCTTCAAAGGGAGTTGGGGAGTGGGGTACACTTGTTAACCTGCAAAGCAAAGTAAAAGCTGACATAGCCCAGGGGAAAGTGCTTGGTTGGCTAACAAGGCACTGACACTCAGTGGTTTGAGCATTGGCCTGCTAAACCCAGGGTTGTGAGTTCAATCCTTGAGGGGGCCACTTAGGGATCTGGGGCAAAATCAGTACATGGTCCTGCTAGTGAAGGCAGGGGGCTGGACTTGATGACCTTTCAAGGTCCCTTCCAGTTCTAGGAGATAGGATATCTCCATTAATTAATTAAAGCACAAATAAGTCTTTCTCATGCTGCAGGCAGGGGGTAACAAGGTGACTCTCAGTCCTGGGTACCCTAAGGACTGTCACAACGGATTAATGGAATTTGCAAATTAGCAAGTGTGAGGCCCAAGACTACAAAGTACTCAACAATCCTGCGAGGTGCTGACTGCCTTTAGCTTCCAATGAAGTCAAGAATAGCTGATGGCCTTCAGAACCTGGGGCCCTAAATGTAACTCACTGGATGTCTTTTATCCATTTATTTGGCAAGTGCAGTCTACTTTTAATTTTTTATGGTAATATTTCATAATTCACTAGTCAATGTTTTCTTGTATATTCTGCAAACATAATGAAGTCTTAGTAATGTGAGACCTTACTCTGGGGTTGATCCCACTGCCATTGACTTAGAGGCGGGCTGAAGGGTTGGCCCTCTGATATGCCATCCTTCCTGAGAATTGGGATGGCAGCACTAAGTTTTTGAGAGAACTACTGGGTTTCTGAATTAACAAAAGTACAAATTAGTAAGGCTCAGCTGGACACATTTTAACTGCTTTGAGGATGTGGCCACACGCAAGCATATTTTAGTCAAGATTTTTTTATTATTATTATTTTGCACTGATACAAGCCTTACGCCAAACTTCCAGTCACTGTCAATCACTCTTATTGATGTTACAAAATTTGACATCTGCTTTGGAGATAATGGATTAATTTCTTTTGATACATGCCTATCTCGTGATAAAATCAACAAGCAGCCCACGGAATAACTAACAACATGAACCAGATGGTAGGAGTACAATGAAAGAATTAGGATGCATATCATTTACCCCTTGAATATTTCTGTGCGCCAGCCAGGTCCAACTGCAATGTGTCACCAAAAAACAGGATTTCAATAATCATATACTTAAATGATCACAGACAAAATGGAGTTTCGTCTAGGGAGCTAATTCACTTTTTGTGAGGCAGTGAGCTGTGCTGTAGTTCAAGGTCAAGATTTTTACATCTGATGCCCAAAGCTATGCTCCTAATCTATATTTAGGCACCTAAATAGAAGTGGTTTGATTTTCACAGGTTCTAAATACCTAGAAGCTGGGTTTGCTCATAACCTTTGAAAGTCCGATGACTTCTATTTAGGAGTCTAAATACGGTTTTAGGTGACTAGCCCTAGGCACCCAGGTTTTAAAATCTTTGGCCTAAGATTTAGGTTGTTATTTTCAAAGGGTCCTAAGGTAATTAGGCACCCAAATCACATAAGCCCTTTGGAAGTTCTCAGTATTAATCAGCATTTAGGGCCCTCTTTACTAGATGTCAGAGAAACTGATATCTTGAGGTCATTAATATATTAAAAATACCTTCTCTTTCAGTGGAAGAGTTTATTGTGTCTAAGGCATGTTTCTTATGTACACGTTACTATTGAATGTGTAACGGATGCCTACATAATCATTGAACAAACACTAGCAGCACCTAAATTCTGGTTCAGTAAAACAGATACCTTTAGTAGGAAAAGTAAAATGGGACACACTGAGTATGAAAAATGCTACTGCAAATTCTGTCAGTCTGAACTGAAAAGCATAAAGGACGAACTGTTTCCAAGGGAACACATTTTGCCCATAGATAAGCATTCAAAATGTCCATTGAAGTCAATGGTCGTTGCATGTGCTTGTCTGAAGGCAAAATTTGGCTTAAAGAAGTCAAACCAGACAGAACATATTAGAATGAATGATTTTGATGATGTGATGTCCTCAGCTATCTGCAAAAGGATATAAATTTTGTGCGTGTATACACACATACAGCGCAGGCTAGCATATTATTTTCATCAATATTTTCAAAAAATTTATTTTTCAAATGCTATTTTTTCAGTGCAGAAAATAAAAACCAGCTTTCTGTATGGCAAACAGATCCAACTGCAGTATGTCACCAAAAAACAGGGCTTCAATAATCAGATATTTAGGATTCTTTTATGAGGAAAGAGTTCTCTCTTTATGCCGTTTTATTGAGAAAACGGTGGTCCCTATTAAAATAGGCCCTGATTCAGTAAGGCATTTAAGCATGGTGCCTCATTAAAGCACATGAGCAGTCCCATTGATTTAACTGGGACAACTCACATGTTTAAAATGAGGCATGTGCTTAAGTACTTGGCTATATTAAAAAAATAATTAGATACTTAAGTCCTGATCCTGCACCATTAAAGTGAATAGGAATTCTATTTTTTATGTCAATGAGTGCAGGGTTAAGCCCTGAAAGCTCATGTCCTTATCCCAGGGACTCTTATGCTACAACTATTGCTCCTATATGATACATATACATTAAAATAATAACTGAATTGCTCAAACGTCTCTAACTCTACAACTCTAGAGACCATAATGTAAAGCCACAGTTATTATGTCTGAACAGATAAAACATCACCACATAAAATGGGGATTTCTAATCAAAACACCCATAGACACTGTGCCCCACCATGCTTTCATTTCCTCTTCTCTTCATCTCCCTTCAGGAAAGTCCTTAACCCTTACCAAACTGCTTCAGCTTAAGATTAAGCAATGACAAAACAAAATGTTTGCTCTGATTCGATTTTAAATATACTTCTACCTCGATATAACGCTGTCCTCTGGAGCCAAAAAAATCTTCCCGCATTATAAGTGAAACCGCGTTATATCGAACTTGCTTTGATCCGCCGGAGTGCGCAGCCCCCCCCCCCCCAGCACTGCTTTACCATGTTATATCATAATTCGTGTTATATCGGGTCACATTGTATCGGGGTAGAGGTGTATTTTAAATTGTAGCAAATGCACAACTTCATGATTATTTCTGTGTTGTATGCCATGGAAATCCATAACTTTACTAACAGTGGGTAAAGTATTTATATCCTCCAGCTCCAAAAGTACACATCCCTATCATTTGAGCTAAAGAATAAACTCCTTTAGCTGCTAGCAGCATACAGCCTATGCCACAGCTGAAATGTTCTTATTCCATCCAGTAGGGGGCAGTGTCCCCACCAGTTCCTTGCAACATTACACTTATCTTATAATTACCCAGACATTTTGCAGTTTGCTGTCACTCTTTTCTAACACCTTGCAAGGCAAGCCTGCAGCAAAAGACTAGAGACTGGATCATTCAGCTGAATGCACAGCTTTGTCAACAGTGACACACTGAAGTACACAAGCATTTTCCTGTACTAGTAATGTGTCCATATTTCACTAATGTTTATTCAGTGCAGTATGTCAGGGACCAAATAAAGTTATAAGCTATTTTCAGCTTTCCACTGTTAACCTACTGTGCATGAGTTAATAAATATCAATCAAGCTGAATCTGTTCCATTCAACAGCAACAGCCAGATAACCGACTTTGGGAACGATCAGTGTGCAGGTTCTGATTGATAAAGAAGAAAACGGGAATACAGTGGCCTCGGATTCTTTTAAAACAGAGCAACACAGACCTAGTGATCATATTCTATAAGTCAAAGTTTAGCTGCGGTCTGTAAGTTCTTATG
The DNA here is from genome assembly GCF_028017835.1 of Emys orbicularis. NCBI lineage: Eukaryota > Metazoa > Chordata > Testudines > Emydidae > Emys > Emys orbicularis. Next base: position 99,765,146 of record NC_088686.1, on the reverse strand, counting down.
GATTTCCTTCGTTTTTAAAGGTCAATAATTTACCAACAGTTACCACATCACAGAATCCAGGATGCCGTAGTTTTCTCTAATTCTGCCATTTCATCACATCACTAGCATCAGCCCCCATTATCTGCAGGACCTTATGGTAAGGTGGGGAAAGAAGCTGCCCTAGGTTTGGATAGAAGAATTGTCACTGGAAATTTTTTGTAAATCTCAGCAACTATCAAAGCAAGAAAGCCACTCACTGAAAATCTGCATGCTGATTGGCTAATCATATTGTGTCAATGACGTCTATACATGACACTTTATAGCTCTTTCATCCAAGGATTGCATGGAGCTTTACAAACATTGATTAATTAAACCGCACATCCGCTCTGTGAAGTAAATATTATATCTTCACAGGTGGAAAAAATGAGGCACATAAAGGTTAAGGCCAAAATGTTCATACTTAACTTCAAGAGAAGCGGAGTTTGTTCAGCACCTCTGAAAATCAGGATACTTAAGATTTAGAGACCAAAATTTAGGGTGTGTCTCACTGCAATCAGAGGTGTTATTGCAGCTCACTAGCTTTAATCTAGCTAGCATGGCTAATAATGGCAGTGAAGATGCAGCTACATGGACTTCAGCGTGGGCTGGGGACCCTGGGTTGCTAGCCAGTGCCACCATCTTCACTGCTATTTTTAGCTGTGTTAGCTACATTAAAGCTAGTGTGCGTATGCTTAGCCACGCCACAATCACACTGCTGATTGCAGTATAGGTACACTGGTAGACACTTGCATTTGAAAATTTGAAGTTAAGTGACTTGCCCTAGGTTAGTCAGTTGTCAGAGTCTCAAGCAGAAGTTGTAATTCCTTCACTAGTCAACCTCTAGACATAACACTGCTACAAAAGTTCAGTACAAGTTCCATGGCTCTTGATTCAGACAGAACACTTTCTGTTGGTAAATCTCAAGCCCACTGGGATTTCACCACCACCACCACTTACTTTATATTCATAAATGCAAATGTAATTCAGAAAAGAAAATTAATTGCGGCAAACAAACATTTGGGGTTGGCACTTCATTATCCTCCTTAGATACAGAAGAACTGAATGACAGATTGCATTCTCTCTCATTGCCAAGCTAGAATATCTGTTTTTGAATAGAAGTCCACTGAAAAATGTGGCCTCCTCCACAGGGCAACACCGAGTAGTCACACCAACGGCTTGCAGGGGGGTGATAGCTTTAACAACCTGGCAAGACCGATAGCTGGCGTTCAGTGCTAGACATCCATCAGTAACATTTAAAACCAGCTTTTCATGAAGAACGTAGAAAATTGTCCAGTTTTGCTGACTGCCAAATCTATTTGTACAAAAAGCAAGATACTAGTTATAGAGGAAAACATTTTGTATAGTAAAAATGGCAGGAGTAGAAGAAAAAGGGGGTTTACGTTAACAATTAACAAAATAATTAATCCCAACGGAGAGGGGAAATCTCTTACATCTCAAAATTAAGTGACATGTAAAAGAAAAAGAAAAAAATCAAACATCTCAAATCCAGCAATGTACACAGCTAATTCAGGGAAAGCTATACTTTATAGGCAATGGAAATTAAAATCTGCTAGAATCAGCTAACTAAGTATGAAGCCTACTGACTATAGCAGCCTTACAAAATTCTATTCACATACTTATTTGAAGTGATTTTTTCCCATTTCATGTGTAAAAATTATTACGTTGTTTTCATTATCCTCAATCATCATGATAAAGGAGCTAAAGTGAGCAGATTTTGTGGTTGGGCTAGTAAATTTGCAAGGCAGGTTTTTACAGTACTTAGATGAAAAATGAGTCCAGAGAACATTTTTCCTGCGTATGTGCATGTACATTTGTAGTCAACATCTGCTCTGCGTGTTCACCAAAGGCCAGATTCTGATGCCCTCATTCATACCAAAAACTCATTTAAACTAATGGGACAAATGATTTGTCTACATGAACAAGAGTGCTCTTTGAACTAGAAACTAGGGAATTGTTAGCGCATGGTAGCAGGGTCCACACAGATACTTAGTGAACAGCAGGTTAGTCTGGGGTAGATTTATACCCCACGAACTAAGTGTTGGCGTAGACAAGCCCTAAATGAAGGGTAATGTAAGGCCATCAGTATTTGGCCCATATTTTGCTCACACAATGTCATAGTCTTCTGTTGAGTGGGACCTTACCCCATGAGTATTCCAGTCCCATTGATTTCAATGGAACTAGTCACAGAATAACATGTGGCAGAATCTGGTCCACAATCATTCACAAATGGGCACAGATTATGAAACATTTGGGGCCAGATTCTGCAGCTAAGAAATACATTAGTCAGGGAGTATTTCTCTTGAGTAGCCTCCTGCTGTTCATGTAGCAAGTGTCATGACTGGGGCTTGGGTCATCAGACCTAGTGGTCACAGAAGGAATCGGAGTTAGGAATCAAGCCAAGGGTCAGAGCCAAGAGGCAGAGCCATAACTGCTAGTCAACCCAAGGGTCAGAGCTCAGGAACAAGGCAGAAAGTCAGGAACCAGGAACAAGTCAGGAGAGTAGGATCCAGGGACAAGTCAGGAAAGCCGGGCTCAGAAGTCAGGCACGAAAGCAGAGAAAACAGAGCCCAATGTAGCAGCCACCCGGGAATTTACCCAGTTGCCTGGCCTTCTTGTCTCTCTCTTTAGGTTTAAATATGAAGCCCTGAAGCCAATCAGAGGTTCCAGTGTTCCTTCAATCAGGGCCACAGGGAAGCCTTACTGATGTAGCTTCAGGTTTCATAGTCTCTCCAGCTGGTTGGTTGGTAGTGAACCGCTGACTGGGAACCACACAGGTCCAAGTTCAAAACCTGTGGAGTCATGACAGTAAGATACTGCTCAATACGAGTAATGAAGGCAGAATCTGGCCCTCTGTTTAAGCAGCTGTTTGCATTTTAAGGGCGTAGACCTTTTGGGCTTCCTTTCTGTGAACAGTGAAGTAGTAAACAAGCTTATTAGCAGAAGTGCAGCCAAATCAGCAAGGATGGATTCTGACGTTAGGCACAGTCCTGAGCAAAGAATAGTGCATAGCTATACCATCTCAGGAGCAGTTCTGATATCCTGAGATGCATTGCAACTAGTGATGCACTCTGCGTCACAATTCCTCCCCCATTTCCTCCTCCTTCCCAGGGAGGAAGGTAATAATTTGCTGCTAGTCAACCAGGACTACATTAACATGAACTAGGTACCTTTTAGTTCATGCTAGCAGATTCTACACAGGGCAGTTACAGCATAATACTTTATTATGCACTGCAACTCAGATACCCGTAGTGCTCTACACTATGGGCATGTAGACAAGCCCTAAATTAACATGGGTTTTCTCATTAACCCATAACAATGTTGAATCCTTTTTTGAATCTTACTACACCCTTGAAGTGAAATCCCAGCCCACTGAAGTCAATGGGAGTTTTGCTAGGGACTTCAATGGAAACAGAATTTCACCCTTGACATATCATAGCAATGAGTTCCTAACCTTTAAATAGCATGTGTTTTTAAAAAATCTTTTTAAATTATAAAAAATTTTCTTCCCTGTTCCTGTTGGTAAAGGTGTTTTTAGCAAAGGAAAGATTGACAAGGTAATTGACTATATGGAGAAAACTGTGAGGGAAGTTCTGTCAAATGTTCAAGGTAATTAAAATGCAAAACAAAACAAAACAAAGAGAAAAGTTCTCTTTTTTCTCTTAGCACTTTCAGTTATACTGATCTTATGTGTTACTTGTGTCTATATTTTTCAGATAGGAATGGGATTTTTAATTTGACAACCCCCTCTCCCACTGTTTTTTTTAAATTATAACAGAACCAAATTAACTGCCCAGTCCAGAGATAACAGGGGCCAACTTCCCTACTGCTGTAATTCCACTGATATCAGTGGAGTTAAGCCAACAGCAATTCTGGCCCAAGATATCCCCATAACTGTCTATTATAATTAAGAGACTTTGCAGTGTGACTTGGAACTTATTTGATTCAAAACCCATCTTCCATGTGCAGTTTTCCAGAACCATTTGCTCATCTATTTCAGATTGCATACACACGAGAAATATCTTATCTTTGGATTAAACGAATCACACCCACCAAAGGTAGAATTCCAGAGGGGGTAAGTCACCCAGGAGAGCAGAGGTGTTTGAGAAGACCAGGCTTCCTGAGAGCCTTAGATCCAGAAAGAAAATGTTCTGTATGGGCTCTCTCCCCATGGGTGAATAATACGCCTGATGTTTAAACCCCCTGAAGGAAAGATCAGCAGGAAAAGAAGGCAAGGACTGTGCAGTTCATCCTCACAATGTTCACTCATTAGTTATCCTTTTCAAAAGTTCAGTGACTAGAAAGAGGCATGTAAGTGCATTTGTACAGAAGATACTGATGATCTCAAGATCTCTGATCCCTACCAAGCCCTTTTGCATGGAATCAAAGAGATACAAGAAACCTGTGTTCCACGCTTGGAGAAATTCAGCACTAAAAACGCTTTGCACCTTTTTGTTTCCATTTCGTGAGTGACCTCTGCAAGTGATATTGACCCAACCTCCTTGAACTTGTGCACGTGAAGTTAATCTTGAAGTTAAACACTGAAGATCGACTTCTCAGTGTTTTACATATCCTAACTATGTGGCCTTTTAGTCTTCAGTTCTCCATTTCTCTCTTGCTCTACGTAGTTTCTCTATCAGTCCCTAAAGTTACCTGTTGTGTTGGAGCTAAAGCAGTTTGATTGTAGACTTGTCTCAGCCTTCTAAAGGCTTCCATCCTTTAAAGAAAATTAACCTTTGCACTCCCCGTTAAGCCAGTTTTACAGTCTCAGGACCAAATCACACTTTCACTTGCATGTGTACAACTGTACAACTCCCAGTCACTTCAATATCTTAGAGCAGAATCTGGTACAATAGATGGGTCTCACATCTCCCTAGCGCAAGCATCTGAATGGTTTGCAGCTTGACACATGCTGAACAAATGTGGTTGGATGCTGCTTGGCAAACTGGGCTATTGCTTCACATTTATTCCCACTGTTTAATCACTGTCATCTTATACAAAACCAAGGAACCCAAGCATGGGCTTGTAATGGTGCAAGCAGCATCAAGTGAGACTTCTAAAGGACTTTGAAAAGCATTCTAGATAGAAAACAATCTGCTCATCTTCTCTGTATATCTAATCCCTTATTCACTTCCCTCGTTCTTGATTACTAAGGATGTTTGCCATGAAACGGGATTATGATTCCTCACTAATTTGCCTTCCTCTCAAGCATGGGGCACAGGAGTCATTTGCTATGACCATCAGGTGGGTGCATCTCACCAAACCAATTTCCTGCCATTGCAGGAGCCTTGAGCATTGGTGTGCCATGGTCTCTCCTGTTCTTTGCCTGTGTGACACAGCTTTGAGGGCTGTAATACTTTAGTCTAATTCTGGTAGTTGGGTTTGGTGCAGGGGTGGCATTTAGTGGCCTGTGATATACAGGCGGTCAGATCTGGTGGCGCCTTCTGTGACTCTGACTAATTCATCAGCTACTGTTACTCATTCTCCATGCAAAGTCATAATCCTTGTTATAACATCACAAGTACATGCCGAGCTACAAGCTTCAAACTTCAGTCACTTTAGAGTTATGTGCATAATAAAAACTGGCAATTTTTTAAAGACAGATAACGTTTGTCTTTTTCACCTCTGTAGTGGTGAAAATGTTAGCACTACTCAGAAAATGGACTATCCCCCCCGTCCCAGAAAATTATTATTATTATTATTATTATTATTTTTAAATAGACAAGATGGATGAGACATTATCTTTTATTGGACCTACTTCTGTTGGTGAGAGACACAGAACAGTTCTGTATAAGCTCAAAAGCTTGTCTCTCTCTCACCAACTTAAAAATTTCCATCCAAAAACTGTCAAAAATTCTGGCTGAACACTGAAAAAAATTCCCACTTGGGTCCAAAAATGTTCAGTTTTCTGACCACAATTTGAAAAATTTCAAGGAAACCAGACACTTTCTGTGAAAAATGTCAGTCAAAACACCACTTTTCAATTGAAAAAAAAATTCTCTCAGAAAAATATTGATCAGCCCTATTAAAAACAGCTGAAGTTATTTTGCTCAGATTTTCCAAATATTTGGACTTCGCAAAAAAAAAAAAAAAAAAAAAAACCCACAAACATGGAAATTTCCAGCCCAAAATAGGATTTTCTTCAGACAGTTATTAGCAAGTGAAAAGAGGGGATTTCTCACAAAAATTGTTCTTCAAACATAACTATAATATGTGTTCTTAAGCAACATTATACTATGAGCAGGATTATTTCGAACTAGAAGGTTATTCAAGGTTTTCCAGCAAGTCTTTAATGTATTTATATATAAAGGACTAAATAAAGTTTGATATGCTGTAGTTCTTGAAATAGGGTTCAATTCCCATCTCGTATCAGTGTGAATCAGCTGTAACTCTGTTGAAACCAATGGAATGACAATAGTGTAAAAATAGTGTAAGAAAGAGAAGAATCAGCCCTGTGATAGTTTTTGCTATATTCAGCAATTTTGAAAAAAATTAAAACTCTTTACAGTGAGGTTTTTATCTAGCCACAGACAAGTGACAGCTCTCACTTACTTTCACAGTCCTGTCTGACATCAGTAAGTTAACAAGAATATATAGCCCGTTTGCTCTAAAATAAACAGGCACAAAAATATAGTAATTAATTGAAGTGATAGGCTGACGTACTGCACAATGCACAAGTGGGGAAAATAGAACATTCCCAAGCTTCTCTTTCTCCGGAAAGATTTTTTGGTGATATAATTGCACACTGGCTCTTTCAGGAAGCAAATAATCATTTAAAGTAGCACGTACACTACATTAGGATTCACTCTCTCTCTCTCTCTTCTCTGGAGGCCATTTGATTCTAGGAGGTGTTTTTAATCAGGGATTTGATCATCAAACAGACTATTCCAATGTTCATGCTCATTCTTCTCTAGGTCCCTCAGGCCTCTTTACAGCATTATGCTGTGATTTTAGGTTTATGTAATTTGGTACTTAATGCACCTTACTACTAGCCCAGGACAATTTAAATAACGCACTGATATATAAATCACATAGCAGAACTGTTCCTTTCAGCTTCAAAACTCTCTCCTTCAGTGGATAAAAAGGCTCTTTTTTATCCCTCCCCCACCCCCACCCCTTTTGTTGTTGAGAAAATGGCCACTTCATGATCTCTAGCACCTTTACGGTTACTAAGGCTAGTATACAACTTTGAGAAAACTGTCGCAGGAAGAATCATCGCTGTATCTCTCTGTTTACAGACTATCCCCCCAATTCAACAAAGTGCTTAAGCACGTGCCTAACTTGGAACTATTCACATACTTAATGCTTATCATGCGTTTAAGGACCTTGCTGAGCCAGGGCCTAACTCATTAACAACCCTGATATTCTATGATTAGAACTATTCTTTGGCACAAGCTACAAAAATGATCGATTAAGGCCCCATGGTTTTGGCTGGTGGGGTGCAGTGAGGAGTGTGTGTGTGTGTTAGATCTGTACTGACTCAGCAAGAGATGAACCAGCCTGATCTTGCCACAAATCATCTAGGCTAGTGATTCATCATCAGACAAAACTGGGATTGGAACAGGGAGGTCACTCGGGTCTCTTTATCCAGCAGTGAAACCAGAGGGGGAAGAAATTCATAGATTCCACAGCCAGAAGGGACCACTGTGATCAATCTAATCTGACCTCCTGTGTAACACAGGTCAGAGAACTTCTCTGAAACAAATCCTTTTGAACTAGAGGATATCTTTAAAAAAAATAAAATCCAATCCTAATTTTAAAATGGCCAGTGCTGGAGAATCCACACAATCCTTGGTGTACAAAATCCCAAACTCTCAGCATCTCTCTCTCTAATGTCTTTTTTGTCTGTTTCCTTATCTGTAATTTGTATCACTTGAAATCTGACTTCTTCCCTTCCTGTGTAAAGCCTCCTCTTTTGCTATCAAACTGTATTCTTCCTCCTTGCTCCGTCTGAGAATCTCTGGCTCCACAATCCATTCCTTCTTGATCATTTTGAAGATCAGTTCCCCTTCCAAGGCCACCAGTGGACCTCTATCCCTTCACCAATTGCACAGCCATAGATCTGCTAAAGAGAAGTGCCTTTTGCCACCCATAACATCTCCTCACTGCTGGTCCATGAAACAGATTGAGACTATTCAGTGCTCTCCATCTCAGCAGGGAATGGATGCCACTTCCTCTATTAGTTTAAAACACCCAATTCACCTCAGAGGTTGGAAGGTCCTGCTTCTCCTCAGAGCTGGAAGTATTTAATGTGAGGGTTTCTCTGAGCAAGATAGGTGTTGGGGGTTGCTGGCCCCTTTCAGAGGAATCATGGCCCAGCCTACCCACGAGGAGCAAATTTTAAAGGAATGAGCTCATGTCAGCAGTTAATTGACCAACAAGCACCTGGGACTGATAAAAACCATCAGGACTCAACTGCAGAGAGGAACTCCCAGAGATGATGACAACAGCAGCGGCAACACTGCTTCTGCCTGCTAACCTCTCCAAGCTCAGAGGTGAAAGGACTGAGTAGAAAGGGGCCAGCTGGGGGAGAAGCTGACTGAGGGCTACAGCTGACCCAAAGCATAACCCCGCTCTAGACCTGTGGACTTATGAGGAGCATGAGATAACCCAGCTCCCTGAGGAGCCCCGATGATTGAAAACCTAAAACTTTCAGGTTATGAACCAAATTATAGTGGATGTAGTAATGTCTGCCTGAGTCTACAGACAGTATGAAACAACAGGATTAAGAAGTGTGAACTGACCCATTCATCTCAACAGCAAGTTGATTCTGAAACCTAATGATGATAATTTCAATGTCAACACGGATATCCATTTCACTGTTTATTAAACCACACAAGAAAGAAGAGGGATGATCACTTTAAAAAAACCTGCACAATCCGTTGGGAACAGCTCTCCTTCTGGTGTTTTGTTTTGGCAACTCAAGTAAAAGGAGTTTAGATTGAGGATAGAGTGTACCACAGAATTTCCTCTCCTCACCACAGTCAATCCTTGATCGTAACCCTAAAAATGTACATATATTGTATAGCTATCTGATCAGTACCTGTTGCCAGGCACATGCAAATACATGTGCCCCACTAGCAGTAGAGTGCCTGGTTCTTTAGTGGCCATATAAAACCAGCCAACTGATCAATAGTTTTGCTTAACTAATAAGTTTACAATTGGGCCCCACTAGGATAGTAGCAAGTATGAAAATCGGGACAGGAGTAAAGGGTAACAGGCGCCTATATAATAAAAATCCCCAAATATTGGGACTGTCGCTATAAAATCGGGACATCTGGTACCCCTACACTAGGAAAATGTCACGGCATGAACAATAAATCTCTTAGATCCTCATCACAATTCCAGCATTATTACACATGCTACAGGTAAGATTCTGGCTTCCTGAGCATAAAGATGAGAGGGAGGCATGGGATGCTACCTGCTTCTGTACAATGATTAGCACAAGCCAGAACATGTGCTCCTTGAGAATAACTGATGGGAATCCTAGTGACACTGGTGCTGCTGGCACTTCAAGGGGGTGAACCTTAGATACTTAGATGGTCCTGTAACAGCATGGCACCCACCTCTCGCAAGCACCCCCTTCTGGTCGGGTGTTTCTGCGGTCTTTAAATAGTCCCAGCCCTGGTATTGGGCCATACCCCCTGGGCTTCCTCCCGGGAGGCAATGGTTTCGCTCTCTTGGTCCATTCTTGCCCCAGCTCTCCAGCTGGGCTACTAAGTAGTTCAGTTCCCCTTCTGGGGGTTTATTGCTGTCCGATTGTAGACCAGTTCTCCCGTGGCCTAGGGGAGGACCCAGGCCTGCCCACTACTCCAAGTCCCAGCCCAGGGACCCTAAGAATAGCAGCCACATGCTGCCGTGTCCCTTTAACTACACTGCTTTCAGTTCCCTGGGCCACTTCTCTGCAGCCCCAGCCTTCGCCAAAGCTTCACCCTTACCTCAGGGCTCATCTAAGTTCAGGCCCAGCAGCCAGCCAGGAGCTCTTCCTCCCTTCCCTAGTCCCTGCCAGCACTGAGCTGTTCGTGGTGCTGCAGTTCCCTATGGCCATCTAGGAGCACCATCTGCACTCCTCTAGCTCTAGCAACCAGCCAATTGTGTCTCTGCAGCTCCTTTTATATGACCTTTCTAAGCCCTGATTGACTGCTCCCTACAGCCACTCTAGGCTGCTTGGAGGACGCCTCTTCTGTTCCTCTCCTGGGATGGGTGTGGTAGGACACTGAGGCCTCCAGCAAGGGGCCTCTGGGCTTAGTCCACCCCATCACAAGTCCCTACTATTGTAGTATCTGAGCACTACACAATCTTTTATGTGTTTATTCTTATAACACCTCTGTGAAGCAGGGATGCACGATGATCCCCTTTTTAGAGATGAGATACCCAAAGGCTAAGCAATTCACCCAAGGTCATACAGGAAGTCTGTAGCGGAACAGAGACATGAACCCAGATCTCCCAAGTTCAAGGTTACTATCCTAACTCCTGGACCATCTTTCCCTTGTACACTCGGACTATGCTACACCTTAGCATAGCGCTCTAACGTGTTGCACTCTAACCACCTCATGTAGACTCTGCTGGTGCTCTCTATGGCTACGTCTACACTACAAGCTCTGACTGTGATTCTCCTGATCACGTACACATGCTCCCACTAGGTCCTGTCAAGCTACCGTGAGTATAAATAACATTGTAGTCATGGTAGCACAGGCACTGTCAGCAGAGTCATGACTGAGCCATGCCAAGTACAAACCCACCTGAAACTGGTGCATATGTACTTGGCCTGGCTAAGCCGTGCCTCTGCTGACACTACCCAGGATACTGTAACTACACTGCTATTTATACCCATGCTAGCTTGATGAGCAAGCATGAATATGTGTACATGATCAGTAGAATCACACCCCTAGGATCCAGTGCAGACGTAGTGTAAAAGATACCTAGTTCATGTTGATATAGTCACATTTCAAACTGGACTATGTTAATGCAAAGTAGGCATCTTTTAGAGTACGGCAGCATGGTCTACACAGGGCAGTTAAAGTGCAGCACATTAGTGCACTTTACAAATCACATTCCTCTGACATGTGCTGCCGGCGCCGCGTAGACAAGCCTTTAGAGCCAGCCACCTCAGCGCAACTCCATTTATTTCACTGGAGTTACTCCAGATTTACAGTGGTATAAATGAAGCCTCCAAAATTTAACATTACTAAATGCAGTGAAATCCACATCTTTATGTTAGAACTCAATATATGTTAGGGAAAACCGAGAGCTTATGTTTCAATACTCCTCTAAGCATCCCAATTCTTAAACCAAAATGTTCCACACACTGAACATTTTTATAGTCAAATGAACTACCAAATCCTTCCTGTAATTCCACTGAATAATTCCTCCAACTTTTTTCATCTTGACCAACATTCTAAGTATGATTGCGCTATTGTGCAGTAATCTGCAGCTGATGAAGCTTGGTTTGATACATTCTGATGAAATGGGCATATTATTCCAGAGTACTTTCCATTAAAAAGAAAGCCTCTCACTGATTAGGTCATCTTTCCTTTTTACTGTAACTAAATCATATCTCAAGTCGCTCTCTCAGGCCAGGTCTACACTACCACGGTAGTTCGACAGCTGGCAATCAAACTTCCGGGTTCGATTTATCGCGTCTGGTCTGGACGCGATATATCGATCCCGGAAGCGCTCGCCGTCGACTGCGGTACTCCAGCTCGGCGAGAGGAGTACCGCGGAGTCGACGGGGAGCCTGCCTGCTGCGTGTGGACCGCGTCTGAACCGCGGTAAGTTCGAACTAAGGTATGTCGACTTCAGCTACGTTATTCACGTAGCTGAAGTTGCGTACCTTAGTTCGAATTTGGGGGTTAGTGTAGACCAGGCCGCAGTCTGCTTCCTTTATGACCATGAAATGACGTTTAGCTTAACAAACCATTTTGTTAACTTATCCTTCCTGAGGTTTATTTTCATATATTTTGAAATACCACTGGGCCTGATTCTGAAAGGTGCTTGGCACTCTTGACTCCCACTGGGCTAGAGCCTGGAATGTGGCTAATCTGCACAGAATAGATAATCAGTTTTGCACTCCCTTGACCCTGCTACTGCCCCTGCAGGGCTCCTATGCCAGATCAGAGCAGACTGAAAGTAGCCCAAAGGGCTGAAACTTCAGCCAAGAATTGGCCTTGGGCAGAAGTGTGCCAGTCACAGACTCCTCTGCCAGACTCGATTAGGAACAATTTCAAACTATTTAACATTGGGACTGGCTTGTGTGACAACTTATACAGTAGAACCTCAGAGTTACAAATGCCTCGGGAATGGAGATTGTTCGTAACTCTGAAATGTTCATAACTCTGAACAAAACGTTATGGTTGTTCTTTCAAAAGTTTACAACTGAACATTGACTTATACAGCTTTGAAACTTTACTATGCAGAAGAAAAATGTTGCTTTCCCTTGATTTTTTTTAGTAGTTTACGTTTAAACACAATACTGTACTGTATTTTTTTTCTTTTTGGTCTCTGCTGCTGCCTGACTGTATACTTCCGGTTCCAAGTGATTGACTGGTCAGTTTGTAACTCTGGTGTTCATAACTCTGAAGTTCTACTGTATCTCAAGTTTCAGCCCAATGTGATTTTAGAAAAGCCAATATACTAAACCTTGAATCTCTAAAAATTGCTGTTCATGTCACAATGAATATTAGCATAAGCCAATGTGAGTTAGGCACCTAGCTACTATCTCATTGGTTTCGATGGAACTATTTCCATAAAGGGTTGCAGGATCTTCTTCATGAGACTGACATCAGTACACCAGACATTTATTTTAGTGAGGATTAAAAATCATTTTTACCATCTTAAAACTATTTACTGGCAGAAGATTTTGTCAATTTGTTTTTAATTTTAGAAGATCTGTTTCTTTCCACTTACAGTGTTGTGCATATTTGCCAGGCGAGAAAGCAGGAGAAGAAGGTAGGAACTATAATCACTCTACAGTATGTGAAACTGACAGACCATGTGCTTTGCTGTATAAACATCTTTAAGCTTCCTAAGTCTTCGTTGTAATTCGATTAGGTATATGGTATTTTTTCAGCTTCATAAAGCACAATGCTGTTTGCACATCATTTTCTTCTGCTTTTCTATTTTTCCAATTATTCCAACCGCATGCAAATCGGTTGGTATTTTTTACTGCCTGAAAAGACTGCCTCAAATGTAAGATTGCATCTTTCTAAGCATTAAACAATGATTAGGTAGGCACGGGGCCAAAGGACTGTGCTGTTTAAGAGCAAAGGAACAACACAACAGCTGGCAGTAAGCAATCTTGAGAGAACTGATAATACTTTGTAATCCCAGCAAGATATTCTCTACATACAGATGAAAACAATTATTCATGTTGCCTTATTATTTGGCACTCATCAGAATTCTGCAGAAGTTCATATCAATAATTGGAGTATATAACATTGGATTGCAGACAAATCTCCCATGATCTGAGAGAAAGTGAATTACCCTTCAACTGGTCTCACAAACATTTGAGGCTTTGGAGCATCATTTATTCTTCTTTGCTGCAGTATGAGTGGTATTGAATATGTAAGGTCACTTGTTTTAAACAAACGCCAAATCTCAAGAGCATCTCATCATGATATGCCACAGTGACCACCCCACAGTGAGAGTTTACGAGAAATAAGTCTCCAAAGCACTCTCCACTCAGAATTCCTGCCCTATCATTCCATCAGGGGTTCAAGACTTGCCTCCCAACTCCCCGGAATAGGTCACAGGACCCACTCCAAAACATGAGTTACCTAGGCATCTGTGGAAATTATGGGGTATCCTCAGAAGGCCAGAGCCATTAGTATGCAGAAACCTGTGCCTCCACACTAGCTCTAGTCCTTGGTGGTCCCCTGCTTAGTCTCCAGAAGCAGGGCTCCCCTGAGCTGTGCTACCAAGGACTGCCCTTGTCATGGCCAGCCTCATAAATCCTTTGAGGAGGCTTTACCACAAGAGAATACCTTTTCCACTTAAGCTCAGTGAGGCTGAAGGGGAACAATGTTGCACTCCCCAAAGCCCAGCCTCCAACTCTTTAGCTTTTACTGTTTTAATTTCAAACTCATGAATATATATTCTAATATGCACATCTACGTTTCATTTCAGTTCCACAGGGTTTTAAACATATGTATACAAATATATGCATTATTGTATTCATGGTATCACACTGTTCATTCTTCATGAATATTCAGTTACCAGTAGGAATTAATGAAAATGTCTGCATAACCTGAAAGTTGCCCAAACTTTTGCTGGAAGTGTGCTATTCAGTATTTGTTAGGACATTTCTTTTAACTAATCCGGGAGCAGAAACAATACTATATGATCAATGACACACCGCAAATAATCAACAGGGAAAAACTGAAATCAACAGTTTGTAAGCAATTCACAAACAACCCATAACCCAAAGCTCATTCTTCTGAAATATCTGGTAACTGCTTTCAAATGTTAAATTCCAAATAGACCTTGCAAGTACCAAGCCTGGTTCGTGAATTATTAGTGAACCAGAAGAAATGACAAAATTCATGGAACTTTTGGCTCCACAAACATTATTTGACCTGTCTACTTCCAGGCTTGTATTTGCCCTTTGCCAGCCATTGTAGAGTCTGCATTTTCTTTGAAATATGGACTTCATATATTCATCCAGTGAAGCAGTGACTAATTCAAAAATGCTTTTTGTTAACTTGTCCTGACCCCTTGCAGAAGTATTTAAACCTCCTCGAACTCTTGAATATACCAAGCCCCTGTCACACCTTGTGCTCCTCCCTAAGGTAATGGTATCTGGATGAGTCCTAAAGTTGAATTATTTGAATTTTTAGCAGCTTTTTCACAGATGGGAACTGCAAACTCAGAATTAATTCTCTGAAATTCATCTTTCCTCTTCCTCCTCTTTTGAAGATAAATGTACTCAGGAAAGGATGAGAAGATAAAGGAAAATTAATTTAAGTTTCATCTGATGTATTCCTCACTTGCTATAAAGAGGAGCCCATTAAATCTTATGTGTCCTTCTACCACTAAAGATTTCTTTTTCCTCAGACAAACTCTTGCATATATCACATTTCCTGAATGAAGCAGAGAAAAATACTTTTCCATTGCTTTTTAAATAGGCCAATTCATCCTTGCAACAATTCACATTATTGAAATCTTTTAGCACAAGTCCCACCAGTTGTGAAATCTCTACATATGTCTCTTCACTGATTAAAAAAAATTAAAAAGAAATCAGCTATATAGAAACAGTTTCTTGGTTCCCTAGGATAACAAACCTAGAAAAAAAAGCAGGGCCACCTCACAGTCCTGAACAGATTTTGGTGCTCTAGATGCCTTGAGGAACATCCAGGATACCACAGGAGTCGGACCCTTACCCATCACTGCTAGTGAAATTCAGTGAAGACCACCGGGCACATAGCTTTGGTAGCACTAGTGGATGATTTCCTCATGGCTGTGAACGGAGATCAAACTGATCTGTTTATCCTTCTGAATCTAACAGCAAGCTTTCAAAATTACTGGCCTCAAAATGCTCCCAAACCATATTAATATGACCTGGTAGGGGGTTGCAAAGTAGCTCTGAACTGGCCTCAATCATTCTTTCCAAAAGATCCAGACTAGTGATGGGCAATTGCTCATTGTCCTGCAAAGACTTCATATGTATTGTCCTTGGGCTCCAATATCATTAGTACACTGATGACAACCAGCCTTCAATCTTTTTCTCAGCTGTCATGGCAAACATCCTCATCCAGATGTCACAGTGCCCCAGAGAAAGAAACACTTTGATGAAAAAAAACAGCTACCAGCACAAGGCAAGACAGGAGTGTTGCTGTCAGGAAGAAGCATTACTTTAAGGAGTTTGCTAGACTATAGCCACCATTGAAAGAATCTGTTCCTGATTTTCAAAGAAGTGTGAAACCTCAGAGTCCTATTCAATTTGTTCATGAGCAGGGACAATGTTTTCCAGAAATTGCCACTGTTTTTCATGAAATGGCTCTTCATTCCAGAATCACTGATCAGAGGGTGGGCGGGATCATTTGCCCCACCCCAGATTTCTGCCAAGAGACACCTGACTCCTCCCCAGGGTGCAGAAAAGAGTCTAAGGGCTGAATGCTGTGAGACTCACCGCCAGCTTCTCCCCTTCCCACACAGGTCTGGGCTTGGCTTAACCTCTCAGCAGCATCCACAGTGCCTCTCCCCCTCCCTGCACACAGCTGGCTCCTGACCCTTCCCCCAGCACACAGCTGGCTCGGCTCTAGCCCTCAGTGCCCAGCATCTGTCCCCCTCCCCTGCACACAGCTGGCTCTACACCCTCCATCAGCTATCAGTTCATTACAGGCGCACAGTCCAAGGTCCTGTTTTCCTTTAAAGACTGTTCACACTGTCCATTCCAGCAGCAGCTTAGAACATCAAAAAGGATAGCCATGGGATCTGCTCAAATGGTGTGGCAGGACTTCAGCTTCTACTCAGTCTATCTGTTACAGGGGGTCTGTAATCCAGCCCCATACTTTTGCCATGGGCTGGGAGTTGTGAAGGGGGGGGGGATTTTATCTCTCCTACTCACCACCAGATCTCTCAAAACTTGAACCAATAACTTGTTTGAAAACTACAAACTGCCTTGTAATCACTAAGATTTTACCTCAAGTTAGCCAACATGAGTTGGCTAACCTTTTATTCCCCAGTGAAGACAAGGCTGAAAACTAGGGAAGTAGATTTCACCCACAATGAATAAGCTGATGTGCTGTCACTAAGTCTTTTGAACAGCTACAGAAGTGCCACTTCACTACCTCAATCTCAGATTCTCAGTAGCTGAGTGTGTGCTGATGATCAATCTAGGATACAACAGTTCCTAACCCACAAATTATCAGTAAACACAGTGCTCAGATTGCCTCCTAAAAGCAATGGTATGCTTCAATTTTTTCCCCTCAATTTTTTTCCTTTTACAACCATCAGGCTGAGAAGTAGCCACCCGCATATCCCTCTCCCCCTCAAATGTTAGAGCTGGGTAAGCACTCTCTGTATTTAATCACTATGAAACCACTCACTGTGTTGGGGCACAAAACCAAACTGTGGACCTGACTAGCCAATAGTCTACACTTTGCACAGTCATGCACACCAGTGCGCAGTGAGTGCAAAGTGGGTGTAAACCATGACCATTCTGATTTGGTAATGTTTAAACCCACTGTGCATACACTACACCAGTGGTTCTCAAACTTATTTGATCGCGCCCCCCCTTCTTTGTGTCTGTAGTAGTTTACGCCCCTACCCCTCCTGTGGTGGCGGCACTTCACTTGAATCAATTTTGGCTTCTTCTTTTTTTCTATTGCATGAATAAGCCAACAACCCATTGTAAAAAAATTGCGACTGTCATCCATGCTTACAATTAAATGTGCACATTGCATTGAAGAAAACGGATTAACTTACAGATGGCAACGACTTTGTATAATGCTATGCAAGCTTAACAGAAATCCATCAAAATGCACAGCGCCCTCTAGAGACAAATGCACAGCGCCATCTGAGGACCTGATATGTCTGGAGGAATCAGCTTTGCTAGTTATTCATTGCTGTGGGTAAAATGTTCGCAGTAAGGCTTTTTTCTCCCTAAAGCGTCTCATGCCGCTCTCCCCCCCTGCCCTGAATACATTCCGTGCCACACCAGGAGGGCCCTCCCCAAGTTTGAGAACCTCTGCACTACACAAATAGTGTGCATGACTAAGAGGGGTGCAGTAAAATTGTGGATTGGGCCTGTTTTGCTCAGCCTTGATAGTACAAATTGATATTCACTCTAATGCAAAATCATGGGGAAGAATTACTACCTAGATTGCTTTCACTTTCATTCAGGAAAAACGGAGGCTGAAATTACACTCCTAAATTCCTATTTTCCACTGTAACCTCTGTATTAGTGAAGTACACAGACTCAAGCTGCTATGCTTATTTACCTTCCCTTAGTATTAAGTTCAGCATGATGATATTGCTGGGGTGACACTGAAATGAGTTCCTCTACACTTAAATCAGATATACCGTTAATGCAATCACCTTAAAGCAGAGTTTAATGGCAATGGCCCTGTCTTATTATAAAACAAACAAAACTAAAAGCACTGTGTGGTGATAAGGTTTATAGTTACAAAAAATAACTCCAACTGCACTCTGCCTACATTTAGACTGAAATGATGGAAAAAACTACTCTCATCTGGATTCTATCTGTACTGAATTCCATGTCTGCAAAAGGGTGTTTATTGGTCTGCAGCATTATAAAATGCTGTGGTCCTTGTGGGGAACTTTAGTTTATAGAACGGTTTCCTCCTGGGAATAGGTAACATACACAAGCAAGGTAACTTGATAACAAGGTAAAAATTCTGTAACAGCGTGAAGTGTCTGATGATTTAATCCATTATCCATTTTAAGACTGGTTATCAGATCTTTGTGGATGATCACATAATTATATCAGTCTCAGAGAGATCTAAGACATAGGTTCTCAGTTTGGGTGTCACACCCCAACAAGGTTTGCAATCACCCTCCACTTGTTTATGGCTAGATGTGAAGAAGCTCCAAAGTATTCTTCTGTTGTAACATGGGGTGATGGTCTGAAAAAGGTTGAGAACCACTGATCTACGTATTGGGGTGGGTGTAGATGAAGGAATGGATAGTAAAAGAAAGGGTAGGAAAATGGAAGACAAGGCTAAGGAGAAAGACGGGGGGAGAGAAAAGGGAGATGGAAGAAAAGAAAGAAAAAGGAAGACTATATGACAGTAAGAAGGGAAGGCAAATGTGGGTGAGAGGAAAGGAAGGTCGAAGGAAGCGAGGAGGTGGATGAGGAAGGGACGAGTCAGTAACAGGGGTGGAGGAAAGGAGCGTAGGTCTGAGACAATGGGGGAAGGGAGAATGAATGAAGGCTGGTCATGTAAGATTGCGATAGAGGAGGGGAAAGGGAGAATGTAGGGATGGGTGAGGGAGATGGGAAGTGAAATTAACTAATGAGGGTAAAGGCGGGGAGGAGTTGAATGATGACTGGAGAAAAATATGCAGGAGGAGGGATGGATGAGTGGGTAGAGTGGGGCAAAGGAAAGGAAGAAGGTAGATGAGGTAGAGAAATGAGAAAAAAATAGAATGGGTGAATAAGGTGGCCAAAGTTGAAGGGAGAAGATACTGAGAGCGTAGATGAGGGTGGGCGAGAGAAGGAGGTGCAGACAAGGGAGGCTAGGACCATGGGGAATGGAGTGCATGACTCAGGGAGACAGACGGAAGTGAGGAGTTAATAAGGAAGTCGTACATGGGATGAAGACAGGGGCATGAAAGACGGAGGTAGGTACAGAATGAGGAGAGGGAAGTAAATGGATGAATTAAAAGACAAGATACAGGAAGCATGGATGGATGAGTAAGAAGGAAGGAAGGTGACGATGAGAGAAGCAAAAGTGTGGATGGAGAAGAATGATGGCTGAAAAGATGCAAAGGAGGAAGGATGGATACGGGATGGTAGGACAGATAACCACATTCCTCAACAGCCTCCCTCTCTTTTCTGCTGTAACGTTTACCTCTTCTTGTTACACTACACCTGTTTTCACTCTCTCTCTCTCTCGCCTTATCTTCAGACATGGAAGCAGAGTTTCACTCACCCATTATTCTAGGCTGCCATAGCCAGCCCTGCTGGTAATCCCAATCCTCTTCCTTTGCAGCAGAAACTTCATGCAATACCCTACCAACCAGCCAGAAAGAGGACTGAGCAGACACTTCCCAGCTTTACTGCCGCATGGCCGCGAACAAAAGCTTTGACACTTGAGCTCCTCTCTCCACAGAATAAGAGGCCTCATCCTGAGTCAATATGCTGACGGGCTGGTTTTCCCGGGTTGTTTGAGAGTGATCCTTGGCTGCCGTGCTCTGTGCCAAGTTATTTGGCCAGCTCTTCTGTCTAACCCTGTTTGCTGAAGCAGATGGTCACTGGTTTAGGGTTTGTTTCTGGTTTTTTGTCTGTCATGTGTTTGAAGAAGCATCTGCAGTGGTCAGCACATGTGCCAGGATACACTTCACTTCACTCATCACACAGGGGACACAGCTGGCCAGGGATGATAGAACACTTGCTTCAGGGTAGCCATAGTTTATTCACTTGTTTGTCTTACTGCAAAACGCTAATATTTAAGCAAACCACAGTTTTCCACAGAAAATATTTATTTACACATGTGAAAAAAATAATTTGGCTGTATAAGAGCAGCAAAAGGAAAAACAATAAGCTTTTTAACATTGAAGAATCTGGTACCTATATAGTGCATTTAACCACAGTCTGCTCAGAAGGTGCCCATCAAGGGAGGAAAGGGGTTAATTTGACATTCCCGTATCACCTAAAACACTGGTGCCCAAGCGTTTTACACGGAAGGGCCACATAAACATCAGCACAACCTTGTGTGGGGCAAATAGATTCTACATATTTTAATAAGGTTTAAAGTCACGTGTACTGATTTATATTTTAAGCTCAGCTTGTTTCATATGTATTTAGATAGAATGCACACACTTAGAATCATAGAATATCAGGGTTTAGGGTTACCATCCGTCCATATTTCCCCGGACATGTCCGGCTTTTGCATCTTTAAATAGCCGTCCGGTAGGAATTGGTAACAAGGTTAAAAGGTCTGGGATTTTTCCCCCTCCCCTCCTCTCCCCTTCCCTTCCCTCCCCTCCCCTCCCTCCCTTTCATGCAGAGTGCGGCGCGGCTGATTGGGCAGCTGGGCCTGATTGAACCGCTCCCATTGGCCTCCAGCAGCCAGAGCCCCTCCCCTGCTCCCCCCTGCTGCCTGCAGCCCGGTGTAACCACACAAACAGCCCCACTGGCAGCGTGTTTTGCCTACACGTGGAGCCAGCATCTGACCGGCATGGGCATGGTAAGGGGAGTCCCGGGGGGCAGTCAGGGAGCAGGGGGAGGGTTGGATGGGTCCCCGGCCTCCACCTGCCACCCCCCCTCCGCGGGTCCCCCCGCTTCTCCCGTGCCTGCTTGTGCTGCCCACATTCCTACGCCCTCCCGGCAGCAACTGCTGTCTGCGGCCCCAGGGTCCTAGTGCCCCCCATTCACTAATGGCAAGGCAGGCTGCCCTTACCCTGCCTTTCCACCCTAGCCCTGAGCCTCTCCAACGCCCCAAACCCCTCATCCCCAGCCCTCATCCCCCCGCACTCTAATCCTCTGCCCCAGCCCTGAGCCCCCTCCTGCATCATGAACCCCTCATCCTCAGCTCCAACCCTCATCCCCCTGCTCCATCCCTGAGCCCCCTCCTGCATCATGAACCCCACATCCTCAGACCCACAGCCCTCACCCCTGCACCCCCTCCCACCCCCAAACTCCATCCCAGAGCCTGCACCCCTCACCCCCTCCTGCACACCAACCCCCTGCCCCAGCCCAGAGCCTGCACCCAGCACCCAAACTCTATCCCTGCACCCCTCCTGCACCCTAATCCCCAGCCCAGGACCTGTACCCCAGACCTCCTCCCCCCACCCAACCCCCTCCCAGAGCCTTAGGTAGGTGGGGGGGGCGGGTTCTGGGCACCACCAAAATTTCTACAAACCTGCCACCCATGCGAGTGGATAAGGGTCAGGACAGTCAGGGTCCTAGGGGGGCAGTTCTCAGGAGGGGGCAGTCAGGGGACAAGAAGCGGGGGGGGGGGGGGTTGGAGGTTCTGAGGGGGGCAGTCAGGGGGTGGGAAGTGGGAGGGAGTGGGGCTCCCCCCCCCCCCCAGTGTCCTCTTTTTTGATTGTGGAAATATGGTAACCCTATCAGGGTTGGAAGGGACCTCAGGTCCAATCCCCTGCTCAAAGCAGGACCAATCCCCAGACAGTTTTTTTTTTTACCCCAGTTCCCTAAATGGCCCCCTCAAGGATTGAACTCACAAACCTGGGTTTAGCAGGCCAATGCTCAAACTACTGAGCTATCCCTCCCCTCACTTGTGAAAACTAAAATAATGTAAACACGATGACAAAATGTTAATGAATCAGCCAGTAATATATTGTGTTGAAGCAGGCCACAGACCTTATAAAATACTCTGGTGTGCCATGTACAGCTTGTGGGCTGTAGGTTGGGCACCCTAACCTAAAGGAGTAATCTAAAAATACAAGAGACTGAGCCCCTTACTTCTTTTAATACTTTTAGACCCAAATTCTGACTGAGGTCCTTACTCCATCCTCATTCACGCAAATCTCTACTGGCTTCATTAATAGTTTGCCTGTGTCAGCAGTGAGTAAAACTTGAGTCAGAATCAAGACCTTTGTGTAGAGGGATGAGTGAACCCAGGATGAAGAAGTAAGAAGCTACTTTTACCATATATAAACCGTTACCCAAAATTGAAAATGGAACAGGTTTGAAAATACCTGTAGTTTGATTTTTCCTCTATTTTTACATGCCTCTGCACATATTACATCCATCCAGGACTAAAGTAGAGAAAACAGTTGTTAGTTTTGCTTCTTGCTAGAGAAAAACTAATAGCAATAATGAGACAAATCCTAAAGGTGCTTATTCAGTTTTACTCAGTTTGGGTGAAAGTTTCTGCTGTGTGCATAAAAATTACAGCCCAGGGGAAGTATGTGTGTTTAGGAGGGATGGCTAAGGCCGTTTTAAAGTATCTTTTGTGCCCTCCTATTCCCAGCTGCTGTGAGGGCCAAAATGGACTCAGGCACAATTTAGACCGCTCAGAGAGATGCTCTAAATTACTGCATCCCTGTCTAGGCTGCATCTGAGGAATTGCACAAATAAGAGCTGCTCGGAGTCCCTCATGGTACTGAATGCTAAGGCCTCCACCCGCTCCTGCCCAGAGCCCCATGCCTAACATGCTCCTAGCACTGGAGATTGCAAGGGACACGGCATTAGATGGCATAGGCGGTCTTACACAATGCCTGCACCAGAGGAATGCTAGTCTGGCTGGCTCACTAGCTTTTATGGACCCTGCGCAATGCTATAGCA
The DNA here is from genome assembly GCF_028017835.1 of Emys orbicularis. Taxonomy (NCBI): domain Eukaryota; kingdom Metazoa; phylum Chordata; order Testudines; family Emydidae; genus Emys; species Emys orbicularis. The sequence continues at coordinate 99,742,177 of NC_088686.1, read as the reverse complement.
ACATTCGGGGGCATAGTAGGAGGAAGAATCCCCTTTCCCCCTTCTTATTTAAGGAAAATCTCCATTTAAGGCAATGGGAGATTTATCCAAGTAAGGAATAGGTGAATTCGAATTTGAATATAGATAGCAATGGATGAACCTCAAAAGTCCCATTTGCATTGTTTAACTGTATTAACTAGAGTTGTTCACAAAATTTTTCTTCCCTGAAGAAAATTTCAACTTTTCAGACAAAAATCAAAAGGCCAAAGTTTTTGGCCAAAACCCAAACTTTCAAATGAAAACTAAAAAATTTGATTTGGAAATGCTGCCATGGTGCCTTGGTGGGATTTGAAGTTTGTCGGTCTCCTGGCCTCATTTTCCACTCTGGGCCAGGCTCCTAGGCCAGACTATATGTCCCATAATGCACCACAGTCTCCCCTGCTGCTGAGTTGCCCTGGTGCATCACGGGAGATATAGTACAGATGGGGAGCTGGGCCCACAGAGGAAAATGGTGGCAGGAGGCACCCAAACTTCATTTTCAACATGGCATCATTCATTTTCAACATGGCATCATTTTCAAATACTGTTGCTTTTTGGCCAATCTGAAAACTGCTTTTTTTTTTAATGAAAAAAGTCAAATTTTTCCATAAAAAGTATGCCCTTTTCATGAATAACTGTGTTTAGTTTAAAATCCAATTTTCTATTGAAAAAGAGTTAGAAAATTTTCAACCTGCCCTAGTACTAACAGAACCTGGTTGAAAACAACATATTAACACTGTTTAAACACAAGTATCAGAGGGATAGCCGTGTTAGTCTGGATCTGTAAAAAGCGACAAAAAGTCCTGTGGCACCTTATAGACTAACAGACGTATTGGGGCATGAGCTTTCGTGGGTGAACACTCACTTGCATGCATCTGATGAAGTGAGTATTCACCCACGAAAGCTTATGCTCCAATACGTCTGTTAGTCTATGAACCGCGACAAAGAGTCCCGTGGCACCTTAAACACAGTTTGCCTGGCCAATGTAAGTCAAATACAACCATTTTACAAACAGTTTATCTCAACTCAAATTTAATACTGGATCCCATTGAAATCAGTGCTGAATTCTTACGGACTTCAATCGGAGTAGGATCTCACCCTAACCAGAATACAATTCCTAGCATTACTGCAATTTCATATGTCTCCATTCTATACTATTTCTGTTTGACATTGCAAAACCCAGTCCTTTAAAAACCAAATAAATGAAGAGCCTGAATCTACTTTACACAAGCCTAGCAAACCATACTAAGTCATACTAGCATGAAGTTTTGTTGTGTTTTTTTAAATGATTCAGCTCAGAGTTTTACTGCCAATGAGAACAGAGTCAAAGGATTCAGTTTGGGCTGGTTCAGGTAAAGATCCAGTTCCTTAGCCAAACTATTCTGCTCTCTTATGCTGCCAACTCTCAATAATTAAAAAAAAAAAAAAAAAAGGACATGATATTTGGTGTTTTTCTTAAAGCTCCTGAAGTAATGAAAATCAGTTTTCATTCAAAAAATAAAAAGTTAGAAACTAACTCTCATGGTTGCAGAGGAAAGCTAGAAAATATGACCTGAGTGCAACCTAAAGGTTCAAAAACTAGCAGGCAAAGAAAAAAGAATCTAAAATTTATTACTTTTTAAACTCTCATAATTCTTAAGTCAATCTCATAATTTTCGTGGCCTGACAGTACTGTACTTACAAATGCAAAATAAACCTGGAATTCTGTTAAGAAGAATAGGTTTTCCTGGGATATGACTATTAATGACCTTGTAAACCAATCTAACAGTTTTGCTTGATCTGCACTGGGCAGACAAAATGTCTTTAAATCATGTTAACATGTTTAAAATAGGTGAACCTCAAAAGTCTGATCTACCCTTATCAGCAGTGCTAGGATAATAATTCACCCAATTTTCTCTTTCCATGTATCTGTTACAGATAAACAACCCCAAGAGAGAAGTGCAAGTTTCTAATGGAACTGTAGGCAGCTAAACGCTTTCTAAAAAACCCTTTATTCAGCATTCTGAGGACTATGTCACAGATCTCTTAAAGGAGATATAGTTGCATACGATCCACTTTCTTCTATTCTGTACTAATTCTCTTTGACAACGCAAGTCATAAAATTAGCATACCATACCAAACATTATTACTGCAATTCAATCGCCGTGTTCACAGACTTCTCAGAGCAAAGACCGCGAATTGTTAAACTGCACGCATTAGGACATTTTATTCATAAGTGATGATTCAAAGAAAAAGAGAGCCCTTATGAAACGTGAGCCTGCTGCAATGTTAATTATGAACTGCAATACGGAAAGTGGCCATATGGCAGGATAATTATCGCTTTAATGTAAAATTTTGCTCTACAAATTTTAGACGTGTGAAAGCACCCACCCACCTGCACTCACCGAACAGAAGGGCACAATCTGGCCAACAATGAGCTTCTTATGTACAGTGCACATCAGATGAAAAATATCACACAGTGTTACATGCAGTGGGTCAGACCCTGGCCCTGCTGTGCTGCAAGGGACTGGAAAGCTTGCTTAAATAGCTAGTAGGGATTCTATTGGCATAGAAGATCTTTATCCCACCACCACCACCAAAACAGGAGAGGAACGTGTGGGCAAAGCACATTGCATTCCAGCAAGCCCCAGTTGTAGAATGGCTGCTCTAAAATTATACTTGAGCAGCAGCAGTCCCAGGGACTGAGGAAGCATAAAGGTGTTTTAAGACCACCTTTTCTTCCCCCCTCCCCTCCAGCTACATTGCACAGACCTTTGGTGCAGCGGGAGAACTGGGCCAGTTTTCAAGTCAAAACTGTGTAAATTATATTTTTGCCAAATTCTAATTTAATCTACAAATTACCTCTGAAATGCAAACAGCATGCTTTAGAGAAAGCAGAGTCGATTTTGATTTCACTAACACCACTGTAAATCCACTAAGATCAATGGAATTACTCCACATTTACACCAATGTAACTGAGATCAGAATCTGGCACAATTTCTCTGTAATCAGCAGCACAGGCTGAGTTTGTTTTTTGACATGTGCTTATTATAAAGTACATACACAAGGGTTGAAATGCTTTCTGTCAGTTTAATTAAAATTTTATTTTAACAAAGAATTACCTTATAGCACAGTGGATGAAACATTTCACATTTTAATATTATGTTTATGAAATTTCCACAAGGAAGAGTTGACACAAAGTGTTTACATAAAACACTGCAACCTGCTTTATTAAACCAGAATTTTGGGATCCGTGACATGTATTTTTCTGCTTTAAAAATAACACAGTGGCATTTTAGAAATAGAAGGTGGGTGAGGTAATATTTGTTATTGGACTAACTTCTGCTGGTGAGAGAAACAAGCATTCGAGCCACACAGAGCTCTTCTTCACGTCTATACTACAGACACGGTGGCATTTTCACAGATTGCTAACTTCAAATATTTGTTTAAAAGAGGCGAAGTCTTCACAAAAAGATAAACTGAGGTCAACTTAAGCATAATGGGGAACTTGAAGAACTGCACTGAGGTTTATCAAAAGTCAGAGACAATTTGCTTGACGTACCCTGAAGTGCATGAAAAAACTACCGTAGCGTATGTTGCTCAAGATAAACATAAAGAAGCTGGACATACACATTAACATATTGACATAATCTCACACTGTGTTTCCGAAATCAGCCTAATAGAATAAAAAATAGACCACTTCCTCTGCTGCTTTTTCTTTACAATTAACAAGGCTATTTCCTGAAAGTCATAGCAAGGGAAATTCTGGGAAATAAATGAGTTTTTGCTATCAACTTAAATACGGCCAGCATTTGGCCCAGTGTGAAAAGAAGACCAGAATTCCATCTCAGATTTTAAAAACCAGGAACATACCATGGGCCCAGTCCTGAGCTAGTATAAATTGACAGAGCTGCATTGATTTAAATCCTTTACTGCAGATGAATCCAGGCAGTGAAGGACATTCAGTAATGTATGAATTTATTTATTTGCATCCTGTCTGGTCTCCCTATACTTTCTCTATTTTAGTCAATGTCAACTCTACTGCTGTAACATCTCCAGCCCTGGCTCCTGTGACTCTTACAGTGGTAATGTCACTGAAAGACTGACATTCTGGAGTCAGTTCTGGGCATGTGTGTGGTGCCTATGTTTAGGGAAAGTCTTCAGACCACAATTGCAGGTTCTTGTCTCCCCAGGAAACTTTGCAGGGAAATCCAGAGTAACTCACTTATCTTACTGGCAGCAATGCTCACAATCTCCCAGTAACACAAGCACAAGTAGACACTAAATGACAAAAGCTGGGAAGCCCAGCCTGAACAGCTGATGTAAACTAACAAAGAAAACTGGAAATAAAAATGTAAAAAACTAAACTGATAACGCACAACCCCATAATCCAACCGTCCTTATACACATCCACTGAACGGATCCCCATGCCCAAATACATTATGGGTTAGAAAGCAAGATTCAGTCTGAAGTACAGAGAATTCTAGCCGGCTTGTGGACAATGTGGCCCAATGCTGCAGGCAATGGACTCTAGAGATGGAGCAAGAGGTCAGGTGAAAAAAAGCAGCATGGGTTGGAGATTTTCCAGGAGCCAAGGGGGCTCTCTGTAAGGGAGACACCTACTCTAAGCCATGTCAGAAAGTCACTCACATCCACTCACAGTCTCCATTCTCCTGTCTGGGGACTATGTACTTCAGAGGAAGGTGAGACCAGCCAACCTGTCTCCCCTTGTAGGGTGTCTCCTCTTTTGATCTATAGCGTTGGATCCTCCTACCAGGAAGGGCTGGAGATGTTGTTAACTTGATGTAAGTGAGAACGCTGTTCAGGCAAAGACATAGCTTAATAGAATTATGTTTTAGTCATTCGAAATCATGTTATTTTTGTTTTGTTTATAATCGTACTGTCTCTTTTTCTCTTACTTAGTTATCACGTAAATCTCTCCTCTTTAATAGTAAATTTTTTTTGTAGTTTTACTATAAACCATGTCAGTGTTGTTATATTAAAGAGCAGGGTTTCTCAAACTGGGGGTCACAAGGTTATTACCTGGGGGTTGTAAGCGGTCAGCCCCGTGCCTGAGCCCCTGTTAAATTAAAATTAAATTCCCCCCCACCCCCATTTTTAATCTATAAGAAAGGGGGTCGTGTTCAGAGGGTTACTGGGTGAAAGGGGTCACGAATACACAAAGTTTGAGAATCACGGGTAAAGAGTGAGTCCTCAGCTAACATGTCAGGATGATGTGTGCACTGTCTCTCTGGAGGAAGCAAACGTAACTTCATCTTCCTTTCCAAATGCAAACGGATGGACATCATACCAAATGGACTGAAGGTGAAAAATCCATTGCTATCTACATACTGCACAGACCACAGTGAGAGATTATGCCATACACTATCAAAGAAACTGAGGAACCACCTGATCAGCATCCTATACAGCAAACAGAAAAACATCAAGAAAGAGCTCTCCTACCTGGAGACTTTCATAAATAACCAACCCTCCACACAAATGGACTTTACTAAAATAAGACAGGAGATCTACATTACACACTTCACCTCTCTACAAAGGAAAAAGGACCGTAAGGTGTCTAAAATCCTACCTGCCACATGGGGCCACAACAGGGGTACCCCTAACCCACCCAGCAATATCGTCAATTTATCCAGCTACACACTCAACCCAGCAGAAGAGTCTGTCCTATCTCGGGGACTCTCTTTTTGCCCCAGCACCCCCACGAACATGATACAGTTCTGCGGTGATCTGGAAGCCTACTTTCGCCGCCTCCGACTCAAAGAATACTTTCAAGATAACACTGAACAGCGCACTGATACACAGATACCCTCCCACCAACAACACAGGAAGAAGAACTCCACATGGACTCCTCCTGAGGGTCGAAATGACAGTCTGGACCTATACATAGAATGCTTCCGCCGACGTGCACAGGCAGAAATTGTGGAAAAACAACATCGCTTGCCTCATAACCTAAGTCGTGCAGAACGCAATGCCATCCACAGCCTCAGAAACCACCCTGACATTATCATCAAAGAGGCTGATAAAGGAGGTGCTGTTGTCATCATGAACAGGTCTGACTACCAGAAGGAGGCTGCCAGACAACTCTCCAATACCAAATTCTACAGGCCACTTTCCTCAGATCCCACTGAGGAATACACTAAGAAACTGCACCATCTACTCAGGACACTCCCTACACTAACACAGGAACAAATCAACATACCCTTAGAGCCCCGACCGGGGTTATTCTATCTACTACCCAAGATCCACAAACCTGGAAATCCTGGACGCCCCATCATCTCGGGCATTGGCACTCTCACTGAAGGACTGTCTGGATATGTGGACTCCCTACTCAGACCCTACGCCACCAGCACTCCCAGCTATCTCCGTGACACCACAGATTTCCTGAGAAAACTACAATGCATTGGTGACCTCCCAGAAAACACCATCCTAGCCACCATGGATGTAGAGGCTCTCTACACAAACATCCCACACACAGATGGAATACAAGCTGTCAGGAACAGTATCCCTGATGATGACACAGCACAACTTATTGCTGAGCTCTGTGACTTTATCCTCACGCACAATTATTTCAAATTTGGTGACAATATATACCTCCAGACCAGTGGCACCGCTATGGGCACCCGCATGGTCCCACAATATGCCAACATTTTTATGGCTGACCTGGAACAACGCTTCCTCAGCTCTCGTCCACTCACGCCCCTTCTCTACCTACGCTACATTGATGACATCTTCATCATCTGGACCCATGGGAAGGAGACCCTGGAAGAATTCCACCATGATTTCAACAGCTTCCACCCCACCATCAACCTCAGCCTGGACCAATCTACACGGGAGGTCCACTTCCTAGACACCACCGTACAAATAAGCGATGGCCACGTTAACACCACCCTATACCGAAAACCCACCGACCGCTATGCCTACCTTCATGCCTCCAGCTTCCACCCCAGACACACCACACGATCCATCGTCTACAGCCAAGCACTGAGGTACAATCGCATCTGCTCCAACCCCTCTGACAGAGACCAACACCTACAAGATCTTCACCAAGCATTCTCAAAACTACGATACCCACACAAGGAAATAAAGAAACAAATCAACAGAGCCAGACATGTACCCAGAAGCCTCCTGCTACAAGACAGGCCCCAAAAAGAAACCAACAGAACTCCACTGGCCATCACCTACAGTCCTCAGCTTAAACCTCTCCAACGCATCATCAGTGATCTACAACCCATCCTGGACAATGATCCCTCACTTTCACAGACCTTGGGAGGCAGGCCAGTCCTCGCCCACAGACAACCCGCCAACCTTAAGCATATTCTCACCAGCAACCACGCACCGCACCATAACAACTCTAACTCAGGAACCAACCCATGCAACAAACATCGATGCCAACTCTGCCCACATATCTACACCAGCAACACCATCACAGGACCTAACCAGATCAGCTACAACATCACCGGCTCATTCACCTGCATGTCCACCAATGTTATATATGCCATCATATGCCAGCAATGCCCCTCTGCTATGTACATTGGCCAAACTGGACAGTCACTACGCAAGAGGATAAATGGACACAAGTCAGATATCAGGAATGGCAATATACAAAAACCTGTAGGAGAACACTTCAACCTCCCTGGCCACACAATAGCAGATGTAAAGGTAGCCATCTTACAGCAAAAAAACTTCAGGACCAGACTCCAAAGAGAAACTGCTGAGCTCCAGTTCATTTGCAAATTTGACACCATCAGATCAGGATTAAACAAAGACTGTGAATGGCTATCCAACTACAGAAGCAGTTTCTCCTCCCTTGGTGTTCACACCTCAACTGCTAGCAGAGCACCTCACCCTCCCTGATTGAACTAACCTCGTTATCTCCATACTGATTTATACCTGCCTCTGGAGATTTCCATTACTTGCATCTGAAGAAGTGAGGTTCTTACCCACGAAAGCTTATGCTCCCAATACTTCTGTTAGTCTTAAAGTTGCCACAGGACCCTCTGTTGCTTTTTACAGATTCAGACTAACACGGCTACCCCTCTGATACTTGACACCATGCAAGGCACTGCATTTAGCCGTATGGAATGGAAATCTATCAACCTCATGAAGAAACTTGCACAAATACAGACAGATATCATCTTCCTTTCCAAATGCAAACGGATGGACATCATACCAAATGGACTGAAGGTGAAAAATCCATTGCTATCTACATACTGCACAGACCACAGTGCTGAGGCTACCCCTCTGATACGTAACTTCTATGAGCGTCCAGTGAGAGAGACTGGATAGTGCAGAGTTCAGTCTCTGAGGAACTCAGAAATTGGGGTTCACGGATTGTTACCTGCAAGGACAGTTGATACTGGCAGAGTCTTGAGGACTTTGCTGGTGTGGCACACAGATTGGTGTGGCAGGGAGCCAACACACAGTTTAGGCCTCAGCACAGCTCTCCCTTGCGGAGCCAAAATGGTAACATGGTGGCTTATTGTTCTGGGTGTCCTGGGAAGAGTATCACAGTGGAACACTGAGTTTGGAACAAGAGCCCAATCAGAAGCCATTGGGGCAGATTTTCTTTAGGAGTCATTGCTGCAAATTAGCCTGATTTATAGGGTCCCCCTTGGCTCTACAGAGACATACAGGCAGTGCTCTTGAACAGTGATAAATCCCATGAGGATTACACAAGTCTGACAGGTGACTGTCCATATTTTATTACCTTTGTTTCCAACACCATGGAAACTTGAATAGAAAAGTCAAATATATTTCTCTTTTACTGGCAACAATGGTGGAGTGGTACCAAAACCATTGGTATTATTATGTACTGGAGGGCCTCAGCACTGGGCAAATCTATACAGCTGAGTTTCTTGGATCCAAAAATCTCCAAATTGGGAATGTTCTGAATCAGATCTGGATTCAAATTTGCAGCTCGGGGCCACCTCCAACATATATTAAGGAAATATGATCCCTGTCCTCAGGACTGTTTATAAACTAATAAAGACACAGACCAAACATAACATAGTACATAATGGGTGCTAAAACAGAATGAGGGGAGTGTGAATGGGATCTCCTAAAAGACTAGTGCTTAAGGGGTTGCAGCGATTTCCTATCCCTTCAATTCTTAGGGATAATCTTCTTCTCATTGAACCAAAACTACCTCCCTCTAGGCAACCCCATATAATAGACTGCAATAGTTTCCAACCAGAGGAGTAGAAGGGGTCCCTTCCTATGCAACTGTAATGATGAGCTGTTATGAAACATTCATGTAGGAAGGGCCTGATATTACTCCCAACTTGATGTCAATAGGAGCTTTGTAATTGACTTCAACAGGATCGGGATCAAGCCCTAATTAGCCTTTACACCCTGCTAAACCCAAATGCTTAACTTCCTCCATGACCTGCCTTTGGTATTCCAGGCTTTGGAAAGGATGATCCCAGAGTACTTTTGAATCCAGACCTCTTGTGTTACAGCAGTACCACCAAACCAAGTTCTCCCATGTACTTTTGGCATCATATTATTAAGCCTTGCATGAAAGCTTCAGTGCTGAATTTCTATAGGGATGTTTCAGAATTCAAGTCTACTGACATACGCTGCACTCAACTTTATTGCTGATTCTCAATTCAGCCCCCACCCCACCCCCCAACCAAATGGACAACAGCAGGAAGTAGAAAGAAAAAAAGTTACAGACTGATGGAAATGTCTCAATACAGCCATGTGCCAGGCAACATCCAAGCTCTACATAATGAAATGCATAAACAAGCCAAACAGCCTGCACCAGTTCACAAGTGGTTTCTGGATCACTAAACTTCTTTTATTTAGTTCTCTCATAGTTTGTTTTTTTATTATATGTGATTTTTGATCACTCCATTGCACTGCTACATCCCGCATCATGCCCTAAACCAAGAACACCACCGCATAAATTCTGCATACATCTCGCCCACACTGCTCTATGATTAGGTGTTTTAAGAAAAGCTAAGTCAGACATGGTTGACTCTAAATGCAGCGTAATTCACTGGGGCTGGAATCAGACTTAAACACCCTTGTACAGCCATGGTGCTAACAGCATAAATCCAGTTGTTTTATGTGCCTGTGTTTTTGGAGCTGGGATTTGATTTTTTTTATTCTGTCTGTCAAGAAAAGAGGAGAAAAAGAAGGAGAGTTTCAGCCGTGGGAGAGGAGTTTATTTACTTTGCCTGCTACTGTGTCTTTGTTCTATACAAATCCAACGCACATCAGCGATTCAGTAGTAGATCCCAGCATGCAGGAACAGGGAGTCATGTAATAGCTGTAACGAGGCTAGGGATGGAACAGAAGCCCTTCATTTGGCATTCCCCTTCAGCAGAATGCATTTTGATCCCACTTAAATTTTATGAGTTTGAAATTAACTCCCAGCAGAGCCCAACCTTTCAGAAAGTTAAATGTCCCACGGGCTGCTCATTTAAAATTTCATCTGCGATGGTTCCAGAGGATGAAATATGTAAGTAACGCCCAGCATGGCCCCACTGAAAATCATCTAAGGAAAGCACTAAGCATGTCGGAAATTAACTGGCCTGCTCCTCAGCCTGAGGGTTGGAAAGTCCACGTGAAACATGAACTAGGTGAGCAGCAAACAATGAGATTGGGATTGGCAGTCAGAGCCTATGAGCAGTCAGGAGGAACAAAGAGTTAGCAACCTGGTGGAGAGCAGCCAAGGAACAGAGACAGATGTGTAGGAAGAAAAAGATAGGCTTTACAGGAAAGAGACAGAGCACGCAACTGAAAACTAGAGGGGCACAGGGAGCAAAAAGGGAGCAGGCTTCTGGGCCCAGAGACTGGAGGAAGAGAATGCCTGGGAGCAGAGCAGACTGCTACGAAACATTAAAATCCTTTCCAATGTCTCCCGTCCCTATTGTTCTAACTAACAGGGCTCTACTGAGCACATTAAACATAGGGAATGATGTTCTGTTCTCCGCCTCTGTTCTCACGGACTTCAGTGTCAAGTAGTTGTGCCCATTTGAAGGCAAAACTTGTCCCAGGAGAAGGGTCTAAGGCTACGCGGGGGGGAGGGGGGAGAGGAGAATAGAGAAATACTCTGGCATTTCTCAAACATACCATCTGAAATTCTAACAGGATGTCTGTGATCCAAAATCTAAGGGAAATTTGTGTTTATATAGTCATACACTATCCAGTCTCTATGAAAAAAACTGTGTTTTAAAGAGAGCCCTTACCATTATTACTGTTATCATCCACTAAGACAATTTCTTTGAGCAGGTGAGGAGGAGTCCGGTCAATGGCAGAATGAATGGAGCGCAGAATCACTGAGAGTGCTTCATTAACAAATATGAAAACAACGCTGACCTCAGGAAGGCTGTTGGGAAATGTGAGGTTTCTGCACCTGAAAATAAAATACAATAAATATAAACTGCTGTAAGTTTCTGAGTTCATTATAGCTGTGTCTACACTGATATTGCGATCGCTGGTGGGAGATTTCCCAAAACTGCCTGTGACCTAAACTTCAGATGATTCTCTCGGCCTCTTGAGACTGAACTGGGCTGGAAATCATAAGAACAGCGATTCTCTTAATATTTTGATATTTCTCCCCTCCCCCCATGACAAAAAGAAATCTCATAGGCAGGCAAAAATGAAAAATATGTTTTTATAAAATATGTCCAGGTCCAGAAGAGGCAAACTGGTTCACCCATCTCTAATAGTTACACCAAAAACAAGTTCATACAGCATCCACCACCATTAGTTCTTATGCATCAGTACAAGAAAGTAGCAGTTACAGTGGTATTTAGATTTACTGATCTCTACTTGCAGTGTGATCTTTTGGCTACAGATCAAATCTTACTTTCCATAAGCCAGTTCCTATTTCTGCTGATGTGTTTGCCCCTTCCTTCTACTCATAACAGGACTTTCAATTGTAAGGATCAGATTGAAATGTAGTCTTTGATTTTCTTTGATGTTTCCAAAAGGCCTGAAAGAATGTCACACCTTTTTGAGTATCACTCCACTGCAGATAAAAAAAAAAAAAAATGTGGAGTGTCACTTATAGTCAATTACTGTACCACTTGACTGAACTACCTCACCACTGAATGCTTGGTAGTTGCTCTATCCTCCAAAGCTTGATAATTTGTTTCCATGAGCTTCTGATTTGGAAAGATGTCGGTTTTATGACTCTATATGCCATGATCTTTCTGAGGAAATGACTGAAAGACAATTTTAGTCACACTGATCCTTATAACAGAATTTCACTGTACTTTGAAAATCACAGGTCACATTTTTAGCAGGGGATCAGCTCAACATCTAATTACATGCCTGATCCTTTCAGGTGCCAAGGACCCGTAATTACCATTGGTTTTGGTTGTTTTTATGTACGCCACCTCATAGGGATCCAGTCCTGCAAGTTGCTGAGTACTTAAGTATGTGCAATTCCACACATGTGCACACACACTCGATTGCATGTGTAATTCTATACACACTATCAGTAGTGTACACAAATAATAGACTCCACAGAACTACATGCACAAAATTGCATGGACATATTTAGAAGCTACTGACCAGCAACGTTCCCTGTAAAACTGTGTGGCTGCGCAGCAATCTTGAGCATATGACACAGGTCAGAAACCATGTCATTCACTTCTCCTCTGTGATGCCATCATGTGCTCCTTTAAGAACCTGCTGTGCTCACTGCTTGGCCAAGCCCAGGGCATGTGTGACCCCAACCTCCTCGCTGTGGGGGGAATGAAAGCGCTTCCAGTCTCAGAGACATGCTCACAGAGGTGAAAGTAAGCCGGTACGCCCCAGTACGGCGTACCGGCTTCCCCAGGCGGCAATTTAAAGGGCCTGGGGCTACCAGCAGCGGCTGGAACCCCAGGCCCTTTAAATTGCCGCCAGAGCCCCGCTGCTGGAGCCCTGGGGCAGCGGCAGTGAGGCTCCGGGGGTTATTTAAAGGGCCGGGGCTCCTGCTGCCTCTACTGCCCTGGGCCCTTTAAATAGCCGCCGGAGCCCCACCGCCGCTACCCCAGGGCTCCGGGGGCTATTTAACGAGCCGGGGCGGTAGAAGCAGGGGAGTCCTGGGCCCTTTAAATAGCCCCCAGAGCCCCGCTGCCGGAGCCCTGGGGTAGCAGCGGCAGCTGGAGGCTCCGGCAGAGGTTTAAAGGGCCCGGGACGGTAGCGGTGGCCGAGCCCTGGGCCCTTTAAACTGCTGCCGGAGTCCCCGGCTTCCACTGCTACCCCAGCGGGGTACAGGGAGGGCACTTACCGGTACAGGGTGGGCTGGGGCTGGCTCTGACCCCATCCCCACCCCTTCCGCCTGAGGCCCCGCCCCTTCCAGGGGCCAGAGCTGGCCCCAACCCAGCCCCGTACCAGTAAGTCCCTATTTCTACTTTCACCCCTGCATGCTCACCCAGTCCTGATGGGGCCAAAGCACTGTGCACTTTCCCCCTCCCCCCAATGGTTTCCAGTGACACAGCAATTGCTGCTGCGGAGAGGCAGCCAGGGAGGGAGCTGTGGCCCAGGAGCTTCCTGGGAACAGCCGGCAGGGGCCTGAAACTCCTAGCCAAGGGGACTCCTGTTAGGGTTCCCAGTGCTGCTGCTGCAGAGCAAATGGTGGGAACAGGGACAAGTGTGTGATACTGGGGAGAAGACACACCTACACAGTCCTCACTACATACAACACCCCCACCACCACCACCACACACACACACACACACACACACACACGTATAAGCTTGCCCTAGAACAAAAAATGTAGTGCTCACTGGAGTTTGCAGCCCTCTCAGTAACAGAAAAAGTAATCAGAGGTAAAATTGCTGACCAGATTCTGATCTCAGTTTCACCAATGTATACCTATCTATTTCGTTGATGTAACAGAGTGGAAGTCAGTCTGTTTGAAAATTAGGCCCCAAATGAAGTACGCTGTAAACAGGCCAACAGCTTGCATATACTAAAATAATTATCAGTGTCAGCCTAGGAAGATGCTTTTGTTTTATCTACTATGTCAGTGTCTCCAACATATAGACAGAGACATACAAACACATCATCATGGCATAACAAACCAAAAGGTACAGTGATTTTCCTTTCTGCTGTGTAGCTGTGGGAGTCAATGTACAACACTCTGAGCTGTGCACATTCTAGCTGTCATCACCACCAGTGATACTGTAGCACAGAGAGAGAAATTATGAAGAAACAGCACCAACAAAATATAGCAAAAGGCATTGCTTAATAGACAAAGAACAGTTTGATTTGGTGAAGAATATTTTCCAAGCCAATACAAAAGTGCTGAAAACGAGTTTAAAAATAAAGCCTTAATCAATAGTGACTTTTTCTCTCCAGTGCCAGTTGGATTAAGGACTTATTGCCCGTTTGTGAAACTATGCATCCGATGAAGTGGGCTGTAGTCCACGAAAGCTTATGCTCAAATAAATTTGTTAGTGTCTAAGGTGCCACAAGTACTCCTGTTCTTTTTGTGGATACAGACTAACACGGCTGCTACTCTGAAACCTGTCACTGAAAATACAGCTTTGTCGAAGATTACAATTTGTTCATCCATTAAACCACCTAAATTAAATTTAAATAAATAAATAAATGTTGCAGCCCTTTCATAAACTCATGTACAAACTCATGTCCCCCTGCTCTATGGAAAATGGGGTAAGCGGGGTGCAGGAGCAGGGGGGAGGGGGACACCCTGACATTAGCGCCCCCACACACACCCCCGCACAGCAAGCAGGAGTCTCGGGGAGCAGCTCCAAGGCAGAGGGCAGGAGCCGCACATGGCAGTGGGGGGGAGGGATAGCTGCAATTGCTAGCCTGCTGGGCAACTGCTGCACAGGGAACTTAGGGGAGCGGGCAGCTGATAGGGGGGCTGCCGGTCCACCCTGGTTCCAAGCCCCCACCAGCTAGCTGCAACGGGCTGCTCTTCCTGCAAGCAGTGGACAAAGCAGGCAGCTGCCAAACGGAGCATTGCATAACTTTAAACGAGCATGTTCCCTAACTGATCAGCAATGTAACAACGTTAACCAGGACGACTTTAAGTGAGGAGTTACTGTATCCATACTGAATTCCTGCTTCCCACTTTTCTCTCTCCCATAAGAGATAGAGGGCTGGGGCTTATTTTTTCCTGGCTAAATTTGTTTACACATTTTCAAATTAATCTCACTGGGGCTGATTCTCCATTGCCTAGCACCTTGGACAGACGTTCACATCAATTTAAAGTACGTGCAAACCGAATGCCATCGTGACTCAGTAGCATTAGACATTCATTTTGTCCTGGTGTAAGTGATTAGAAAGCATGCAGGGAATGGAGAATCAGGGCCCAATTGTTTCTAATCCCTCCCGTCCCTTTTGCATTAATTCTTTTCCCATCACTGATGTATTCTGGCATCTTAAGAGGAGTTCATGGATTTTTTTTCCATTGTGTGGCCCATGAGTGGTTTTCACTTCCAGCAGGAATCCTCTTCCCTTAATATAGAAGGGAAACATATTTTCTTGTTTACATTGGGCATTCATGTCCGAGAGAGAGAGAGAGAGAGAGAAAGAAAGAAAGAATGACCTACTTATTTCACTTACAAACTGGATTTCGACCTAAATATCCAGGACACAAGGCATTTATACACTTGCACATCTATCACTATCCTTTCTTGGGGGAATTTTATTCAGTATGAAACACAGCATAATTCTAGCTATGAACCACCAAGTAAAAGGGGTGGAGGTTGTTAAAATGTACATTGAGGAGCATATGTATGGAAGGATATGACATGGCTCAAAACCTTGGGTCCAATAAGCTCTAAGAACAGAGTGATCACAACATAGCAAGTAAGAACTCCTGAATTCTTATGCTAACTCTGTCTCTGACTTACTCTGTGGCCCTGGACAAGACACTTAACCTGCCTGTGGTCCGTATTCCCTATTTGGAAAGTGGGGCTAACGCCAGTAACCCTTCTCACAGGGGCAGAGCTGAGTATAGAGGGTATGTCTACACTGCAGTTAGATACTCATGGCTGGCCTGTGCCAGCTGACTCGGGCTCACGGGGCTTGGGATAAGAAGCTATTTAATTGCATTGTAGTCGTCTGAACTTGGGCTGCAGCCTGAGCTCTGGGACCCTCCACATCACAGGGTCCCCAAGCCCAGGTGTCTATACTACAATTAAACAGCCTTGCAGCCCAAGCCCCACAAGCCTGAGTCAGCTGGCACAAGCCAGCTGCGGGTTTTTAATTGCAGTGTAGACATACCCTCAGTAGTTACTGTTCAGTGTTTTTAAAATGTAAAATCCTAGATATTATTTATCGTTATGACAACCAGTATCATTTATGTTGGAGTCTGAAAAATAATCTCCAGTGGCCACGTCTGCTAAATTACATAAGGCTAATAAAGCTAATGTAACTGTTGCCATGGTTATCAGAAATTTACAGAAACTTCTAACGTTCTATTGGCAGCAGACTTGTAAGCAGGGGGAAGGATACATGATGATGATTCTTCAAAATCTTTGCCCATAAAAAAAATCTATCCAGCCAGGGCATGTACATAGTGGTAATGAACTTCACTCAGTCACAGTAAAATCAGTGTCCCTGTTCTGTGTTCTAGCCACTGGATCTCACTGCCTCAGGAACAGTGCTTTTCTACAGGATGATATATGGCATATTAGTAGTAATGAGATAAAATTCAGCATGGGTGCAGACAATGGGGTGGGGTGGGGAGAAAGAGAGAGCTGTGGATGGCTTTAGGCCTCCCAAAATGTAGGGATTATGTTCATAAATAAAGGAAACACTATGTCTGGAATAGAAATTAATTTATCTCACTTGATTAAAAGAGGACAAATGTAGTTATGGTACAAAAACTACCCCTGGAAGCAATATTAAACAGCTATTATTTTATTACTTTTTAACTCTAGCCTTCCCAAATAAAAAAAAGTTGTCTATATGCCCCTGTTCAGGAGTGGTGAATCTCTATGATGACCAAATGGAAGGGTGAACTGTTTCTGATAAAATAAGAAATGATGCAAATCACAGACTGAACCAGAACAGTTTTCAAATCTTGGGAAAGATTCAGGGGTGAAAGTAACTTAAAGTAACTTAAAGGATTTAACGGTATGCCGGAGCCATGAGCAGGGCCTCAACTGGAGGGGGCGTGGCCTCAAACGGAAGGGGCGGGACCTTTCGAGCCATGGGATTTAAAGGGCCCTGGGCTCCAGCTGCTGGTCTTGGGGGCCATTTAAAGGGCCCGGGGCTCCCGGCCACCACTATCGCAGTGGAGCCCTGGGCCCTTTAAATCGCCGCCTAAGCCCTGCTGCCAGAGCCCTAGGGTAGCAGCGGTGGCTGGGGGCTCGGGCGGTGATTTAAAGGGCCAGGGACTCCCAGCCGCCGCTACTGCAGCAGACCCCGGGCCCTTTAAATTGCCGAAGGAACTGCGGGGCTCCCGGCTGCCGCCGCCACCCCAGGGCTCCGGCAGCAGGGCTCAGGCGGTGATTTAAAGGGCCCAGGGCTCTGGTTGCCACTACTGCCCCAGGCCCTTTAAATCTCCACCCGAGCCCCACTGTCAGAGCCGGCAGAGATTTAAAGGGCCCGGGCGGTAGTGGTGGCCAGAGCCCCCGGCCCTTTAAATCGCCGCCTGAGCCCTGCTGCTGGAGCCCTGGGGTAGCGGCGGCAGGGCTCCGGCGGTGACTTAAAGGGCCAGGGGCTCCCAGCCGCCGTTACTGCAGCAGGGCCCCAGGCCCTTTAAATTGCCGCCGGAGCGCCGGGGATCCCAGTCAGAGACAAACACCTACAGGATCTCCATCAAGCGTTCTTAAAACTACAATACCCACCTGGTGAAGTGAAGAAACAGATTGACAGAGCCAGAAGGGTACCCAGAAGTCACCTACTACAAGACAGGCCCAACAAAGAAAGTAACAGAACGCCACTAGCCGTCACCTTCAGCCCCCAACTAAAACCTCTCCAGCGCATCATCAAGGATCTACAACCTATCCTGAAGGACGATACCTCACTCTCACAGACCTTGGGAGACAGGCCAGTCCTCGCTTACAGACAGCCCCACAACCTGAAACATACACTCACCAGCAACTACACACCACACAACAAAAACACTAACCCAGGAACCAAACCCTGCAACAAACCCTGGTGCCAACTACGTCCGCATATCTATTCAAGGAACACCATCATAGGACCTAACCACATCAGCCACACCATCAGGGACTCGTTCACCTGCACATCTATCAATGTGATATATGCCATGTGCCAGCAATGCCCCTCTGCCATGTACATTGGCCAAACCGGACAGTCTCTACGCAAAAGAATAAATGGACACAAATCTGACATCAGGAATTATAACATTCAAAAACCAGTAGGAGAACACTTCAACCTCCCTGGTCACTCAATAACAGATTTAAAAGTGGCAGTTCTTCAACAAAAAAAACTTCAAAAACAGACTCCAATGAGAAACCACAGAACGGGAATTAATTTGCAAACTGGACACCATCAAATTAGGCCTGAATAGAGACTGGGAGTGGATGGGTCATTACAGAAACTAAATCAATTTGTTAGTCTCTAAGGTGCCACAAGTACTCCTAGTTGTTTTTACAAAAACAAATTTCCCCTTGGTAAATACTCACACTTTCTTGTCAACTGTTTGAAATGGGCCGCCTTGTTTACACTGGCCTCATTAACATTACCACAGTGATTTCCACTCCTTGTCAACTGCTGAGAATTGCCTATTTCCAACTTAAATTTAATTGGCTCGTTAGCACTGACCCCCCATTTGGTAAGGCAACTCCCATCTTTTCATATACTGTGTATTTATACCTCCCTACTGTATGTTCCACTCCATGCATCTGATGAAGTGAGTTTTAGCCCACGAAAGCTTATGCCCAAATAAATTTGTTAGTCTCTAAAGTGCCACAAGGACTCCTCATTGTTTTTGCTGATACAGTCTAACACAGCTACCACTCTGAAACCTGTCTGGTATTGTTGAAGTAAAAATCTGCCTCTCAGTCAAAGGAGATGATGGGCAAGGTCAAGAATCAAAATGCACCTGAATAAACTTAACCTGGGGTACAATCCATTACTCACCCTGTATAATGCAACACCCTGGAGACTGCAGCTCTGTGCTGCCAGTCAAAAACATTTTTTTGGAGCAGCTATTTCTACAGGGAATGGGGTAGGCAGATACAAAAAACTAAAGCAAAAATAGAAATGATATAAGGTGTTCATTGAACCAGTGCACACCACCAATTGCTGAAACCAACAAAGTCTGCATGCAGGTGACACTGAGCCAGTCAGCAACACAAGAAGGGGCGGGGGGGAAATGAACCAAGGGTAGTTGCAGGAGTAGAGTAAAGAAGACCAAGAAAATACTCAAGCAAAAAATAAACACTAAATATTTGACCAGACTGAGGAATTCTGAACAGTATTTAGTCATAGAATTTCTGCCTTAAATAACTCGTTAGTCATTGAGGGCCAGACACAGATACTCTTACTTGCTGCAAATAGTCCATTGACTTGACACAGACTATATGTGAAATAAAGTGCTACTCCGTATGAGTAAGAGTACCCGATAATAAAATATTGGGACAAATTTATCAAACAGTGGATTCTTGGCCAGATTTAGACCTGGTTTAAGCAAACAAACTGGCCTGGCATAAGCATGCAGATTTGGGCCTGGTGTAAGCAAATGGCAGCGCCAGAAGTCTGCAGGCCAGACTAAGCTGTGAGGTAATGTTGGTGTAAGGACTATGTTGGGTCTAAGGTGTTCAGAAAATTGGAGTAAGTGGGAGTGCAGCGGTCACTGTTGAAACACAACATTTCCAACCGTTAGAACCATTGCAGTTATTCCTTAGGTTTACAACAGGAAATAACTCTGGTATTTTGGGGCCCACACTCCAGTTAGTTGCTTTTCCTGTACACCAGTTAGTTATTTTCTGTCAGGAACAGATTTAAAAGTCTCCTTATGAACATACAGTATTAAATATGCGGAGCAAACTTACTAGAGGAGAGATTACTGTGCTTTCTTGTTTCTGTGCTTATTGCAAAGAGTATTTTGAATATACATCTTCTGCCACTACTGGATGCTCCTTTTTCACTCCATTTTAAGCCTCCAGAAGAGTAAGGTACATCCATTTTGCAAACTTATTGCATGCCAGTTTGGGGCAAGTTGTATTACGATACCACTTTACTTATTTTCCGGCGATCTTTTACCCAGCATCTCTGGCCACCATTTATATTACCAATGAATTTGGCTTTCAACTTCCAGGATATTTTCTGTTTTCTTCTGAACTTATACAACAGCTGGGAATGTGATTCTGGCACTCTCTCTCAATACATGATACCTTGCCTAGATTGTAGAATCCAGAAAAGCAATTGATATATCTTGACAAATAATATATATCTTACTTAGTTTGCTATGTTGTCATTATGTTTGCACTACCTTTTATCTCTTGTCTTCTGGCATTCTACCACAGATCCCTACCAAACTCAGAAGTGTGGTTATACTGTAGGTAAAGGACTAGGGACAAATTCATTCATTGATGATGCAAGTGGGTGAAACGTCATAGAAATTTGATGTAAGATAATGTAAGATGTATATTCAAAATACTCTTTGCAATAAGCACAGAAACAAGAAAGCACAGTAATCTCTCCTCTAGTGAGTTTGCTCCGCATATTTAATACTGTATGTTCATAAGGAGGCTTTTAAATCTGTTCCTGACTGAAAATAACTAACTGGTGTACAGGCAAAAACATTAAAGCTTTCCAAGCTTTTTCTAAAGAGTGTAGCACTTCAAGGACTTCTGAGGGTCAAATATTGTTCCCAGGCATGTCCTCAGCTAAGATGTCTATTGGTGAATGTAACATACAGAAAAATCCTTTCAGAACAGAATACATTATGCTATGATGATGATGATCTATGTAATGACTAATTCATTAACAGAGGAACAACGTCAATGTATTTTTAATATTTATTACTATCACAGAGTACTCCTTCCCTCTGATGTTTATAATAATCAGAAGTTTTAAACTGAAATTTATTTCTTTATTAGAGCATAAGCTTTCATGGGCTACAGCCCACTTCTTCGGATGCCGTGGGCTGTAGCCCACGAAAGCTTATGCTCTAATAAATTTGTTAGTCTCTAAGGGTATGTCTACACTGCCGCGCTAGTTCGGCGGCTGGGGATCGAAGTTCCGGGTTCGATTTATCGCGTCTGGTGTGGACGCGATAAATCAAACCAGGAAGTGCTCGCCGTCGACTGCGGTACTCCAGCTAGACGAGAGGAGTACCGCGGAGTCGACGGGGGAGCCTGCCTGCCGCGTGTGGACCGCGTCTGAACCGCGGTAAGTTCGAAGTAAGGTATGTCGAATTCAGCTACGTTATTCACGTAGCTGAATTTGCGTACCTTACTTCGACTTGGGGGGTAAGTGTAGACCAAGCCTAAGGTGCCACAAGTACTCCTGTTCTTTTTGCGGATACAGACTAACACGGCTGCTACTCTGAAACATTTCTTTATTAGTTTACCTTCCAATCACACCTCACAATGGTTTCTTATAAGTGATGGGAAGTTACATTTGTTTGTTTGTTTTAAAGCATTGAAACATTCTAAAAAATAGTAATGGACTTTGGAAACAGAGCTAAGAGCACAAAAGGAAGGTCTATCTATCATCCTTGGCAGAGCATCACTGAACAACACATAAGAAGCAGATGAAGTGAGGAAAACGGTGGAAAGTCCTATGGGTTGGTGTCTCACCTTCTATAGTTCTGTAAATTACATAAAACTCAATGGCCTCTCCTGAAGTTTTCGCGCTGTCTTT
The DNA here is from genome assembly GCF_028017835.1 of Emys orbicularis. NCBI lineage: Eukaryota > Metazoa > Chordata > Testudines > Emydidae > Emys > Emys orbicularis. Next base: position 99,720,397 of record NC_088686.1, on the reverse strand, counting down.
TACCTTTGCTACAATTCCTTAGATCACTTCTTTAATCACCCACAAGTTTTCATGGGGAAAATATCATTTTCTACTAAATTTTTCAAATTTTGATGGTAAATTTTAAACCCAAAAAACAAAACAAAAATGTCAGTTAAGTTTTTAATTGCTTTTTTGTTTGTTCGTTTCAGTTCTGTTTCTGAACATGGGGAAAATTGGGCTCTTGTTCAACTCCTTTCTCAAGTTTTTCCTTTTTTCTCCAGTGTAAAAAAAAAAAAAGAAAGGGGAAGCTGAGAGAAACTGGGTTTACCCAGTTTCACCTTTTCTTAATTCTTTCAAAGCTTTTTCAGTGAAAAAAATGTTTGAGAAAGTGATGGATTATTCTTTAATTATTTTGTTCTATTTTTCCCCTAATTATTTTTCTATTTTAAAACTCTTTTTAAAAAAAGTCTGCATCAGTGAGGGAAAACCACTCACACTTTGTTTTACTTTTCCAGCTAGAAAAGTGTGAAAACAGTTTCTTATAAGCGTGAGAAAATGCGAATCTCATTTTTTAAAAATTTGTTTCACAGTCATTCACATCTTTCTAATTGGGGGAAAAAGTAAAAGTGAGAAGATGTTCTCTCCCCCACATTCTCACATTTTTACTTTTTTCCAAGGTTTTTGCCAATAGGAAAAGGTTACAGAGAGGGGGGAAACCACTTGCTCTCCCACTTTTTCCTATGTGAAAAAAGGGAAGAAAGTTAGAAAAAGAGAGAAAGGGGGCAGACCACAAAATCCAAAAACTGAAAATGAAAACTTTTCAATTTTTGAACAATGATAGTTTTTTTTAATTCAAAACACATTTTAAATAATTTCTAATGAATCAAAATGAACATTTTCATTTAGAAATTTTCCATAAAAAATTAATGAAATATTTTATTTGAAATTTTAACAGGACTAATACATGATCTTTTTTCCCCACCTTTATTATTCCTCAGGGCAACAATTCTGATCCTGAGAGGTGGGAAGGTCCCAGAGCACAGCCTAAGCTGGAATGTCTACACCACAATTAGACAGCCCCGCAGCCCGAATCACCTGGCATGAGGCAGCTGCAGGTGTCTAATCGCAGCATAGACATACACTTAGAGAGAAAGGATGATTTTAGTGGTGAGGCACTGAACTGGAAATCAGGAGATTCCTGATTCTCCCCCTGACTCTCTGTGACACTTTAGGAAAGTCATTTAACTTCTCTGTACCTCGGTTTCCCTAGCTATAGAAAGTGGATAATAACCTACTTCACGATGAGGTATGAGGCTGAATCCATCAGCGCTTGTGAGGAACTCATATATGACCACCACGTATGTACCTCCACACAAGTGTACCTCACATGGCTGTAGCTCCCAGTAAAGACAATGTACCTGAAGCCACAACTGAACCATTGTTGCATTCTTCTGACTGGCAGTTCTGTACCATCTGCTAGGTTTTCAAGTATAAAGTAGAGCGGAGTCCAATGCCTGGATTTTTCTTTTCTGTTTTTTTTTATTTTATTTTATTTTTGTATTTAAGGGCTGACCACTCTTTATCCAGCTATGGATAAGTGAGGTTCTGTATGTATTTCCCCTCTTCCTATGCCAAAGGAGACTGATCTTCAAAACAGATCAGAACACACACACAGACTACCTGCTTCCTATCTCAGAAGTAACATCTCCTGTTCTCTTATAATTTGGGATGACACAGAGGTCATTTACTTTTTGCAAATGAAATTGGCAGAAGCTCCTGGGTTCAAGTCTCCCAATGTCATCTCCAGGACTCTATGTACTACCGTAATGCTGACCAACACTGGGAATAATAACATAAGCATATGACGAACAAGCATATGACGCTAAAGCATCACAAAACATGAATTTAATGGATGTTTCCCTTGTCTCTGCGGACATATTTAAATTCCTTGGCTATGCAATCTGCTCAATCGGCTCCTAGTTTATGATTGTTTCTATGGGCCGGATCCTGCTCCCATTCAAAGCAATCAGACTTTTACCACTGACTTGAATGAGCAGGATCAAACCTTAAGATTCTGATTTATCATGATTGTTAAGCACAAGCCTAGCTTTAACTTATTACTTAATGTGGAATAGCTGAGTTTTCTAAACACCAGGTTTTTAATATGCAATCAAAACCTTTTCCCTACAAAGCAAAGAGAACATCCCTGCTGCACACTTCCAGTCAGCTGGGAAAAGAGGTGATCCTTCTGCAAGCCAAACACTGTTGTACATTTAGCAACCCCTGCAAAAAGAGAAAATACACATTTTTTCCTCCCTCCAGTTGTCCTGCCTCTGATTTTCACGAAAATGCAGCATTTTTCAATGCAGAAAACGCTTCACTGACTGTAGTCACCCATTGGCCGATTCTTTCATTCCACGTATGCCTCATAAAAGAAATTCTGCAGAACAGTTCCTCCACTGGGGGTCCACTCTGCACCTTTTACCTCCATTCCCCACCTCTCACCCCTCCATAAGCAAAGAAGAACAGTGTTATCTTTGTTTCACAGATGTGCTTCAGGGATCAGGCAACAACAAAATGTTCCCAACCAGCATAGTAGAAGCATAATTCTGCATCTGGTCAAAAGAAGACTTGGTGCACAGCTCTGGGATTCCTTAATAACCTAACTTTCAACAATATCTTTCTTGTTCAATGTTTTACACACAGCAAGCTTCATATGCGCTGCCTGCCCTACTTAAAACAATAAGCACAGCAGAGCTGCAGCTAAACCAATGTGTTATCCCATTCCTGCCTAGAGTGAGGCTGGCACTGCTTTCTTCAAAATGGTTCCAAGCCCACTAGAGCTAGTAGTTAGCTGTTGCCAATGGTATTTTCTGCCAAATATAGACGCAGTGCTGGCTGACAGATGGGGACTGGGGGTGGGAGGCCGAGAAGTAAACAGCTCATCACTGAGATTCCAGCAACAGAAAATAACTATCGGGAAGTACTGGGAGAGAAAGATGCGACAGAATCCCCACAGTATTGCTTATGCTGTGTGGTAAGTACTGTAGATAAGGAGGTACACAGCAGGGAACTACTCCAATATGTTATCATCATTTCAGGAGGGTTGAATATTCCATAGACGTTAGCACAATTATCATCATTTGTATTACAATAGCGCCTACAGTTCTCAACTAGGCTTGGGGCCCCACTGTGCTACCTCTTTAGAAACACATAGTAAGAGATGCATACCCCAAAGGAAAGCGAGCAGTTTCAACAGGTGAAATTCTCTCCTATACAGAGGCTGAGCACAAGGCCATGTTCAATATAAGTCGCACTTAAAACCTACTTTGAGGTATGGCAATTGCTATATTCTCTGCTCGACTTTATTTGTACAATCATTCTCTCCCATTAAAATTGATCAATTTTGCCTAAAGAAATAAGGACCCCAGGATTGGCCCATTTTTTCCATGTTTAAACATCTTTGGTTCACAAAATCTAGCCTCAGTTTTGTGAGCACAACTAATTGCAGCCCAAATCATTGCAACTTAGACCTCTAACTGCCCTACGTGGTTATACATTTAAATGTAGGCGAAAACTGAGCCTATAAAACGTAAGACTGCTTCTCAAAATCATGTATATGATATGTGCCTAACATGTTCAACAGAGTTGCTGTCTCTATGACCCTACAGATAGATGCAGAGGAGCTCCTCTCTTGAGTCATCCTACATCAACTGTTCAAACCCTGTATGAAAGAGCAGAGAGTCATACTAGCATGTTACAAAAGGAGTTGAAGTACCTGATTAAGTTAGGGTCTGGTACAGGGAGGTCTTGTAAGAATGTAAGAAGAGCATAGTTTGAGAAGAAAACCTAGACAGAAGTTTATGTCTGATGGTTATTTCAGTTACCAGCAAAGCCAAAACATAGATGGAGGCAAGCTTGGACTATATAAAGTGGATGTATATTTTCTCTTCAGAGAAGAGTAACTATTTTTACTGTTTCAAAAATGTATAATTTACTGTTTCAAAAATGAATTTTTCAAACGTGTATGGTATTTGATCTATCGTATGCTAGACACTGTAAGGCAGCCACAGGGGCATGCCATTAAAAAAATTCAACCTTGCCACCTATGGTAATTAAATTTACAGCATTTTTTCTAGTATTTTTTATTCTCAGTATCTGAAATAAATACTGGCCTAAAATACCACTGCGTAGTACGTGTTGATTTATTTAATGGTACTAACTATGCAGAAACATACTAATAAAGCGGAATAGACCAGTGCTCCATCTTGTCCAGTACCCAGTCTCTGACAGTGGCCAATATCATCTCCTTTAGAGGAAGGTGCAAAAAATGCTGCAGTGGGTGATTATGGGTAACACATTTCCAGAGACAGATCCCTCCTAACCTATAATAGTTAAAGGTTGGTTTATGCCAAGCAAATACCTGTCAAGAATGGTCTAGTTATTACTTAGTCCTGCCTTGAGTGCAGGGGACTGGACTAGATGACCTAATGAGGTCCTTTTCTGTCCTACACTTCTATGAGACTTTAGATCCCTTCCAAAAGTCTCTTATAAATATTGGCTATTATAACTCTGGATATTTTTGTTATCTATATAAAATGTCCAATTCTGTTTTGGAATCCTGTTATGTTCTTGGCCTCAATTATATCTTGTGGCAGTAAGTTCCAAAAACTACTTGTACATTGCCTGAAAACATATTTCCTTTCATCAGTATTGAATTTGCCACATTTAATTGAATATTCCCTTGTTCTTGTATTAGGAGAAAGATCAGAAACATCTATGCATCCCATCTTCTTTGGACCATTCATTATTTTGTAGTCATGGATCGAGAAGCATATCTTAAATTTTGACTGTGCAGAGTTACCTAAAGATCAAAACTTTCATGGAAATTACAAACACAATTCCTTTTAACTGGGATTTCTTTAAAAATCCCCACCGTAATAATTTTCTCTCAGACATAGTAATGTTCATGCTCTCTGACTTTTTAATTTTTTATATTTAGAGTTTTAAAAAATTAAATTGAAATCCTTGAGGAGCATCATTTCATAAGAAAAAAAAAAAAGCACAGACGTGCTTCTATTCTGACAAGAACGTCTTGTTAGTCCTAGAAGATTTATTTTTTTCTAAATTAATTTACAATTAAAAAAGAAACAGATTGTTCATAAAGATACTGCTAATGGATTAAAACTAGAATGCAAAAATAATTGCACAGGGCTCGATATCTTTTATGTTGGCACTGCATCAGATCTCAGATATACATTTGTAATATCTAAATTCTGGATTGGTGCTGTGATCAAACCTTTTAACTGATTCTGGGTCATTTTTTTTTTCCTTATTACTTTATCTAGTATATGGTACAATTTCTGTTTACTTGTTTTACTTGTTAAAACATGTGGTTTAAAGATCTGAATAAGAAGTCAACTGGATCACTTAATGGGTTGGTAATGAGATACAAAGCCGTTCATGTCTAGATCACTGGTGCAAACCTAATCCTGGTTTGTACCAGCCAGTAGTGATTACTGTAATATCTGTTTGGGTGGATTGTGAGATATCAATTTCTCTCCATCCAGTTTCCAGTGGACAAGAGTTCACATCAGAAACTTGGCACTTTTGTTTCTAGTGTAAGACGACCTGCCAAGGACTGAGTGGATAAGGAGACTTGACTCTACCACCTCTATCGGTGGTCCCACCAGAATAGGCCCAAGATGCATTACCAGAGCAGTAAAGGAACATTTGTGCAGCCACTGGGCCCCATGCACCCTGGCAGGGGTGAGGAAACAATTGGTTACTTAGCACGGAAGCAACTTAGTCAACGCTGGTAAACGCATGGTACCTCCCCCAGAGAACAGCAGTTCTAAACTCCACCTGGGGCTCCACAGGCGTTCTGCCATGAGAGGCTACCCAAGAGATGCATAGCCTGTGTGTGCTACCTGAGCCGGCCAGCCTTGTCTGCTTTCTGATCTGTACCAGCCAGCTCTGGACTTCCCAGCTTTGAGCAGACCATTCCAACATGCACTCTGCATAATTCCAGGTGGTCTTCGCACCGTTGGGCTATCACCATCTGGGTTCTACTAACTTCCAGTAATTCTGATTCATTTGCTGTACTGACCATAGCTTCTGAATGAACTGCAGGTTAACACAAAAAAATAAGCAGATTCTTCTCTGATAGATCGGGCTAAACAACAGAGCTCGCTGACCAGCTGTGCAGTGTAAGGGTATGTCTTCACTACCCGCCGTATCGGCGGGTAGCAATCGATTTATCCGGGATTGATACATCGCGTCTCGTTAAGACGCGATATATCGATCCCCGAACACGCTCACCGTCGACTCCGGAACTCCACCAGAGCGAGCGGCGGTAGCGCAGTCGACGGGGGAGCCGCGGCCATCGATCCCGCGCCGTCTGGACCCCAGGTAATTCAATCCAAGATACTTCGACTTCAGCTACGCTATTCGCGTAGCTGAAATTGCGTATCTTGGATCGATCCCCCACCCAGTGTAGACCAGCCCTAAGTTACAGCTAGGATTTTCAAGAGGACTTAAGGGAGTTAGGCACTGCCAATGGGAGTTCGGCACATAACTTCCTTGGGCACTTATGAAAATCTCAGTCTACACTTACTTCATAAAGCCCCTCCTTCAATTCATTCTGGGTAACCCGTGCACCAGCACTGTAATGACATAATGTTTCATAACATTTCCAGTTTAAAAGTGTGGGCTTGCTGTAGAACTTGGGAATTCTCCTAACTATCGACATTTCAGGTACAGTTAATACTAAAGTTCAATTGAAAGCACTTACTCATTAGGCCTCAGGTCAGGTAGTGGCCTATCCAATGGTAGGCGATCACTCAAGTAAGCATTGTAGCCATAATACTGGAATTGTTTAAGGGCAATGCGTCGGTTTTCAGGACTGAGGTCCTGGCCCCAGTGAGCAAAGAGGGATGAGTCAGTGAAAGCTTCTGCAGGATTTTCTTCCAGCTTTGGTGGAGCTTCTATAAAACAAAACAAAAAAAAGATAGATTTTTAGATTTTTAATTCAAAACAAGCAACTAGTCATTTTCAGAGCAGTGTGAGAGGCATTATCTTAGGAATGCAACTTTATTTGCTCAGAAAACAAAACTCTGCATAGAGCATATGGTTTCAGTTTACTGCAGCCTACAACTTTCTTCAGCCACTCAACCTTTGCATTCCAGGACGTTCACCAAATAATATTTTTGTCACCATATAATATTTTTGTCCTGTGTGGCAGCATCTGTGCACCTAAAAACTATTCCAGTAAGAGAGATTCGGAAAGGGGGAACCAACATTTTATTGGTGATATGCTTGGCATCTAAAAAGAACTGCATCGTAATTAACAACACAGCATTTCTTCCCAAGATCTAACTGCCCATACAGTCTGTTAAACAGAACTTGTAAGACTATCTGGTAACTCCAGTCAGTGTTACACCTCTATTCTCAGGGGCCATACACAGCTAAAATTCTAACCTGAAAACCATGCTTAAATATTTTCCTATTCTATTAAACATAGTATGAATGAAGGACGCAGTACCTCATGAGCCCTTGATTTGTCGTAGTTAATTATTGATTCACAAAAGAAAAGGGCACCGAAAAAGGTCTTCATTTTTCTGGAAGTCCATATAGTTTATGAACAGCCTCCCTGGAGACATTAACAAGTACCCAGCTAAATAACAATATCTCATTTTTTAATACAGCTGCATTCGCAAATCATAGCTCTTCATTAATGCAAGTCAGAAAGTATCTTTCCAGAAGATTTTAATGGAGTTTTCTGATGTTTCTGTTGTGCAGTAGATTCATCAGCGCTGTCTCCAGAGATAGTACAGTGTCACGCTCAACTCCTACACAATCACCTACAGATCCAAAAGACAACTTCAGCCAGCAAGATGGAAATGTACAAAGAGAAACAGCTTGTGTAAAATGACCACCTGGGATCATAACTCCCGACGTGTGTCAGGAAGCCCATCCTTTTATCTTTTTTAACATAAATTGAGAAGATTAAGATGTTAGCTTCCTGTGAGAAGCCCTTCTTTTTTCCCTGACAACTCTGACAAGAGACTAATGAAGGGCTGGTTACTTGCATTAGCTTCCAATCTCAGTAAATATGTAGCGTTTCTTAATCTGTCATGGCACTGTGTTACTGTTTGAGTGCTAAGATCAGCTCCATTTCACTTCAAGGATGAAAAACATGCTTAGCCCTCAGTCAAACAAGAAAACGGCTCTGACAGGCCTGCTACCAATAGATCAAGGTGATGTCAGAACAGGATACAGATCGCATGATCAAATATGACTTGCAATGGCATTTCATTAGGAAAGATCAACTAATTCAGCTTAACAAAGAGCGTCACCTGAAGAACCTGCTAATTTGAGACAGGCAGGTTAATTTTTTAACTACCAGTCCAAGAATCATAGCAACAGGCAGTTGTTTCTTGACCACAACTCCCTGATCCCCACAAGTAGTTTCTACTCATACAAATAACCCCATTAACCATAAAAGGACTACTTGCATGAGGATACCTCACATACTAAGGCCTGTTGAGTCCACAGAATTCTTCTCACAGGTTAATGGGAACTGATGAGGCTCAGCACTTCTCAGGACCATGCACATACACCTTGATTCAGGAAAATACTTCAGTACATGCTTAACTTTAAGCACATGCTTAAGTTATTTGGTGAATCAGAGTCTTAACTAGCAAATGAGAGAGGAGATCTAGACCAGAATTTATGCAGTTTAGGAAACCCTCACATTCATGGACACTAAATAAAGAGATTTGCTATTTTCTTATTCATGTGGCAAAGCTATTTCTCTAGTGCTTGGTGTCTCCTTAGCCATGGATATCAACACAAAGGTTTTCAATACTCTCTCAGCTAATAGACAAAATGTTATGGCTTTGCATTCTCAAAATGCCCATTACATTTTAATGTTCAGAACTAAAAGATAACAGAGCTGCAGGGTTATGACAGCAAAAAAGGCAGGAATGAAAAATCATGAAAGAGGTAGGAAGACAACTAAGAAAAGTAAGGTAAACATGAATCTGCTTTTAAAAATTCCAATAGCAACTTGAAAAGACCTATTTTAAGGGCCAAATCCTGCACTCAGATAAATGTTAAGCTGACAGTTAAGGGCAGAAATTGGCATGATGTAAATTTTGCATTGGTGAAAGGCATTAGATACATAGCTCTGTAGGCTGAAGTATTACATTTACCCAAGGGTCATGTACCAGACAAACAATATCAAGTCAAGCGTCTCCCACATTGTCTTGTTCATGTGCCTCCAACTTGACCATCTCTAAAACTGAGAGAGTACTTCACTTTCCAGACTCCTACCTCTGCTGCAGACAATTATTGCCAGTTACTTTGGGGATGGATTTTTGTGACCTGGACATCTTCCTGTGCATTGGAATTGGACTGAATTTAACAGCTCATTCACAAGCATACAGCAAAACAGTATTCACGTGGTAAGAAGTCTGCCTCACTATTGGCCACAGACCAGTCTTAAAACTTTGTGAAGAGGTGAAATGTTGTGCATCCCTTTACCCAGATTCTCCTATTTAGAGGCAGGACATTATGTAGCCTTCTCCATGCCTACTGCTCCTGTCCTCTTCCACATCCCTCCTCCCCCTAAACAGACTAATAAGAAGATCAGCAATGGAGGTCTGCCTCCAAGTTGGGAAACTCAGCAAATATTTTGACAATTGTTTTTTATCTGTTAGAAAACTAACATCCTGACCTACAGGAGTATCACATTCTTCTAATCTTTGTACAGATACCTTAATCAACACATTCAAGACAGAAAATTCCACTGAGAATACAGTGGGTTAGTCTTCAAAAGGTGAAAAGCAAATATGAACAATTCACACTGTAAGAAGTTGACATTTCTGAAGTTATACATCAAGACTGACTTCCCTCCTCCTCCCCCATCCTGACATTTAAAGAAAAAGGTTGTGCTAATCTGGATTTCTCCAACTCGGACATATTGTCTCTGAAGGTTTCGAAGTTTATATTCAATTATTATACTTCCAGTGTATGGCTGACTGATATATGATCTAGTCTAAACATTTCTTGCAAGTCAAAAAAGTAGCCCCCAATAAAGAAGTTGTAATGACAAGGATGAGATTTGGGGTAATAGACAGATGCACATGCATAGACTTGTAGCTACCATAAAGTTCCTTTTCCATACAGCTTTATCCCAAGTAACCAAATACTGTCCTCACATTCACACTCAGCAGCCACTGAATTTCAGCTAACATTGCCGAAAAAGTATTTCTTGAAGAGATTCACTAATCTCTTGCTATTTCTTAATTCAAGCAGCATTCAGCAATCAACAAGTTAGGACCAAGACTCTTGAGCTACTGGATAGATCTGAAGATAAAAACAAAGAGTTTTCAAAACTCTCACAAATCACTTGACCGTTTTTCATACACTGAGTGACCACTTCATTTCACTGAGTATAATAGGAAACATAATAATGCTAGTAAAAAATTCATTGGTTATTGAATTCAATTTGACTTGATCATGAATTTCTAATGGCAGAATTTGTCTCCCTTTATTTGGCTGAAAGTACTCAGATAATAGAATCATAGAACTGAAAGAAATTGCAAGCCCCTTGGCGATAATTTTTAATAAATCTGTAAACTCGGGGGTGGTACCGATGGACTGGAAAATAGCTAATGTGGTTCCTATTTTTAAGAAGGGGAAAAAAAGTGACCCGGGTAACTACAGGCCTGTTAGTTTAACTTCTGTAGTATGCAAGGTCTTGGAAAAAATTTTGAAGGAACAAGTAGTTAAGGACCTTGAGGTGAATGGCAATTGGGACAAATTACAACATGGGTTTACGAAAGGCAGATCGTGCCAAACCAACTTGATCTCCTTCTTTGAGAAAGTAACAGACCTTCTAGATAAAGGAAATGCGGTGGATCTAATTTACCTCGATTTTAGTAAAGCGTTTGATACTGTGCCGCACGAGGAATTATTGGTTAAACTGGAAAAGATGGGGATCGATATGAAATTCCAGAGGTGGATAAAGAACTGGTTAAAGGGGAGACTGCAGCGGGTAGTACTGAAAGGTGAACTGTCGGGTTGGACGGAGGTCACCAGTGGGGTTCCTCAAGGTTCGGTTTGGGGTCCGATTTTATTCAATCTATTCGTTACTGACCTCGGAACCGAATGTAGGAGTGGGCTGATAAAGTTTGCGGATGACACAAAGTTGGGAGGTATTGCCAATTCGGAGAAGGATCGGGATATTCTGCAGGGAGACTTGGATGACCTTGTAAATTGGAGTAACAATAATAGGATGAGATTTAATAGTGAGAAGTGTAAGGTGATGCATTTAGGGATGACTAATAAAAATTTTAGTTATAAGTTAGGGACGCATAGGTTGGAAGTGACGGAGGAGGAGAAGGACCTCGGAGTCCTGGTTGATCGCAGGATGACTATGAGTCGGCAATGTGATGTGGCTGTGAAAAAAGCTAATGCGATTTTGGGATGCGTTAGGCGAGGTATTTCTAGTAGGGACAGGGAGGTGCTGCTTCCGTTATACAAGGCGCTGGTGAGACCTCATTTGGAGTACTGTGTGCAGTTCTGGTCTCCTATGTTTAAAAAGGATGAACTCAAACTGGAACGGGTACAGAGAAGGGCCACTAGGATGATCCGAGGAATGGAAAACCTTTCCTATGAAAGGAGACTCGAGGAGCTCGGTTTGTTTAGCCTAACCAAAAGAAGGCTGAGGGGAGATATGATTGCTCTCTTTAAATATATCAAAGGGATTAATACCAAGGAGGGAGAGGAATTATTTCAGCTCAGTAGTAATGTGGACACGAGAACGAATGGATATAAACTGGCCGTGGGGAAGTTTAGGCTTGAAATTAGAAGAAGGTTTCTAACCGTCAGAGGGGTGAAATTTTGGAACAGCCTTCCGAGGGAAACGGTGGGGGCGAAAGACCTTTCTGGCTTCAAGATTAGGCTTGATAAGTTTATGGAGGGAATGGTTTGAAGGGATAACGTGATTTTAGTCAATTAGGCATTAACGTGCCATCGCGGGTAAAATGAGGGTCCGGCTGTAGAATCTGGCCTGTATGCTCGGGGTTCTGCTGATCGCCATATTTGGGGTCGGGAAGGAATTTTCCTCCAGGGTAGATTGGCAGAGGCCCTGGAGGTTTTTCGCCTTCCTCCGCAGCATAGGGCAGGGGTCGCAGGCTGGAAGATTCTGTTGTGGGTGGGTCAGCTTTTGTGGCCTGCATCATGCGGGAGGTCAGACTAGATGACCATATTGGTCCCTTCTGACCTTAAAGTCTATGAGTCTATGAGTCTATGAAAGGGGCCTTGAGAGGTCAACTAGTCCAGTCCTCTGCACTCATGGCAGGACTAAGTATTATCTAGACCATCCCTGACAGGTGTTTGTCTAACCTACTCTTAAAAATCCCCAATGATGGAGATTCCATAACCTCCCTAGACAATTTATTCCAGTGCTTAACTACCCTGACAGTTAGGAAGTTTTTCCTAATGTCCAACCTAAACCTCCCTTGCTTCAATTTAAGCCCACTGCTTCTTGTCCTATCCTCAGAGGTTAAGAACAACAATTTTTCTCCCTCTTCCTTGTAACAACCTTTTAAGTGCTTGAGAAGATGGAGAGGAGACATAACAGACTAAACAAACCCATTTTTTCTTTTCCAGACTAAACAAACCCATTTTTTTCAATCTTCCCTCATAGGTCGTATTTTCTAGACCTTTAATCATTTTTGTTGCTCTTCTCTGGTCTTTCTCCAATTTGTCCACATCTTTCCTGAAATGTGGCACCCAGAACTGGACACAATACTCCAGTTGAGGTCTAATCAGCGCGGAGTAAAGCGGAGGAATTACTTCTTGTGTCTTGCTTACAGCACTCCTGCTAATACATCCCAGAATGATGTTTGCTCTTTTTACGACAGTGTTACACTGTTGACTCATATTTAACTTGTGGTCCACTATGACCCCCAGATCCCTTTCTGCAGTACACCTTTGTAGGCAATCATTTCCCATTTTGTATGTGTGCAACTGATTACTCCACCTAGGAAGGAACACTTTGCATTTGTTCTTATTGAATTTCATCCTATTTACTTCAGACCATTTCTCCAGTTTGTCCAGATCATTTTGAATTATACTCCTATCCTCCAAAGCACTTGCAACCCTTCCCAGCGTGGTATCGTCCACAAACTTAATAAGTGTACTCTCTATGCCATTATCTAAATCATTTATGAAGATATTGAACAGAACCTGACCCAGAACTGATCCGTGCAGGACCCCACTTGTTATGCCCTTCCAGCATGACTGTGAACCACTGATAAGTACTCTCTGGGAATAATAACAAAAAGAGGACTTAAAGTAGTCCCTAGTAATAAATAAATGACTACTTTAATGCATTTTGTTTATTTAATGTGAGTTGCACTGATCTATGTCTTTGAGGACAGAATTTGGCCCTAAATCTTATACTCAATTCTCATTCTTCAAAATATAAACGGTTACTACTTCTGAAGTTGCTGAAATGGCCCTGGGAAGCGAAGGCCTAGAAGTGAAACAATAAATGTATACTGCCAGAAGAGGTATTAATTTAGGCACACATCTCTGCTCAGATATCAGTCAGGGAGATACATCAGTTCGTTGTCTCTTATATGTTTCTGGTGGGAAGGGGTCCTATGCAGAACATTTGCTACAGATGACTATATATTAATGTAGGCCTGATCTGCTTGAACTTTCCTATACCCTGTAAAAGGGGAATGAGGATTCTTAGCCATTGCAGAGTCATTGGCAGCTTGTCATGTTAGCATTTAGCTACTGTGGTGATAGGCATCTTAGAAATAGCATAGCTATATTAGTTGGACAATATCCAGCTCTGTTACTGAGGCAAGGAGGCCTGATAGCCACACACGATCTTGCCTGGGTCTGATCACATGCTGGAGCATCCATCTGAAGAACCGCATCCATTTTGTAACTAACTATTGACTTGCTATGTTTTTATCCTGTGCTGCTTTCTGGGCGATGGTTATTAGATCCGTAGCTAGCCTCCATACTGAATTTCACTACTACTACTTCTAACCTCCTTAACTGCAGCTCCAAAGACAGAAATTCAGCCTCCCAGCTGTATTGTTCATTATGCTGTATCTGGCAATATTCTCCCCATCTCTTCTCAGTCTGACTTTAGCTGACTGCATGGCACATTACAGGGACACTTGTGGTCAGAAGGTATCAGCAAGAGCCAGCATCTACTTCTTCTTAGTACTACAAAAAAAAAAAAAAACCCACAACCCTACATTTCTTAATAGCTTTGTTGTCAAATAAAGCCAAAACTTATTAAAAGGTATAGAAGCTACTTGAATCAATGAAACTCCCATACAGTCCTTGATAAATATCCTTTGAAGTGGTTTTATTTGGGGTTTTTTTTTTTTTAAACATATGGCTTGCTATTATCCTAGTAAGGTTAATGTTCTTTTAGTAGCTTTCAATTCCGCATAACTAATTCGTAGTTATTTTTAGTAAACTGGGCCCCAGGTTGTAGTTATGGCCTGTGAGCTGGAATTCTCAACAAACAACAAACAGGATGGGATTCCTCTCTTGATTTGCCGCACAGTTCCCAGGTTTTAACGAACCAGGTGATACAAGGGGTTTCTCTCTATTCTAACAGGGAGAGGAAATATTGCATTGATGTGGCAGGAATGTGAGTGTGAGTGCATGTAGCTTTTCCCTGAAGTTACAGACAAATACATCACTGTGTAAAGCCAGATAAATGGGCTTTGCACAGATGTACGCTACAGCGATCGAGATGATGGAATTTCCATCTACAGCTTTGTTCTGGAAGAGGCTGCTGTGTTTCTTCTCTCTACACCTTTCCACACAGAAATTAGCCAGCGTACCTGCATAGTCATCAACCCACTAGCCACCTCTCTACTCCCCAAAACCTCACTGTTGAGAGTTACCACAAAGAATTTCTCTGTGACGTACATGGGTATGTGTAGTCCCTTCACATAATTCTTCTGTACTGTCCCAGCCCTCCCCCCCTCAAAAACATGCTCACTCAGGGTATGTCTACACAAAAGATGGGAGAGTGCTTCCACCAGTGCAGACAGACAGACAAGCTCAACTGGGTGCTCAAAAAAAACATACAATAACTTAGACGGTAAGGTTTTTTAGAATAGGGCAGTAATTTCACCCACTGACTTATTTGTCTGGAAAGATCTGTGCATGTTTATGGTATCATTTAAATAATAGTTAATAACTGATCTTACAAACTATATTTAGGAGTGGCTTTGCCCACTACTGAAATCTAACCACCTCTGGGAAGGAACAGGGCAATCAGTTAACACCACACAAGAATGTTAGGGACTATTTAAGAAGGAAGCAAAGAATATTGTAACTGATTGCAATTAGAGTAAGCATTTAGGGATGGTAAGCAAAACGCAATTATCCAAGTTGAAACATGCCCAAAACTGTGCCAGCGGATTTTTCTGACCCACTGGAGCAGACTTCACTTTTACACTTCATCTGAAAGACGCTAACCTCAGCAGCACACTGCCATCTAATATGGAAGGCAGTAGTTTACTACTGACTCAGAAAGGTAGAAAGCCTACTGCTTAGTCCCCAGTATAATTTTGTGCTGCAACTACACATTCCTTGTATATTTCCCATGCAAGCACTGATCCACTCCAACCAGGCTGGGTTTCTATTTTCTGAGAATGATCACAACTTCAGCTACTGCTTCAAGTTTGGCCCACATTGGTGGGGAATATGTTGGTGGCCTCAATTTGCTAATGGATGAGTGTAATCACTGACAACTGGCACAATTATAAGCAGCCTTAGCAGACTTAGGGCACGTCTTCACTACCCACCGGATCGGCGGGTAGCAATCGGTCTATCGGGGATCGACTTACCGTGTCTAGTGAAGATGCGATAAAATCGATCCCTGATGGCTCTACCATCGACTCCGGAAATCCACCACGGCAAGAGGCGGTAGCGGAGTCGACGGCGGCGCGGCAGCGATCGACTTGCCGCCGTCCTCACAGCCAGGTAAGTCGACCTAAAATACGCCACTTCAGCTACGCTATTCACGTAGCTGAAGTTGCGTATCTTAGGTCGACCCCCCGCTGTAGTGTAGACCTAGCCTGAGTATAAGAACTAACCTACCTTCACACTTTTATGGAGGAAGCACCACTGAAAGGGTTGATGCATATTGGCAGGAATGCAGATACAGGGTAAAATTTTCAGAAGCACCTCAGTGACTTAGGTAGGGTGACCAGATAGCAAGTGTGAAAAATCGGGACGGGGGTGGGGGGATAATAGGAGCCTATATAAGAAAAAAGCCCCAAATATCAGGACTGTCCTTATAAAATCGGGACATCTGGTCACCCTAGACTTAGGCCTGGTTTACACCAGAAAATCCACACCCCTAAGCAACGTAGTTAAACCAACCTAACTCCTGGTGTAGACAGTACTAAGTCGATGGGAGAATCCTCCCACCGACCTAGGTACTGCTTCTTGGCATAGGTAGTGTCTTCACTGAAGCGCTACAGTAGCGCAGCTGTACCACTGCAGTGTTAAGTGTAGACAAGCCCTTAGAAGCCTAAGTCCCATTGATTTTCAATGGGACTAAGGCACTTTTGAAAGTTTTACTTGGAATCTTGTTGTCTGTGTTGCACCCTGATCTGCCCACAGAAGGCTTTAACCTTCTAGGATTTTAAAACAAATTAAAAGAAAATGGTCTCTCATTCAATATGCAGTTATGGTTGACAATTGCTTGGCTGATAGAAGAATTGTTGAGACAGCCTTGAAAAAGAAATAGAATAACTGAGCTCATAACTTCACAACTAGGAATACCGCATGTGCTCTATTATCTTCTGTGCTGCATCATCTGGCATAATAATGTTGCCACCACTAGTAATTCTTTTCTGTAAATTATTTATTTGCTTAAGCTGTACGATGTATCACTTTCCCCCAGTTTATTATTTATGCTAAATTGGTTCTCGCTGTTGACATGTTTTTCATTATTTCTCCATAAGAAATACTATTTCACTTTGAATTCTCATCATACAGAAGCTGGGTTTTTTAATTATTACAAATGCTGTTCCTAAAAATAGCACAACAAGTTCTTGAAGTTAAGAGTCAACAGAGGAAATGTGTAAAATTTGCAGCAGAAAGGTCACTAATAAGAATTGGGATTATGGGGTGATGTTGCAAAGCTACAGTAATTAATTAAAAGCAAAGGTAATATCACTGTATGACGGGCTAGCAAGACCACATATACAACTGAAAGCACAGTTTCAGAATTTCATCTCCTTTCAGGCTGCTGCTGAGAAGAATGAAAGTAAAACAATTAAATACAGAAGTAGACTGGGGTCATTTTGTTCTTCTCCCCAAATGAGCTTTCCTAGGCACATGATGATTAAGGCTACAATTTAGTCACGGCAGTCACGGATTCCGTGACTTTACCGGACCTCCGTGACTTCTTCAGCTTTTGCTATCAGCAGCTGAAGCCATGGCTGGAGCTGGGGCTATGCTCCCCACACAGCCCTGTGGAGGGGGTCTTCGCCAGGGCTGTGTGTCCTTGGCCCACAGTGGGGACTGCAGCTGGGGCTGTGCGCCTCTTGTTGCCTCTGCTGTGGCTTGTATGGTTATTTTTAGTAAAAGTCATAGCTCCATGAATTTTTGTTTGTCGCTCGTGACTTTTACTAAAAATAACCACGACAAAAATCTTAGCCTTAATGATGAGAAGCATCCATTTGATTATTGCATATTGAGAACATCCATTTTTGCCCAGCCTCATGTACAGTTCACCCTTGCTCCGGAAGAAGGATTGCCATAAACTGGATTGCCAATCAAACAGGAAGATCAAGGGGGAGAAGGCAGCATCCCCAGGATAAAGAGATGAAGTAATAAGGCTGAGAAGGCACCTAAGCCAGAGAATTAAACAAGATACTTGATGTGAGACATTGCCCCCTATAGGTTAAAAACTAACAAATGAGGGTGTCATAACTATAAAGAGAATACTATAAAATCCCTCCTGGCCAGAGGCACCAAAATCCTTTTACCTGTAAAGGGTTAAGAAGCTCAGGTAACCTGGCGGACACTTGACCCAAAGGACCAATAAGGGGACAAGATACTTTCAAATCTTGGGAGAGGGAGGGAGGGAAGGCTTTTGTTTGTGCTCTTTGTTTTGGTGGTGTTCGCTCTCGGGACTAAGAAGGATCGGACATCAATACATGTTCTCCAAATCTTTCTGAACAAGTCTCTCATATTTCAAACTTGTGAGTAACAGCCAGGCAAGGCGTATTAGTTTATCTTTGTTTTCTCAACTTGTGAATTTTACCTTTGCTAGAGGGAGGTTTATCCCTGTTTTGTCGTAACTTTGAAACTAAGGCTAGCGGGGGTTCCTCTGGGCTCCTTGAATCTGATTACCCTGTAAAGTTATTTTCCATCCTGATTTTACAGAGATGATTTTTACATTTTCTGTTTAATAAAATCCTTCTTTTAAGAACCTGACTGATTTTTCCATTGTCCAAAGCCCCAGAGGTTTGGGTCTTTGATCACTTTGTAACCAATTGGTTAGGATATTATTCTCAAGCCTCCCCAGGAAAGGGGGTGTAAGGGCTTGGGGGGATATTTTTGGGGAAGAGGAACTCCAAGTGGTCCTTTCCCTGTTTCTTGTTAAATCACTTGGTGGTGGCAGCATACCAGGTTTTAACCTAAGCTGGTAGAAATAAGCTTAGGGGGCTTTCATGCGGGTCCCCACATCTGTACCCTAGAGTTCAGAGTGGGGAAGGAACCCTGACAGAGGGATATAATGAAGAGCAACAATAATAAGCGGTGCAGCAAAAAAGTCAGCTAATGTGGAAATGCCTTCCATGGTGTCAGAGCAGCTTTCCAAGTCATGCTCTGTAACATTACACTGCTGATTTTAATAACTGTCAGTAACAAGAAAGGAAAGACCGTAAGCCAGAGAAAACTCTGGATCTACAAGATGATTTGTATTTCAGCTAAAGATGGGTAGTATAGAGCAGAGGTTCTCAAACTTCATTGCACTGCGACCCCCTTCTGATGACAAAAATTACTACATGACCCCAGAGGGGGGATCGAAACCTGAGCTCGCCTGAGCCCTGCCACCCCAGGTGGGGGGGGGGGAGAGGAAGAGAAGCCAAAGCCCAAAGATTTCAGCCCCAGGCAGGGAGCCTGTAACCTGAGCCCCAACGCCCAGGGCTGAAGCCCTCAGGCTTCGGGGCTCGGTCTTCGGTTTTGGCCCCCGACCCCAACAAGTCTAAGCCAGCCCTGGCGACCCCATTAAAATGGGGTCCTGACCCACTTTGGGGTCCTGACCCACAGTTTGGGATCCGCTAGTATAGAGGAATGGCGGCTATTTAACAAACCTAAACAAATCCATGTCTAGCACGTTCCTTGTGAATGAAACACATGTTGGAACAGGTGCCTGTATTTGGGCAAGAAGCCTTTGATCACATGTTCTTTTCCCTGCTCCATTTGTATTTTCAGTCTAGAATTGAAAACAAGGAATATGTGGTGATTTAAACTACAGTCTACAAGTCAGGTACTTGCCCTAGCTCAGTGGAATGAGGATGTAAATCTAACTGGACTGCCATCAAAGAAATCAAACATCAGCCCTTATTTGTCAGTGATTTTATAATTGGGCCAGTTGTCAGTAATTACAGTCAGTGATTTTTTTTTTATCTTTAGCAGCCAGAAATTTGGAAATGAAGATAAACTCTTGTTTCCAGTGTATTTTTACCTATGTTGGTCCCAGAATATTAGAGAGATAAGGTGAGTGAGATATCTTTTATTGGACCAACTTCTGCTTGTGAAGTATTCCCAGCCTCACAGCTAAACACGAGGTGGAAGAGACTGTTTAGCATAAGGCGTAAATAAATGTTGAAAGAGACCATTTAAGGTGAAGTGGGCAGTTACCCCTCTTCTGTCTTATTACTGCAGAGGAGTTAACGGGTTACAGATTATTATAATGAGCCATAAATCCAGTGCTTTTTCTGAGTGCAAGATTTTTAGTGTCTACAGAGTTATTAATTTAAGCTCCTAGGTTCGTCTTTTGAAGGTGTTGTGCAGGTTTCCTTTCAGGATGAAGACTGAGAGGTCAGATATGGAATGATCATTTTATGAGAAGAAGCGTTCACCCATGGGTGATAGGGTGTTTTTGTCTTTTATCATTTTTCTGTGCAAGTTCATTAGAGAGCATAGTGATTGTCTCGTTTCACCCACAAAGTTGTTATTGTGCAGTTAAGTACACTGGATGAATGCAGCCCATTGGCATAGGCATGTGTAGGACCCATGGATCTTGAAAGGTGTGTTGTGGGGGGCACTAACACTGGTCTACAATTTTTGAGAAGTCGTCTGCTTCAGAGATAAAATGTGCTATTTATTGTGTATTTTGATGTGCTGAATTCAAATATGACAATTAAAACAACTGATTGGCTACTGTTTCTAAGATATTTAAGTTTTTACATTTTATGTCTATGTATATTGTGTAGATAGTAGAGTTTTAATCATAAATTGTAAACCTAGGTCTTTTCATGTGTTTATGGTTGCTTTACATGATAATATTTCACCTGTCCTGTTTATGTAACACTTTAAAAATCAGCAAAAGGGTTATATAAATAAAATTTATTATGAAACAAAAGGCAAAAAACTATTATGTACATAGTTTAGTCCTATTCAGTGTCTACTCAGTGCTTCTTGGCTTGTCTTTTGTATTCATTAAATGGAGCATCTCTTGTCACTGTCCAGCAATAATCTGCAAGCATTGATGGGCTCCATTTGCCCTGATAGCATTTCTCCATTGTTGCAATGTCCTGGTGAAATCGCTCGCCGTGCTCGTCGCTCACTGTTCCGCAGTTCGGTGGAAAAAAATCTAGATGAGAGTGCAAAAAATGTGTCTTTAGTGACATGTTGCAACCAAGGCTTTTGTATGCCTTGAGGAGGTTTTCCACCAACAACCTGTAGTTGTCTGCCTTGTTGTTGCCGAGAAAATTTATTGCCACTAACTGGAAGGCTTTCCATGCCGTCTTTTCCTTGCCACGCAGTGCATGGTCAAATGCATCATCTCGAAGAAGTTCACGAATCTGAGGATCAACAAAGACACCTTCCTTTATCTTAGCTTCACTTAACCTTGGAAATTTTCCACGGAGGTACTTGAAAGCTGCTTGTGTTTTGTCAATGGCCTTGACAAAGTTCGTCATCAGACCCAGTTTGATGTGTAAGGGTGGTAACAAAATCTTCCTTGATTCAACAAGTGGTGGATGCTGAACACTTTTCCTCCCAGGCTCCAATGACTGTCGGAGTGGCCAATCTTTCTTGATGGAGTGGGAATCTCTTGCACGACTATCCCATTCGCAGAGAAAACAGCAGTATTTTGTGTATCCAGTCTGCAGACCAAGCAAGAGAGCAACAACCTTCAAATCGCCACAAAGCTGCCACTGATGGCAAAACATTGCCATTATGCAGTAAAACAGCTTTAAGACTCGTCTTCGATGAATCAATGAACAGTCTCCACTCATCTGGATCGTGAACGATGTTGAGGGCTGCCATCACACCATCAATGTTGTTGCAGGCTACAAGATCACCTTCCATGAAGAAGAATGGGACAAGATCCTTTGGATGGTAACAGAACATGGAATCCCTAACATCACCTGCCAGGAGATTCCACTGCTGTAGTCTGGAGCCCAACAGCTCTGCCTTACTCTTGGGTAGTTCCAAATCCCTGACAAGGTCATTCAGTTCACCTTGTGTTATGAGGTGTGGTTCAGAGGAGGAGGATGGGAGAAAATGTGGGTCCTGTGACATTGATGGTTCAGGACCAGAAGTTTCATCCTCTTCCTCTTCCTCATCTGACTCAAGTGAGAATGATTCTGGTGCATCAGGAACCGGCAGTCCTTCTCCGTGGGGTACTGGGCGTATAGCTGATGGAATGTTTGGAAAATGCACAGTCCACTTTTTCTTCTTTGACACACCTTTCCCAACTGGAGGCACCATGCAGAAGTAACAATTGCCGGTATGATCTGTTGGCTCTCTCCAAATCATTGGCACTGCAAAAGGCATAGATTTCCTTTTCCTGTTCAACCACTGGCGAAGATCTGTTGCACAAGTGTTGCAGCATATGTGTGGGGCCCACCTCTTGTCCTGATCTCCAATTTTGCAGCCAAAATAAAGGTGATAGGCTTTCTTAACCATAGTGGTTATACTGCGCTTTTGTGATGCAAAAGTCACTTCACCACAAACATAGCAGAAGTTATCTGCACTGTTCACACAAATACGAGGCATCTCTGCTCACTTTGGCTAAACAGAAATGTGTCCCTTTGCAAAATCAAACACTGACAAATAAGAGAGCACGACACTGTATGATTTCTAGAGCTGATATAGGGCAATTTGTTCAGCAGAGTGATGTAAGCTTCGTTATGATTGCATCATCCATGACTTCTAGGAATAACATGATGCAATTCATATCATGTATGATGCAATACCAGCTTCAGATTGCATCATTCTTTGTTTTGCCTAAAAAGCAAGTACTGTCCAAACCCAGTCATAGATTTATTCATAGATCCAGTCAAAGATGTATTTTAGTCATTTCTGGTTTAAATTGAGATCCCTTCCCTTTATAACTCACTTATCCTCCGCCATTCCCAAGTCAAGGGTCATATATACTGACCCAATAGCATATCTTGAAAACTAGAGCCAATCAACAATTTTAAGCATCATTTTCATTCTCAGTGACCCAGAATTAGTAAAGTTTGACTACATTTATTTCAGAAGCATTTTGGCAGTAGAGCAGTGATCAGTGTAGCAGTGGAGATGTGTCTGCAGATTTTGCATCTGCTATTACGGCAGGGTCTGGTGCTACTTGTGTCCTGGTCTGTGGAAAGCTTGCTTCAGATGACAAACTTGGCAGGTTGTTTCAAGGCAAGAAGAGGGAGTTAAGGAAAGATTTTTTTCAGGATGTGGTTCCCACTCTGTATGAGTTCTAATTGTTTAATGATACCGCACGCGTATTCCAGTGTGGGGTAGTAGGTGACAAGTAGGGGTATGCAGTCATAGGAGGGTTTTTCCCCCCCACACATTGAAAGCAGGTTCTCTTGGGGTATTTGGGTGTGTCATAACTATAAAGGGAAGGGTAACAGCCCTCCTGTGTACAATACTATAAAATCCCTCCTGGCCAGAGACTCCAAAATCCTTTTACCTGTAAAGGGTTAAGAAGCTCAGGTAACCTGGCTGTCACCTGACCCAAAGGACCAATAAGGGGACAAGATACTTTCAAATCTTGGTGGGGGGAAGGCTTTTGTTTCTGCTCTTTGTTTTGGGGGGAGTTCGCTCTTGGGACTGAGAGGGACTAGACCACAATCCATGCTCTCCAAATCTTTCTAAACAAGTCTCTCATATTTCAAACTTGTAAGTACAGCCGGGCAAGGCATGTTAGTTTTCATCTTTGTTTTCTCAACTTGTAAATGTACCTTTTGCTAGGGTGTTTACCTCTGTTTGCTGTAACTTTGAACCTAAGGCTAGAGGGGGGTCCTCTGGGCTCTTTAAGTTTGATTACCCTGTAAAGTTATTTTCCATCCTGATTTTACAGAGATGATTTTTACCTTTTTCTTTAATTAAAAGCCTTCTTTTTAAGAACCTCATTGATTTTCCCTGTTTTTTAGATCCAAGGGGGTTGGATCTTGATCCACCAGGAGTTGGTGGGAGAAAGGATGGGGGATGGTTAATTTCTCCTTGTTTTAAGATCCAAGGGGTTTGGATCTGTATTCACCAGGGAATTGGTGAAGAGTCTCTCAAGGCTACCCAGGGAAGGGAATTAGCACATTGGGAGTGGTGGCAGCAGAACAGATCTAAGCTGGTAGTTAAGCTTAGAAGTTTTCATGCAGGCCCCCACATCTGTACCCTAAAGTTCAGAGTGGGGAAGGAGCCTTGACAGGGTGGCCCATTAAATGATGCAGTCTACTTCTCTGGTGGAGCGTCCTTGTTTGGTGAAGGTGGTTTTAAGCGTGTTAACGTGTGCATCCTGGACTTTCTCCTCAGAACATGTTCTGTGGTATGTGACTGCCTGGCTATAGATAACAGAATTCTTCATATGTATGGAGTGGTTACTGGATCTGTGAAGGCAGGGGCGAGCCGTCCATATAGGTGAACTAGGCGGTTGCCTATGGTGCCAAGTTAAATGGGACGACAAATTCGAGGGGAAAAAATCAAATGAAAAAGATGAAAAAAAATACAAATAAAATAACGATGTCATTATTTTAATTCCCATGTGCATACGGAGGGAATATGAATTATAATTCATTTCTCTATATTTCTGAGAATTTATTAAGATGTCAAATCTTTTATTTACTGCAAAAATAAATAATATTTTAGCGATTTTTTTTTCAATTTGCGATGTAGGGTCAAGATGACCCATTCCGCAATTTTGATAAGCAATAACTCAGCCACAATGAAACACATCCGCCAGCGGCAAGAGCTGCAATGCTAGTGACACCTAACTCGAATATACATCAAGGTCGCACAGCCGGAAATTCATGTAGAGCGGAGATATCGCTAGTTGATACATGTCAAACGGTCATTTTAACACATGTCGCAGGTAGATGGTTAAGAATCGAGCGAATACTGTGGAAAATTGTGTTTCTTGGTGCCAAAGAATAAAGAACAACATATTTCAGCATTATAAATCCAAAATGTGAGTATCTTTAAGCGTTAAACCTTAGCGTTATTATCACACTGTATAATTACAAACTTTTCTTTGTTATAACTGGTTCACATGTAATAAATAAGGTCCATAAAAGAAAAGTAACAGCATTAACGCTTAATAAACTATGAAAGTGATGACGTCACACTCCAAGCGGGTAACTGTGAGGAAGGGGATTACGTTCCAAACAACCGGTGTTGGGTTATAACATCGAAAACGTTATTTTGTTTCTGTGTAAACGCTGTAACTAACTGTTTTAATAGGTAAGTGAGTGTATGTTACTAACCATTGAACCTTTAAGCAGTGAAAAGACGTGTTGGGATGGCTGCAATGTGGTTTAAATTGCCAACCATGTGGTGGGTGTGTCAGCCATCCTTAACGCTATAATGCTTGCAGTCGGGAGCACAGTACATAACAATAATCAAATGCCCCATGGCAGAAAGAGGAAAAAGAAAACCCTCAGGAGCTGAGTATCGTAAACAAAAGGCTGAGAAGGAAAAGGACCAAGCAAAACAGCAGGGATCCTTCCTGAAATATCTTCTCTTTAATCCAAATAAAGATGGAAGCAGTTCACAGCATCCAGATGAAGGAATTTTACTTGGAGAGGAGGTTAGCTCACATCCGCGTGGAAGCAGTTTGGAACATCACGATGAAGGTATATTACTTCTAGATGAAGGCATCTCACAGCATCAGATGATATGGAAGTGGAGAAAATTATTCACC
This sequence comes from Emys orbicularis, assembly GCF_028017835.1. Taxonomy (NCBI): domain Eukaryota; kingdom Metazoa; phylum Chordata; order Testudines; family Emydidae; genus Emys; species Emys orbicularis. Next base: position 99,694,992 of record NC_088686.1, on the reverse strand, counting down.
TTCAGAGACACATGCAGAAATTGAAGTAAATGAAATAGAAGAAAGAAAGGATGAGGAAATTGTTATGTAAAGCCTCCGCTCAAATGCAATTGTAAGATCTGTAACTTGTATCATTAAGTTCTGCAACCTTTTTGCAGACTTTGTAACTTCAGTTATTGTTAGCATAGCCTTTTTAAGTTTTGTAACCTTTGCAAGCTCTGTGGCCTTTTCAGGTTGCCACTTGTATGAACTTCCAAGCTTTGTAATATCCCATCCCTTAGAGAGAGTGTGAATGAGGGAGTGTATGTGGGACTGGGCGGAGAGGAACTGCAAGGAGAGAGGAGCCCGGAGCCAGGAGTGTCTGATATAATCTGCCCTAAGAAGGCAGTCATGAAGTACTGTAAAGAAAAGAAGAACCTGGTATGCATGAAAGGAACTGGTCTGGGAATGCTTCTCGGTGACGGACACAAAAAGGAAACTCAGTGTATGTGACAGGAGCCGCCCAGTTCCAAAATAAGAGGAAGAAGGCATGCACACAAGCCCCTGCTTCTTGACCCTCTCAGCAGCCTGGATTCATGACCACAGACAGACACACCAGATCTACCATGCTTCGGCTTCTCAGCCTCCATGCTGTCTCCGGTAACTCTCTGCCTGTGTAAGTGTGTGGGTGCATGAGGGTATGAATGCAGTGAATGTGTGCGTGTATGAATAAGCTCCATCTCTTTTCTATCTGACCTAACAGCGGCATTGTAATAAAACTAATACAAGTGTGACCCTGGGTTGGTTTTTAGGGGAACAGAGGTAACAGAAGTTACAAACAAGTTAAAGTATGGGAACCCAGCTTCATGGCCCAGATGTGATGACAGTGTGTGGCAAATTCTCGTGGAACAAGGACCCAAACAAGTTCATGAATTTCCCTTCCCTAAGGATGGAAATAAAAGAAAATTCTCTGCTCAGCATTAAAAGAGGAAACTCATTAATGGGGAAGAAATTCATTGAAACTGGTTACAATATTCAGTGTCGAAGGACTCTGTTTTGCTTTTGCTGCAAGTTGTTTAGAAATCAAGCAACTGGTACATCACTTACTGAAAATGGTTTGAAGGACTGGAAAAACATATCTTCAATTCTCTCTTCACATGAAAGAAGTACAGAACATTTGGAATGTTTTCAAAATTGGAAAGAACTTGAATTACGATTGAAAAAAGGAAAACCTATCAAAGAAAATTTACATCTGATCAAGGAAAAAATAATATTGACAACAAATATTAGAGCATCTGATTGCTTTAGTGAGAGTTCTCAGTGGGCAAAATTTAGCATTCCGTGGCCACGGTAGAAATGAAAAATTATACACTCCAGGTAAAGGAAACTTTTTAAATTTTGTTGAATACCTAGCTTTGTTTGATCCAGTCATGAAGGAGCATCTATGTAAAATAACTGATATGAAACACAGGTTCATTACTTAGGAAAAAATATGCAGAATGAACTGATTCAAATCCTAGCAAATGCCATTAAAAAGAAAATTGTAGAAGCTGCCCATTCTGCAAAATACTTTTCAACAATACTGGACTGTATGCCAGATATGAGTCATGTTGAACAAATTACAATCATTCGTTTTGTGGATATGGAAAAGTCTACAGATGAAGATAATGCTGAAGTGCTCATAAAGGAACATTTTTGGGGTTTCGTACCACTGAAGGAGACGACTGGAGCATTTATGACAAACTATTCTGCAAGAGCGTGAAACAATGTCATTATCTGTTGAAAACTTGTGTGGCCAAGGCTATGATAATGGGAGTAATATGAAGGGTAAAGACAATGGTGTGCAAAGGAGAATGATGGAAATCAATCCCAGGGCCTTTTTCGTTCCTTGCAGTGCGCATTTTCTAAATTTGGTTGTCAGTGATGCTGCTGGATGCTGTTTGGAGACAAGCAGTTTCTTTAAACCTGGTGCAATGTTTATGTGTTTTTCTTAGGTTCAACATGCCATTGGGAGATTCTGACTCGCCATGTGAATTCTCTAACTGTGAAACCACTTAGTCAGACAAGATGGGAGAGTCGCATTGATGCTTTGAAGCCTCTCCGCTATGAACTTGGAAACATTTATGATGCCCTAATTGAAATTTCTGATGATACTACCTTTACTGGATTATCTGGCAATATGGCACGTTCAGATGCAGAAGCTCTTGCAAATGGCCTTTCCAAGTTCAAATTTGTGACTTCACTCATTTTGTGGTATAATATCCTTTTTGAGATTAACCTCACTAGTAAGCAGCTTCAGGAAAAGAACTTGAACGTACATTCTGCTATTCAAAAACTGCAGCAAACTATTCTGGAGGAATTCAGAAGTGATGAAGGGTTCAAAAGAATACTGGTAGAGTCTCTCGAACTTGCTGAAGAAATAGACTTTCCAACAGGATTTGAACCAGCTCCAGTTCGCATTCGGCAAAAGAAACAGCAGTTTTTGTAAGAAGGACGAGACACACCCTTCAGAACCCAAAACAAAGGTTCAAAGTGAATTTCTACTTTGCAGTCCTTGATACTGCTATTCACTCGGTTGACGAAAGATTTCAACAGATGCAGCAGCTAGAGTCAGTATTTGGCTTTCTAGATGATATCCACAGCTTGCAAAAGAAAACAGCAAAACAGATAAGAGAATTTTGTATAAAACTGGAGTCGGCATTGACTCATGAAAATTCAAAAGACATTAATGCTACGGATTTGTGTAGTGAGCTTCAGGCTTTTTCAAGACAATTTAAGAAATATTCCACTCCTGAAGTACTGAAGTTTGTTTTTGAAAATATACTCAGACAGTTTTCCAAACATTTTTATAGCTCTACGCATTTTTTTAACTTTGCCAGTTTCTGTAGCGAGCTTCTCAAAGTTAAAATTGATAAAAACATAACAATGGTGCAAGATAGATTTGTTGGACTTGCCACAATGTCAATAGAGCATGAAATAGCTGGAAAACTGGATCTAAAAGAACTAGTGACTGAATTTTCAAAACTTAAAGCAAGAAAAGTCATGTTTTAAGAGCACAGAGTGTATTTTATTCTGAGTGTTTTGTAAATACAGGTTAAAGTTAATTGAAGAGTTTTCTTATTTCTTTCTATATTGGATGTGGTGGTAATGGCAGTTAAAGCAGGATAGCATAATGGATGAGTTTGGATTTGTAATAATAAAAATTATAATTAACATTTTAATGCATTTTTATTTGAAAACGGACTGAAATATCATTTAGCTGTTGTGTACAAATCTATTCTGAAAATTTTGTGTGTCTATTTTATCTGATCTCAGAAACATTGGTTGGACACACGGACAAACTGAATAATTAAGCCTCTGTTTAAAAAAAAAAAAAAAAAAACCACTTAAAAACATTAAAAGGGAAAAAGGGGAAAAACGTTTCCCAGTTTACCAAAAAACTCAGCCTAGATCTGCCCTTGGGGACGCCGATTGCATAGTTCGCCTAGGGCGCCAGTTGCTGGTAGTTAGTCTAGGGCAGCCCCTGTGTGAAGGTAAGCATGGTGATCCTTGGGTTTGTGTACATAGTTCGCTGTAGAGTTCAATTGCTGAAGCTGACTGAGGTGTGAGAGGACAAGATCTACTAGCGCTAAAACCTTGAAGGACATGGTGACCAGAAACAATCACTTTCAGTTCACTACCTATGGATAATACTTCCTTTGTCCAATAAATCAGCTAATTTTAAATGCAAAACATGATTTGTTAAACTTCTTTCCCTTATGTACCCAGCATATTTAAGGTAGTTTTATTTAACTAATAAACAGTTTTAAAACACTATTTTTATGCATTAATTGAATTCCAACTTCCATCCAAATGCAACTTAACAAAAAACAAAAAATTAATCTAGTAAATAAGAAATGCACTCACCATATTTTATCGAAATAAAAATGTAAAACTTAATATGAAATAATATAAGCTTAAATAAATATGTATAGCTGTAGTTTATCCTCTAGTTAGCAAATAAAATACCAAATTTGTGTAAAGGCTATATTACATTGCAAATCTACATGTTTTAATGATTACCAACAAATGAGAAACTTTTCTTTAGGAAACTAAGTAAAATATATAAATGCAAAACAATTAAAATTGATTTAAATCAAGATACTCTACTTGCTGATTTAAATCTTGATTAAAATTGGTGATTTACACATCACTGATTTCAAATCAATCCACCGGGCTCTGAAAGCTCACTCTACACAGAACTCACTAATGAAGCCACCACCAGCTGAAACAAGGCTTCTGAAATTTGGGAACAACCTCCATGTTTCTATTGTGTCAAAATGCTAAAAGGCAGTGGTTCCAGGTAGCTTACAAACATGGGCGGCAGGTGAAGCTTCCCCTTGGGGAGGCTAACCCACTGTCCCGCCTCTTCCGGCTGAGGCCACGCTTCCCACTCTCAGCCTGCCAGGGCCCACAGCTCCAACCCCATTCCACCCCCACACTGCCTCTTCCCCCTGCTTACTGAATTCTGACCCCTCCCCCCACCCCATCCCCACTGTGGCCCCAAGACCTGAAAAGTTCTGTGCCACTGTGGCAGGGAGAGATTTTTCCGAGGGCCCCAAATTGGCTGGGTCCCCTGGGCATGGGCCCCATGGGCTCATGTGGTAATCTGCCACTGCCCGCCCCCCAGCGGTGCAAGGTTTGGAAAGGCTAAGCCGCCTCCAGCTTCCATTATCTGTCACCCATGCTTACAAGGCTGTTAATACAGTGTAAACCATGGGGAAGAGGGCAGCAAAGGCACAAAAATGGAGTTCAAACAACTGCATGGTAGTGCTTCCAACAGAGGGGTTGCTTTACTTCTAAACCCTTCCCCAACAAAAGTCACTACGCCATTGACAGGGGATTGATATTAATTTAGTTTTTCTTCTGCTAACTAGATTTTTTTTTGATATAATAATACACCTCTACCTCGATATAACACTGTCCTCGGGAGCCAAAAAAAATCTTACCGCATTATAGGTGAAACCGCGTTATATCGAACTTGCTTTGATCCTCCGGAATGCGCAGCCCCGCCCCCCCAGAGCACTGCTTTACCGCATTATATCAGAATTTGTGTTATATCGGGTCGCATTATATCGGGGTAGAGGTGTAATATAAATCAACGAATTCCTGAGGCCAAAGCCCAAACTTACTCCCAGTAAAGCTGACCTCAAAGGTAGTTTACCTGAGTAAGAACTACGTATAAACTCTGGACCAGATTCTGCCACCCCTTGCTCATGAGTAGCCTCTTACCTCTGCAGATAGCGCCAATGAAATAAATAGGACTATGCACATAAGGGTATCAGAATCTGACCTAATATTTTAAATAATTAATAGGTAGTTCACTATACTCTAGAGGCTCAGTCTATATTGATTCTTTGCACATCCAGAAATCCCACTGAAGACAGTGGGAAAATGGGGTATGCAAGGAATGCAGGATCAGGTTCTTTTTTTACTAAAAGCAGACTGTCAAGGAGCTGTACTATTATCATTAGTAATAGCATGCATTTAATATTAGCCCCAGTTGAAGAAGGAAACACCAAAATCTCCTTCATAAAAATCACACCATTGGTCCCAGTAATGGTGCTAATCAATCCCACTGCTCAACAATTCTCTGCAAGGATCCCTCCTTGTGAAAAAAACAAAAAAAACAAATAAACCTGAGATGAGTCTGATTTTGATGACACAAAGATCCAGGAGCTCTTTGAATTCACATGGTGAGGTTCATATTATGAGGTTCCCTCAACTGTGAAATAATGGGATGAGTTAATACATTACAAGAGACTGAAAAGGGAATATCAGCATGAGTTTGTTGGAAGCCATCAACAGCAATCTAATTTCTTGGGTAGTAAAAGCACCGCCTGGGTGTGCTGGGTTTTCATTTTTAACTAATAAATGTGGGGCATTGATAAAAAGCAGGCAGCTCCTGTAAAGATCCAACTACCCTCCTTGGGTACGTCTTTGCAAAGAACAAGCTTCTTACCAGCGTGGGGGCAAATCCTGGCCCACTTTGCGGCTCCTCTGCACTACCACTGCAGTGCAATGGAGCCGTAAAGCTGAGGATTTCCAGGGGCTGGGGAATCCATGGGCTGGAGAGCCAGCATAGCCAGGTGCAATTCCATCTTCACCCAGCACTCCCCCTAGACACAGATATGGCCAAGGGGCAGGTTGGGGATGTGGCTGGACTATCCTGCACAGCAGCAATCCCCAGGCAGTGTAATGGTGCCTAGAGGGCCCTAATTTAGAGCAGTCCTAAACCTGAAGCAACCCCCAACTGATCCCAAGGGAACACAAAGGTGCTATATAGTCACCTTTGCCTCCACTCGCATTCAGGTTCTGGACCCATGCCAACTGCAGTTCAACCAGACCTAAGGCTCAGAACCATGAAGGAGAGTGAACTGTAGCTTGCATCAAGATGATCTGCCAGAGTAACCTAAGTATAGTTCTAGAAATAGCCCAATGGGTTATGGGCTAATTGTTCTTCTTCAATTACAGTGAGGCCGCCACACCACTGCATCACAGTCTTCCTTCCCACATGCTTTGGCCCTTAAACCAGTTCAGCTCTCACCCTTGTGACACAGCTGAAAAAGTGTAATGGATGTTCAAGTCTTCACCACAGCAGTACAAAATATACTGGCTTGTGTTAAATTAAATGGTGATCCCTCCAGTGCCAGGGCTCAGATTCAAACCCTCCTCTGTTTTTCCTACTTAACAGGGACTAATAGAGCCACTGCCTTTGCATGTGCTTGAAGAACACGCCTTCAGAGAGAGCCCCAAGGATCAGGTCCACTGAAACGTGGTATTACTTACAAGCACAAACCTCAAAGGGGAAAATGTTAAAATAAAATTAATTATACAGAAAATGTATGACTGAACTAAATAAAAGACTACAGAAATGCTGGTAGAAAGCTGACTCAGAAAGGACAAGTAGAGTTTTACCCAGGGAGGGGCCGATCATGTCTCACTCTCAGGCTAGGTCTACACTACAGCGGGGGGGTCAACCTAAGATACGCAACTTCAGCTACGTGAATAGCGTAGCTGAAGTTGCGTATTTTAGGTCGACTTACCTGGCTGTGAGGACGGCGGCAAGTCGACCGCTGCCGCGCCGCCATCGACTCCGCTGCCGCCTCCTGCCGCGGTGGATTTCCAGAGTCGACGCCAGAGTGATCAGGGATCAATTTTATCGCGTCTTCACTAGACGCGATAAGTCGATCCCCAATAGATCGATTGCTACCCGCCAATCCGGCGGGTAGTGAAGACGTGCCTTCAGTGGGTGTGGAGGAGTGGGTGCGTGGTATAAGGAGCTTTCCTCCACATATTTATAGGACAGGTGGAATTCAGCTCTTGCCCTCAGGGAAGCAGAGTTACTGCTTCATCCCTATTGCCGCTGGGATGCAATCTTGCCCCACAATTCTGCTTCCTTTCTGCACTGGGGCAGGACTTGCTAGCAGGGAGGAGCAGGATGCCACTCTCACATTCCCCAGGCAGCTGAAGAAGATATTCTGCCTCCCTTGAGTTGGAACACCTCCCGATGGCTCCCGCAGGCATGGTGTGGCTCTGGATGCTTGCTCTGGTCTATGCCCAGTAGATATGATCCATCCCTAAACACACAGTTCAGTCTCTTTGAGATATCAGCTAGACACGTGTTTCTCCAGAGGTTGGGTCTTCTTTCCACTTGGAAAGAGAGCGGAGAGAGAGAGAGAGAGAGAGAGAGCGCTCCTTGCATAGTCTGGTTAATTTATATCTTCACACCACTTCTTTCTCTCTGGGGATATGTCTACACTGCAGCTAGGAGCGTGGCTTCCCAGCATGGGTAGAGCGACACACATTAGCTCTGCTGGAGTTAGTGTACTAAAAATTGCAATACGGCTGTGGCAGCGGCTCAGACTAGCCACCTGAGAATGTACCCAGGGGATTGGGCAGGTTTGTACTTGACTGGCTAGCTCGAGCCTCTACAGCCACACTGCTATATAGACATACCAAGGGAGGCTCCAAACAAGTCTGGTGATCCTCTGTCAGGCTTTCCCAGTTGATTAATTTTAACTTACCCCACTGTGACATCTGCCTTGATGAAGTGTGAATCCAATGGACCTTACTGGACTAAAGGCCTTCACATTCTTGCTAGTGGCACTTTTTTTTTTTTTTTTTAAATTGCAAATTTAGGGCCAAATCATGACACAATTTAAGTGGCAGCACAGAAATGTGAGGGATTACAATGCCTCCATAGAGCTGATAAGTACCCTGGCATTTATGGGTGGGAGTGGGCAGGGAACATGTAGGGCCCTTGGCTCTGCCTCACAATACATCAGCCAGCATAGCTCCACCAGGAGGACATACTCCAGATGCTTCTGGTGCAGCGTAAGCGGGGAAACCAGAAGTCAGGTTGTGACTCTTGGAGTCACAGTCTGCATCACTGGCTACCCCTTATTCAGGGCTCATGGCAAAGCCACAATTCAGAACTTAATTGCTCCTCAGTAAGTTTCTGGCCTTGTGTTCATGAAAGAGTCCTACCATCTCACTTCTATGCCTTTGACGAAGCAAAGCTTCACCCTATTCTCACCGTTTTAGCTGAGGTTTGTTTCAAGAAAATCACAATGCAAACCATCACAATTATAGCATCCTGCTGCAGTGACACTACAAATGCCCATGAAAAGTCCTGATGCAGGTTCTTTGGAAAGCAGTTACTGCACATACTTTGCAAAGTTAAGGAGCCCATTTTTTCCTTGATGCAGACAGTCAACTGCCATTGATGTTAATGACAGTTAAGTGCTGGTATCAATGGGAGCATAGACAGCACCCTGAAATATGTTCTCTGCTTTAACATGTTTCCGTCCGCATTTTGGTGCACAGGGAATCAGGTACACAACTCACAATACCAGGAACCACTGCCGAATGTTACAAGGCCTTTAGCTCCCCGAAGGGGGAAACTCACTGATAGGAGACCACCCCCATCCCAGTTACATTATAATGAGGGGAAGCACCTTTGAATTAGACAGGACGGAGTAAGGTACCAGGGGAAGTGTGGGCGCAACTCAGGGAAGTTGCGAGAGGGCAGCTTGATATTACTGGAGCTTGAGTCACGTGACTCACCGCTGCACCTCATTTACAATCAAGGGACTTACAAAAGAAACAGCCAGCTCCTTTTCAGAGAGGGGAAATATCTGGACAAGGAAGGCTGCTAGGGAAAGTGGTAGCTGTGGTATTTTCCTATGTTAGGCACTGTAACATCAAGCCTCTATGAACTGTATTTAATTTGCTTTTTTGATAGGATTAGGTTAGTTCATAGGTTGTGGGTGGTCTTGGGATTCTGATTCCCCCCTTTGCATGGAACCCTATAAACCTAATGTGAAAGCCACCCAAAGATAACGGGCTTTCTTCCTGTGTGGATAAGATTTTGGTGTGATGGGGGGGGAGAGGAGTAGAAAGCAGGCATCTTGCTTCCTATGAAGGCCTTCAAAACCTTAACAATGTACAGTAGTTGGGTTTCTTGGGGAGGGAAGGGGGGAGGCTTGAACAGAATACACAAAATGTGTTGACCACTAGAGGTCACAGCAAAGCTACGCTGCGTTGATCAGATTCAAACATAGGAGGTGAGTATAGCGTGTAACACACACATCCACAGTGACACAGAAACTCTTCCTTTATATACATTTACACATCACACTGCATTTACTATACACTGCACCACACATTTTGGGATTGGCTGGGTAACTTTGTAAGAACCAATCCCTGTACAGCATGCTCTGTCCACATAAACTTACTCTCTACCTCATCTTTACGTTTCCGACTTATCTTGTCCTTTGCAAATGGTTCCTGGGGTGTTCCCAAGTCCCTAGTTCAGACATTGTGTCTCTTAGTTTACTGAGCTATTTACTTATCTTAGTTAGCACAGAGTCTTTTTTCAGGCCTGCTGATCTATTTACCTCCCTAATCCGGTCTCCCAAGAAATAAGGCCTCCCCTTATGTCCAATTACCCATGTCAAGCCAGGGTTATTATAGGGTGTTGTTTCCTAATAGTGCATTACAGTGAAGATTTATACAATCTTTTACAATAGTTAATACTAAATTTCTAGAGCTATGATATGAGAAAATATTACCCAGCTAAGCACTGGTAGTGGATAGTCATATTTTAAACTCTTTTTAGTTGAATTTTCTTTCCTTCTGTGCAGTTGTTCATTCAATAGGTGGACCAGGCAGCTTAATTTTTTCTTCTGGTATTTGCATTATCTTAACCTTCTGCATTCATCAAAAGACAACCACCATCAAGTGAAGTGACCTCTAGCCCAATCTCTGACCTTAGTTTTAGCATGGACATGATGTTGTATGTTGCTGTTAGGGGATGAGTTTGGCCATCCTTTGTTTTTACACAAAGGAAATTATCTGCTGCCTCAATGTGCAAACCAATGATTGATGCTGCTTTTTTAAAAATCACATTTTTAAACCAAAATTTAATTACTGCAAATATCTGGTGGTCTCTTAATTATAATATTGGCGACTAAGAGACCCCATCACGAAGTCAGCAGAAAAAAAGTCATTGAAACTCATGCCAAAATGTAAGGATCTGCTGAAAGTGCCATAACTTTTTATGCCCTACACCAGCCATACAAAATATTAAAATTCATTTTAGAAAGCAGGAAACATATGTATCTAATGAATAAGAATTTATGTATGCAGTCACTTACTGGTTTAAGACCTTTATACTTAAACTTCTGCCAATGAGATATAATGAACTTCACGGAGCGTACCATAATATGTTTTAAGAATACTGACAATCTGGAGCTACGTAGTAGTGCTTCTTAATATATACTTCAACCACCTAGACATAAAACACAATATTTCCATGGATCAGTTTTCTGAAGCAACCTGAATAAAAATACCACTGAAATTACTGTATTTTTCTCCCCAAACAACATCCTGCATTTTCTCCCTCATACGAAATGCACTCAATATTACATACGCAGAGTTGCACCAGTTGTCTTTTCCTGGATTTATAACTTGCATAGCATTTTAAAGTTAAATCTGCACAAAGGATCTTCTACTACACCGTGTCTTCGGCAACCACTTTAAAGTAGAGATAACCCCAAGAGACAGAGTAAACATCTGGATCTGGTTTGAGACAAGGTTTGGTTTTCAGGTTGCAGATATTGAGTCTGGATTAAATTTTCAACAGTGCTGAGATCGTCAAGCAACATCACAGTCCAAAAAAATCAGGGGTTGAAATTTCCTTTGAATGACTTCAGGTGCATCTGAATAAAAAAATATAAGCCTATTCCAAGCTTTGGATCATACACAGAACCAGGAAGCCCTAGTCCGTTAAGCCACCTCTTTTCCACAACTCCCCCTTATCGTCTCATGCATTGTCTATGTTTTATGTCCCCAGGGCTTGCAATATAATTTTGTTTCTCTTTTAGTTAAATAATGCCTCTAGCGTGTAACAGATTCTTCTTCATAGAGTGCTCATCACATATCCTATGCCAGGGAGGAATCCAGAACCTTTAGGAAGATGGCGGGGGGTGTGTGGAAAGTGTTTCAATTTAAATTGAAAGTATCGTCTGTGCATCCCTGACACGCACCCACTTTCCTGTATCTCAGAAATGGCTGAATGGATTTTCCTTAAACATTCAATAAAAAAAATAATTATCTCTGTGCTAAGCATGGAAGGCTTATCTCAAAATTACAGAGCTTGAGAAAGCTATGAGCTTGTGTAACAGAGTTACAGTAGAAATCTGAAGGTGATCTGACCTATAGATTTTGCTTTTGTCATCCTATAATTATTAGAACTGAATAAATTACTTAAAAGAGAAAAAACAATGAACTGTACAAAGACATTTGTGACAAGAAAAATCTCTGCTATTCATGCTAAATAACCTAGTTCTGTATCTTTTAATCTGTGCTGAAAGAAAACCAGTAGAACATTCGGTATCTTGGGGCCAAATCCTGTAGCATGTTACACATGTTTAGCGCTCGGCACCTCACAAGAAGAAGCCCTTATTGAGATCCATATATTTCTCTGGTATACATTGGCGTTAGCCTGCTCTCTGATCTGAAAACACTATATATCCAGGCAGCTGTTGGTTCTACAAGATATCTTTTCATTACCATTCATCAAATTCCTTTCCAACCATAAATCTACATTGGTGCATGTGCGAGCAGATGTATCAGATTAGCCATAAGTCCTTATGCCCTACTGGCATAGTTACCATACATGTTCTATAAGCCTGGGAGGCCTTGAAACGGTATGGAGGCACTGAACTTGTACAAGAGAGACTATCAAAGGAAATATGCATTTTTTAAATACAATCAGCTTCCTCATCAAGATTAATATTATACAAAAGATGCTTTATTAAGTATCAAGTATTATTAATGCATTCTAGATCCATTGGTTTGTGCCTTCAATGTTTTGAAGGGAAACAATCACCTCTCTCCAACTGGTAAATTATCCAATTTGCCAGCAACACTAGAAGGACCTCAAAGAATATAGAGCCTGATGTTCCAGACTTTCAGGCATGCTAATGTCCATTTTTTAAATAAACTATGAATTACTGTAACACAAAAATAAATTAGGTTTTTCAAAGCAATCATCCCCATGACAACAATTTTCATCACACTCAGAAACCTATTTGTTAGAAAAGCCCCCAGGTTTGCTTAAAATAATCAATACATTGATTGTGGCTACAAGTATCCAAAATAACAGTCAGACAAGGGAATTAATTACAACTCAAGGGACTACTGCTTACCTTTGGCAAAAATAAAGCTGACAATTTCCATTTTAAAAGTCACGTGATCTCTCGAACTACAAAATTATCTTTGCCATTCTGAAAAATATGGTACTGAACACTATTAAATATGTACGCTTGGCAGTATTTTTATACTGTGTTATTTAGTTTAAAGCACCTACAGTTTGAGGACAGATGTGTAAGCAGTAAAATTATTAGAGAGGAGTATTAATTCTCTGGACCTATGCCAGTATAAAACTGGAGTAAAACAGTGATGAACCAGGCCCTCGCTGTTTTGGTTTGTATTGCAGGTGGGGTCAATGTTTTGGGATTTTTGCTCAATCAGTATGTGACCTTGGGCAGTCACTGGAATATACCCATAGGCAGGACCTGAGCAGAGTCAAGTTTAGTCAATATTGGTAGGATTTTAAAAACTGCTCAGTGTTAGGCTCTCTCTACTCATACAGAGTTTTACCACTGAGCGTTAGACCAACACTGAGTGCTTTTAAAAATCTCACCCTAGAAGAACTGGAGACCTCTGAGGATGGCCTAATCAGATTCAGTAGATGCTGTAGACTCAGTAGACATTCTTTCCTCAGAATGGAAACTAGGGGCTTTGGTATTATTGAGTGCCATCTTTCACAGTTGTACTCATTAAAGATCCCAAGGCTCGCCCCCCACCAAAAAAAAAAAGGGGGGGGGCATGTTAGACAATCAGTGCCCTGACTGAATTAAAACAGGATGACCATTTCCCTAACAAAATTTCCCTTGTAGTTGACATGGGATATAGAACAGCTTTTTCACTTCTTTTCCTAAATTGCTGTGTAGTGATCCTGTGCACCGTGAAACAGTTGCTTCACTTCACCGAAGAGATGGCTGTATTTCAAGTAATTTAATCCTTGTGCCTGTGTGAAATGTTGGCATAACAGGTTCTTTTGAAATGCAAGGTTTTTATTTATTATCCTTCAAATACATTATGGTTGAAAGAGAAATCAAACCATATAGAAAATCCTTCAGACAGACTGAGTTTAGATAGTGCTGGTACTGCCATAGTTAGTAAGTGATTCCAAAGGTGCTACGGAACAAAAATACTTATTTATCCTGATACCGCAAAAAAAACAAGTAGTTGAATACCTGCTTAAATTCCTCAGTCCTTTGGAGTTACTGAGACGTTTGCAATAGAAGGACAAGCTTCAAGGGTACAAAGATCTTCTACTTCATTGACAACCAATTGCTAGGGAACTGTTAATTCAAGATGATAAACAGCAAAGTCTAGCTACTAAGAGCACTTTGAAAAGGTAATGGAATAAAACAGCCACTAGTGACATAATGGGTAAACTTCAAAGTGGTGATTAAGCGGAATGACCTTTTAAAGATATAAAATGCATTGCAGAGAAACTAATTAATATTAATTATTAATATTAATATTAATTAGTTTGATTGTTTTTAAAAACCATTAGATTCTAGATATTGGCTATAACAATATACACATTTTTTAGATTATGCAGAACTGGCAAGTCATATGGTCAATATGTTGATTAAATGGAATTAACCTGGGTCAAACGGGGGAGGAAACAGGTAATGGTACTCTTCCAAGCTCAACCCACTTGAGATGCCACAATGAGACACCACTCTTAGTAGATTATGCAAAATATGAACATGCATGTTTTTTAGGCTCCATTGAGCTTCTCAGGATGAGTTCCCCTTCAGCAGGATTCAAATAAACTTGTGGGTTCCTTAGTGAGGCTTATATGCTCCTTGAGGCTTGTGGTTCCTTCTTGATTAAGGGGAAAAGACACAAGTAATGGGATCTCCCAAGCCCACCCGCTCACGTTGCTAAAATGAACACTCTCAGATCTTGTCCTTCCATTCTTCCAGATTTTGATGAACCCTGAAACAGATCATAATGCTGACATTCAAATATCAATACTGACATCTCAGAAGATGGATGAGGCAACTTGTACCTCTGAGAGGTACTGTTTCAGACTATCTGCAAACTCAGGCACACATGCTCTGGCTGTCCTAAGACTCTAACTACTGGAAGCTGGGAGGGGCTGACAGCGGTGAATCACTCGATAATTGTCCTGTTCTGTTCATTCCCTCTGAAGCATCTGACGGTATTGGCAATTGTCAGAAAACAGGATACTGGGCTAGATAGACCATTGGTCTGACCCAGTATGCATGGCCCTTCTTATGTATCACTGCATGAACTTGGTTCATTTTTTCAAGTTTTTTCCCCACAACCACAATAGCTGGAAACGTACTTTAAAAAAAAATAATAATCTGAGATTCTAGAGGACATTAAGAAAGCTTGGGAGAGGCGCTGACATTCTATATAGCCATATTCCATCCCAATTTGAGCCCTGCTGATACCATATTTAAAACACTGAACATACAAAAATACTATAGCTGAGAGCACAGCATAATTTAAGGAGCTGAAAACTACTGTATAATAAAAATTGAGACGCAAGCATAACAAAACATCTTTTCTGCTATGAAAAACACAATGATACACTGAAAGAATGCTTCCTTCCGTCCCCTCCCCGCCCCAAGCTGAGAAGGGAATTGGGTCATACAAGATCTATGCTTATGTTAATAGCATAAAAGAATTAGAAATGAGACTGGCAAAGATAATAATGAACTATTTTTGAAAATAACAAGGGGAAAAGGAAATGTAAACAAGTCTTTTAGTTTTATAGCCTGACAATATTTAACAAAACAAAACACGAACTTGGACTGTGAAGAAGACAAAACACCAGTGGAAATCTGCATACGTGATACCTGATACGCAGTCAACAAGCAGGAACTCACCCTATTCTGTCCTTAGCAATGCACAGCCATCCCCTATTGACTTCAGTGGGAGTTGCAGGGGTAAAGAGAGGGGATATTAAGCTATCAACAACTGGAGCTTAACTGATAAAGATAAAAACTGGGCCTGACATTGGCAGACCAGGTGGCAGCTCATGCCAAAAATCCAGGCCTCACTGAACACTTAGAAATGTATAACTGGAAGCAAGGTCAATTCACTTGTGTATTAGTATAGATCAAAATGATTGTTAAATGTATCCGGTGTTTAAACTTCATTAAAGCTATCAGGATCTTGCATTTTCATTTGTCTATATCCTGTTATAATATAATAGCAAACATTTATATTATATTTAGCCCTGTAACTAAATAGCCCATCAAACAAGAAAAAAGCCTTGTGTAATGCCAATGAACTTTTAACAGGAAAGTGCTAATTTTTGCACATTTCAAAGCAAATGGTCATTGTGTGTGGTGATCAGAGATCCCCTCTCTCCATCCAAGAAAGAGCTCACGTGGGTATTGACCCTGTCAGCTTGTTTTCTGTGAGAAGAAGTTATAAATACGGACACAACAAAAAATTCTACATCTCTGGACTGTTTGGATTCCAACAGGACAGAATAACCAAACGAGAAGACTGAGATCCCCAGAGTTACTCTGGGTAGCGCTGAGAGACTTTGGTGAAACTGGAAGATTACTACAGCTCTGCTACCATTTGGAATTATAGACTGTGACTCACCCATACATATATTCTTATCTAATGTACCCTCCCAATAACTCATTCTTTTTTTTCTTAGCCAGATCATTTACTATAGAACTGTCTACCCAGAATTGTCTTTGGTGTTAGATCTAGGATGCAAATTGACTTGGGTGAGCGACTGGTCTCTTGGAACTGGGTGTAACCTGAATCTATTGTGATTTTTGATGCAACTGACCATCTATCACACAGTCGAGCTTGTCTGGATGGCAAGATAGACACTCCAGTCTAAGGGGACTGTGACTCCATTATGAGACTACTGTAGTACATTAGGAGTTCACACTTGTTACTGTCTTGGTGAAATCTAATTAAATTATAGAACATACCACCAGCTTGGGGGTGTCTGCCTTGCTTTTGACAGTCTGTCCTGAGTATGCACTCACAGTCGTGATAAGGATTTAGGAGAACTGGGCTATAGACAACAAAATGAAATTCAACAAAGACAAATTTAGGGTGCTACACTTAGAAGAAAAAAAAACAAATGCACAAATACAGAATGGGGGATATTTGGCTTGGCAGCAGCACTACTGAGAAGGATCTGGGAGTTGTGGTGGGTCACAACCTCAACATGAGTCAACAATGTGATGCTGTTGCAAAAATAAACAAATGCAATTTTCGGTTGCATTAACAGAGGCATGGCATGCAAGTCACGGGAGGTGATAGTACCACTCTACTGGGCACTGCTTAGGCCACAACTGGAGTACTGTGTCCAGTTTTAGAAAGGATGTAGAGAAACTGGAATGGATCCAGAGACGAGTGACAAAGATGATCAAAGGGATGGAATGCAAACCATATGAGCAAATGCTGAAAGAACTGGGTATGCTTAGTTGGGAAAAGAGGCAATTGTGGGGGACAGGACATGATAGCGGTCTTAAAATACTTGAAAGGCTGCCATAAAAAAAGATGGAGAAAAATTATTCTCTCTTGCCACAGAGGGCAGGACAAGAGGCAATGGGTTCAAACTACAGCATGGCCGATTTAGATTAAGTCTCAGGAAAACCTTCCTACCTGTAAAAGCACTAGGACAATGGAGCAGACTGCTTAGGGAAGTTGTGGAAGCTCCTTCACTGGAGGTTTTCAAGAAGAGGCTGGATAGCCATCTGTCTTGGATGGTTTAGGCACAACAAATCCTACCTCCTGGCAGGGCGTTAGACTAGAGGACCCTTGCAGTCCCTTCTAACCCTATGGTCCTATGATGGAAAAGATACAGCCCAATTTTGCTTTGGGGGACATTTTGGGAGACATTAAGTTTTTGAGTGATCAGCTAGTGACACCTTAATACTCATAAGTAAGGCTACAATTTTGTCATAGATACTTTTAGTAAAAGTCATGGACAGGTCAGTCATGGACAGGTCACGGGCAATAAACAAAAATTCATGGAAGCCATGACCTGTCCCTGACTTTTACTAAAAATATTGTGACAAAATGGGGAGGGAGGAGGATCCAGCACCCTGCCCCACTGCATGCAGTGGCAGGGAGCTGTGGCTCCTGACCATGGGGCTAGGAGCTGGGAGAGACTCCATGCTGCCCTGCAGGGCTGGGAACTGCAGGGAGGGGTCCCCAGCCACCACCCACGGCTGGGAATTGCAGGGGGGAGAGAGCTATAGGAGGGCATCCTCACGGCCAGCAGGGCTGGGAAGCTGCCGCCCGCAGCGCCTGGGAGCTGCGAGGGGCCACCTGCTGCCGCAGCAGCAGGGCTGCTGCCGGGCCCCAATGTCACGGAGGTTGCTGAAAGTCATGGAATCCGTGACTTCCGCGACCTCCGTGACATACTCGTAGCCTTACTCATAATCAGTGATCACTTTTGAAAATGGGGGTAATAAAACTTACTTCAATGAGTGTTGTGAGGATCAATTATTTCATGTTTGTAAAGCAGTTTGAAGATGTAAAAGTTCAATATATCGTGGGGGGTGTAATAATGACAAGATCATTATCTTTGAAAAGAGATTTGTAACTAACACATGCTGAATTAGAAACCCCATGGTTAG
Source organism: Emys orbicularis (assembly GCF_028017835.1). NCBI lineage: Eukaryota > Metazoa > Chordata > Testudines > Emydidae > Emys > Emys orbicularis. The sequence goes on along the minus strand of NC_088686.1, from coordinate 99,676,753 downwards.
GTGCTGCTGCAATATGAAAGACAAACAAATGCTGTTATCAAGGGTACTAAAAAATTAAAGACATGCAAAGGCTTTTTTAAAAAAAAACCCACAGCAAAATGGCGTAATTGCATCAAATTTTTAATAAAAGTATACAGCTAGATTAGGGCACAGGTCAAATTTATAGTTAGAGATTTTGTTTTAAACTGAAGAAAAAGCAAGAGAAAGAACGAGGAAGAAGCCAAGAAAAATTAAAACTGCTGCCAAGGAAGGAAAACAAACAAAAACAAAAAAAACCAATCAGGCAAAGTTCAATTTATTACACAAGATACAATGGACAGTTTGGATGGTAATAAAAGTTTAACTGCATTTCTCACTCATTGCAGGATTGTAGATTTCCCAAAGGACGTACTATGATTTCACTGCTAAGAGCAGTTTTCACTGAAAAGAACAGAAAGTTGCAAACCAGGCCACAGACAAAAGTAGTAAAAAACATCTTCCTGAAGTGGTAATCTATTATTTTGCCTCTAACTTGAAACACAAAACTATAATAATCTGTCCGAAGGTTCAGCTATGTTCTTTCCCACATCCCATATCCAATTTCTAATACTGGGCATTGTGTAAAGCAGTGGTTCTCAAACTGTGGTCCGCAGACCACCAGTGGTCCGCGAGCTCCATTCAGGTGGTCGGTGGATAGTTCCCTCTAAGGTGCGCGCCTGAGCGGCCGCACACAAAACAATGAAGGGCCACCCACCTAATTAGTGGAGCTGTGCAGGCGTGGCTCCACTAATTAGGTGCCTGGACCCTGCAGAAGATGCACATGTAAGGTGAGGTGGTGGCCTTGAGGGGAATAGGGGGCAGTGGGGCGAGAAGAGGGGGTGGGGGAATTTGGGACATGCAGGGCTGCGGCAGCCAGAGAAAAAGGAGATGACTTTCCCCAGCTCCAGGGCTGCAGCTGTCGGAGAGAAACCCCTCCTCCTTCCCAGCCTCAGCTCTGTGGCTGCTGTGGTGGGGGAGAGACCCCCCCTCCTTCCCAGCCCAGCTTGGGGGCTGCCGCAGCAGGGGGGAGAGGACACATCCATCGCATTAGAAAGGTAAGACTACTGATATTAAAATGAGTTGTGTGCTTTTATTTGTAGAACAAAGAATGTTAATTATTAAAGGGTTTTTTTTATATAGCACTTTTATCCAAAGCGCTTTACAATAGTTAGCTAACGGTACAAACAACATTTGGAACGATCATTAAGTGGTCCACCGAGACCCTCAGCAATTTTTAAGTGGTCTGTGGGGAAAAAAAAAAGTTTGAGAACCACTGGTGTAAAGCAAAAGCAGCACATAATAGATTGATGCAAATAGAGCCATCACCAATACGTGTGTAACAGGTAGTTTCCCACTCTTCCCATTCTTGATATTTTTTAAAAATTTGCACCATTCATCCCAAAGGAATTTACAAACAGATGTAAAACTATATACAAGGCTCATTTCATTCACGATTAAACGGCACCTCTATGGTTTTTAAGAGCGCACACCATTACACTACAGTTTAAGACAAGAAGTGAAAAAGAATATTGCGGTACACAGCAGAATACAATAATGAAGATAAGCAGAATGTAATTATTCACATAGAAATCTGGGCCAGGATAACAGAGTTAACTATCTGGGTGACATGGGAAGGGACGTTTAAAGACAAGTAATCAAGCCTTGATTTTATGTCCTATGAAAAGACATCACCTCCAGCAGCCTGGGATGCTGGGACACTGAGAAAGATCTCTAAGGAAAAGTGGTACTCTACCAGCCACAGAGCTGGTCCAATCCTCTTTCATTTGCGAAAGCTGACAAAAATCACAACTTGATAATACTGTGGAAGGCTACCTCCATTAATTTAAGTGTAACTCAAATTACTCAACTTTGCAGGATGTTTAACAGAAATATAGAAAGCACCTGGCATTGAATGGACCTTAGCGTTAATGTGGTTGTTACAGGAAAGTCTTTTGGGCATTATGATAAATGTTAATGTATTTCTACTCTTCTTTGGTATTTTTCCAGCAAAATATAATACCACAAAGTAGCCTAGTCCTACCTCTTTTTGTAAGGCACTTCTAAACCTCAGAGACCACGACCATTAGCCCTAGATCTCTGACTAATCCCTCTCAATGTGCTGCATCTAGGTAGTCTTGAATTTAAAGACTGGTAATTAAAAAAATTCTATGATTTAGATGGATAAAAATATACAGCAACTAGTCACCCTGAGCCAGATCCTCAGCAGGTGTAAATTGGGGGAGTTCATTCATACCAGTTGAGGACCTGGCTCAGAATATCCAACTGAGCTATTGTAAGGACAAAAGCTGCTTTCAATTATACTAGTATGATCAAGAGCAAAATTTGACTCATCTAATTTAGAAGGTACTGCCAAGAATATAAATATCCTGATGCTCCTGTCACTTATGCTACTTTTATTTCACTGTCTCTCTTGACTTCAGTGGAGTTCCATTGGAATAAAAAAGTCAGCAGTAAATGAGAACAAAATCAGTCCCAAACCCTATCACATGTATTAAATGCACTGGTGTGAAGAGCTAGTATCTCAAATACCATGATTCTGGTTATTGTAAACAGAAACAGAATTATGATACAGTGCTACCAAATGTCATTCTAATGACTGAGAACTTCTAACAGGTGCCGAAAACAGACATTTGTTAGTTTTATGGAATACTTATAACAAAGAAGCAAACAGCAATTTTCTTTTAACCAGCACAGTCATGGCACTACTGATAGCAAGAAAGAGCTAGAGTTAACATGCTGATAAAATATAAAAAGAAGAATTTTAATACTGTTTCATTTTGAATGTACACAATGGCTTTAACAATAACCACAACAAAAAGGAAAAAGGAGAGAATGTATGAAAACTATATTCTGTGGATCCTAGCCTTACCTTCCCTAAAGTTTGCTAGCTGGAGGAATGTTGTAACAAGGTTGCAGAGTTCTTCAGTTGCTCCACCGTGTCAGCAGGTGTTGGAAATCTGCGAGGAGCTGCAATTTAATTACTGCTGAATCACTGGGTACTAGGAACTGCTAATTTAACTCTATTTGAAATAGAGGAGGAGGACATCTCATAGAGGAAGTTACAGTTGAGAAAGGAGAGGATCTGAGAGAAGGTATTTAGAAGCAATTCTAGAAGCAGCCAAACCTGGGGAGAAATTTTAGGGTTCATGTAGTGTTATCTTGGAATGACCTTTTTGTTAATGAAACCAGAGACTTTTTGATTATAAGTGTATGGCTTTTGCTTAGAGCTGAGTGGGGACTCCAACAGTTTTTCCAATTAGTTATTCTCTTCTGGGGCAAAAGCTGGTCTTTATATTTTATTACTTCCAGGCTTAAATACAACTCTGAATAAATAAAATAATTTGGGCTTCAGAAACAAATTAAGGGCTTCAGAAACAAATCCCAGCTCATGGGGATGCTGGAGGGTTAATTTTCTACTTGAAAATGGAATCTAGGGTATTTTGATCCTCCAGTGTTTCTCACTGGAGTGGGTGGGATTTTTTTTTTTTCTAATATCTGTTGTAGGCTCTGTGAAGGAGTAATTATGAGGTAAATGGAAAACAACTGAAGGTGGGTGGCAGTTTCCTTGGTGCCTGAGCTAAAGCTGATTACTTTGATCCTAATTATCTTCTCTAGAAAAAACCTCAGGCAAAGAAACCTCCCAGGGAAACCCCACACTGCATTTCCTCTCATGCACTCGGGGAGAGGGATTTGTAGGCCTGCTGAGCAGGCAGGGGCAGGCTGCATGGTATTCCAACTGAGCAGAGCCAAAACTCCACATGCAATCTTGTCATCAATCCCTCCCCGTGAATGTTAGAGCTCCTGTTGCTCTATGCTGCTAAGGAGGGCCTGTTATTCTGGCCAGCAGTATCTCTCACTAACTGTTGGTGGTGGTTCTCTGCTCACATGCTACATTTCTCCACCTAATACTCCTCCCTACCACCCACCCACAGGAGTAGGGAACAGTGTGCTGCAGTAACCAGAATTGTAGAGCCTTGACTGTACGGTGTTTGTGCAGAGAGACTTTTACAGGATCTGTGGGATCACAATGCCATGTTGGTTCCATTTTCTTCCCTCCTGCAATTCTGGAGTCATTCCAAAGATCCATTTCTCCTCTTTTCATCCCCTTAGCATAGGGGTGGGCAAACTTTTTGGCCCAAGGGCCACATCTGGGTGGGGAAATTGTATGCAGGGCCATGAATGTAGGGCTGGGGCAGGGGGTTGGGGTGCAGGGAGGTGTGAGGTGCAGGAGGGGGCTCAGGGCAAGGGGTTGGGGTGCAGGAGGGGTGCAGCAGGGGACTCAGGGCAGGGGGTTGCGGTGCAGGCTCTGGCCTGGCACCGCTTACCTCGAGCAGCTCTGGGGTGGCAGTGACGCGCAGCTGAGCTAAGGCAGGCTCCCTGCCTGCCCTGGCCCCGTGCCACTCCCAGAAGTGGATTGGGGCAGGCAGCTCTGCCATGTGCTGCCCTCACCCGCGGGTACCACCCCCAAAGCTCCCATTGGTCACAGTTCCCCATTCCCAACCAATGGGAGCTGTGGGGGGCAGCGCCTGCAGGCGAGGGCAGTGCATGCAGCCCTCTGCCCACCCCTCCCCCAGGGGCTGCTGGCTACCCTGCAGGCCGGATTCAGTCCAAGGGCAGTAGTTTGCCCTCCCTTGCCTTAGCACCACACAGCAGCAGAGGGGCTAGCAAAGTCCCTTAGATTGTAAATCTCTGCCCTGCTTGTCAGTTATTAACAATGCCTTGGTGATGCTTAGACAGAAATAGTGACTCAAAGCGAGTTCTATCTTCATCAACTTCAGATTTCAGAAATGAAATGGGCCTGCTAAGTCTCAGTTTATATAATACTTGTAGCCTCACTGTGATTATCCATCTGGCAGTAGCATTAATTAAAAAATATATGGATCCAGTATGGAGGGATAGGGAAATAAACTAATGGGCGACAGCCGTCTTTTCCTTACAGCGTCCTCACATACACCAAGCGGTAGGGTGACCAGATGTCCCGTTTTTACAGGGACAGTCCCATTTTGGGGGACCTTTTCTTATATAGGCGCCTATTGCGCCTATTACCCCCCACCCCTGTCCCATTTTTTCACAGTTGCTATCTGGTTACCCTACCAAGCAGTGTTTTACCAGACCAGCAACTCAGGGCATTTAAGTGCAACCTCCACCGTTTCCACTCCTCTGTGCACATTATTCCCCACGTAGAGTAGCATGAGGCATGGTATTGCTTTCTATCCTCTCCTGAGCGTCTCTATTTGTTCTTAACTGCTGCTGCATGATAAGCATTGCTCTGATGAAATCACCATTCTTCTAAGTATTTATCCTCAAAAGATCTTGCAAGTATAGAGGTGATCACTACATGTAAGAAGCTTACACTATTTTTGCCAATGTTCATTTCCTCCCCCTTATCTAAGCAAGTTTCATCTGCCATAGGGCTGTCCAATCCATCAATGGCTTTAGGTTACTGAATCACAGACATATGGATTTCCATCTATTCGGCCATCATCTCTGTATGCTGCCAATACAAGTAAATCACTACCATATATTCCCATTGTATTCTGCCAGTCTAATTTTAAATGGCATGTGTAATGGTGCTTTTCACTTTTGCCCAGATTTCTAAATGCCCTGAGCTCCCATTTTGTTATATTTCTGTCCTTACAGGAACTTGCACCTCCCAATTTATTTCTATTTGTGAAAGACAGTAACTGAAGTGTTGTCTAATGAGTGCGTGTTGGGGAAGGATGGCCTTATGGTTACGGGCTGGGAGGCAGGAGAACAGGGTTAAATCCTAGCTGTGCAATGTAAATTTGGGTAAGTCACTTAGGTCATTTTTTAAAATCTGATCTTAATTTAAAATAAGAACATAAGAACGGCCATGCCGGGTCAGACCAAAGGTCCATCTAGCCCAGTATCCTGTCTACCGACAGTGGCCAATGCCAGCTGCCCCAGAGGGAGTGGACCAACAGGCAATGATCAAGTGATCTCTCTCTTGCCATCCATCTCCATCCTCTGACAAACAGAGGCTAGGGACACCATTCCTTACCCATCCTGGCTAATAGCCATTAATGGACTTAACCACCATGAATTTATCCAGTTCTCTTTTAAACGCTGTTATAGTCTGATCTTAATGCCCAGCTTTCGACACAGAGGGCTACATTCAGCTTCTAATCCGCTCCTCTGCACTGCAGCATTGCTCAGCACAGCTGAAGGGAAGGAAGCAAAGATTGATTTAAATCATCTTTACACCCATTGGTAATCTGAGTTTTTCCATGGGCCAAACTGGCTTCAGCCACAAGTTAGAGAATCCGAAGAGCAGCTGTAACTTGTGCTGCCTTGTAGCGGCTCTAGAGACCATTACACTGGTGAGAATTGCCCCTTCTGTCCCTGAAGGACAGTTACCTGTTCCGTAATTGGCGTTCTTCGAGATGTGTTGCTCCTGTCTATTCCACAGTAGGTGTGCGTGCTCGCCACGTGCACCGGTGCCGGAAGTTTTTCCCTTAGCAGCATCCGTAGTGGGGGAGCACCGCTGCAACCCCTGGAGTGGCACCGACATATCGCGCTATAAAGGGGGCTGCGTGCTCCCCCCACCCTCAGTTCCTTCTTGCCAGACAACTCCGACAGAGGGGAAGGAGGGTGGGATGTGGAATAGACAGGAGCAACACATCTCGAAGAACGCCAGTTACGGAACAGGTAACTGTCCTTTCTTCTTCGAGTGATTGCTCCTGTTTATTCCACAGTAGGTTACTCCAAGCTATACCTGACAGAGGTGGGTAGGAGTTCTAAATGATAAAGATTAAGGGTTACCGGGGCGGAGCACTGCCCTACCAAACCCGTCGGCGTCCCTTGCTTGGGAGACGATCGCATAGTGCGATGCAAAAGTATGGACAGAGGACCATGTAGCAGCCCTGCAGATGTCCTGAATAGGGACATGAGCCACATAGGCCGCAGACGAGGCCTGGGCTCTTGTTGAATGCGCCTTAACAATAGGCGGCGGGGGAACCCCAGCCAGGTCATAACACGTACGTATGCACGAGGTGATCCAGCGGGAAATCCGCTGGGTGAAAACCGGTTGCCCTCTCATGTGCTCGGCCGTAGCAATGAAAAGCTGAGGAGATGTCCGGAATGGCCTTGTTCGATCTAAGTAAAAGGCCAGCGCCCTACGCACATCTAGCATGTGTAGGAGTCGTTGCTCACGAATGGAGGAATGGGGCTTAGGACACAGGACAGGCAGGAAGATGTCCTGGTCCATATGAAACGCCGAGACCACCTTCGGCAGGAAGGCCGGGTGCAGGCGAAGCTGCACTTTCCCCTTATGGAAGACAGTGTACGGGGGTTCCGAGGTCAGCACCCTAAGCTCCGAAACCCTGCAGGCTGAGGTGATAGTGGCATTTTTGGTGGCTTTCTCAGATAAGTGGGACCAGGAACAAGTGGCCTAGGGCTCAAAGGGAGGTCCCGTGAGGCGTGACAGTACCAGGTTCAGGTCCCAAGGGGGAACCGGGGGTCTAGCATAAGGGAACGCTCTGTCCAAACCCTTTAAAAACCTGGAAGTCATGTGGTGGGAGAACACTGACTGTCCCGCCACTGGAGGGTGAAAGGCCGAAATGGTCGCCTGGTGCACCCTGATCGAGGAGGGAGCTAGCCCTTGGGTCCTAAGGGACAGGAGGTAGTCCAGGACCAGCTGGAGCGGAGCAGACGCGGGGGAGGAACCTCTCTCCCTCGCCCATAAGGAGAACCGATACCACTTACCCAGGTAGGTCCTCCGAGTGGACGGCTTCCTGCTTTCAAGCAGGACCCGTCTAACAGCCTCGGTACACCTCCCCTCCTCCGCATCTAGCCACGGAGCAGCCACACCGTCAGGTGGAGCGGGGCCAGGTTGGGATGGAGGAGACGACCTCCCTCCTGGGAGAGGAGGTCCAGGCGGAGCGGCAGCCTGCGAGGGGGGGCCGCCAAGAGTTGCAGTAGGGTCCCGTACCAATGTTGACGGGCCCAATCCTGGGCTATCAGGATAATTCTCGCCCCGTCTGACTTCACCTTCTGTAGGACCTTGCCTATGAGGGGGAAGGGCGGGAAGGCGTACATCAGGGGCCCCGACCAATCGAGCAGGAACGCGTCCGTCATCACCCCATCGCCTTCTATCACCCTGGAGCAGAACCTGGGACAGAGGCGGTTCTGGGCGGTGGCGAATAGGTCCACCTGGGGAGTGCCCCACTGAAGGAAAATCCATTCTGCCACCTCCCTGTGTAGGGACCACTCGTGTTGTTGTGAGAACACCCTGCTCAGGCGATCCGCGAGCATGTTGCTCTCACCGGGTAGGTGGAACGCTCGGAGGAGGATGTTGTGGGCTATACAGAACTCCCACAGGAGTTGGGCTTCCTCGCATAAGGCCCTGGAGCGCGTGCCCCCTTGCCTGTTGATGTAATACATTGCGGTGGTGTTGTCCATGAGGACTCTGACCACCTTCCCTTGCAAGTGCTGGCGAAAGGCCAGGAACGCCAGGTGCACAGCCCTGAGTTCCCTGACATTTATGTGCAGGGTCAGTTCCTCAGGTGACCACATACCCTGGGTTCTGACGTCCCCCACGTGGGCTCCCCAGCCCAGGTCCGAGGTATCCGACACTAGATCTAGTGAGGGAGAGGGGTCTCGGAAGGGGATACCCCGGAGCACGTTGCTCGGGAGGAACCACCATTGGAGGTCTGCAACCACTGTCGGCGGTACCGTGACAACCTTGTCTAGGCCGTCCCTGGCCTGGGAATAGCGGGAGGCCAACCAGAATTGGAGGGGCCTCATCTGGAGCCTGGCATGTCGCACCACTGTGGTGCATGCTGCCATGTGGCCGAGGATTTGAAGGCATATCCGAGCCGCGGTTACCGGGAAGGCCGTGACCGAGGCGATGAGGCCTCTGAGCGCCTTGAACCTGTCCCTTGGAAGGGAGGCCGTGGCCGCCTGGGAGTCCAGCAGCGCTCCTATGAATTCTATGCGCTGGACAGGAACTAACGTGGATTTCTTCTCGTTTACCACTAGGCCCAGAGCGTAGCAGGTGCGTAGCAAGAGGGATACTTGCTGCCGCACCTGGGACCGGGACTTGCCCTTGAGCAGCCAATCGTCCAGGTAAGGAAAGACCTGCAGCCTTCTCCTCCTGAGGTGGGCCGCTACCACCGCCATACATTTGGTGAAGACCCTGGGGGCTGTCGAGAGGCCAAAGGGGAGGACCGTAAACTGGTAGTGGTCCTGACCCACCAGGAAACAGAGGAAGTGCCTGTGACCTTCGAAAATGTGGATGTGGAAGTAGGCATCCTGAAGGTCCAGCGCTGCAAACCAATCCCCCGGGTCTAGGGAGGGAATAATAGAGGCTAGGGACACCATGCGGAATTTGCAGCGTACCAAGAACTGGTTGAGCTTCCGCGGATCGAGGATGGGCCGAAGCCCGCCCTTCGCCTTCGGGTTGAGGAAATACCTGGAATAGAATCCCTTGCCCCGGAATTCCCAAGGTACTCTCTCCATGGCTCCCAGGGAGAGGAGGTGCTGTACCTCCTGACCTAGGAGGAGCGCATGTTCCAGGTCCTCCGCCGACTCCCTGGCTGGAGGGCAATTGGGAGGGGGCGAAACAAACTGCAACCTGTACCCCAGGGATATAGTGTTGAGGACCCAGCGGTCTGTAGTAATACGGGACCATTGCAAACGGAAGGCAGGTAAACGATTTGCAAACCTGAATTTTATTAACTGGGGGGGGGGGGTTAACCTGGCGGTGACCCCCCGCAACCAGTCAAAAACGCCACTTCCCTGGCATCCTGGCCTTAGAGGGCCCCGGACGAGGGGCCGAGCGGGATTGGCGTTGTGACTGGTGCCTCTGCTCCCGCTGCTTCTTAGGCGGGGGCTCATATCTACCCCGAGCCTGTGGAGCGGAGGTGTGAGGCCTGGGCTTGTCCTTGGCCAGCGGGACGTACAGGCCCAGCGTCTGCAGGGTAGTACGGGAGTCTTTCATCCCATGCAGACACGTGTCTGTTTGATCTGCAAACAGGGCCCGACCATCAAACGGCAGGTCCTGCATGATCGACTGGGACTCAGCCGATAGGCCAGAGAGCGAAAGCCAGGACGCCCTTTTCATGGAGATCGCCGCGGCCATCGAACGAGCGGCCGTGTCCGCCGCATCGGAGGCCGCCTGGAGCGCCGCTTTAGCCACCGCCGCACCCTCATCCACAAGGGCCCAGAACTCCTTCCTGTCCTTCTCGAGAAGGGCAGGCTCAAACTTGGCAAGGGACCCCCACAGGTTAAAATCATATCTGCTCAAGAGTGCCTGAAAGCTCGCAGATGAATAAACTTTTCTCCCAAAGGAATCCAGCCTGCGAGCGTCTTTGTCCTTAGCGGTAGGAGCGGGTTGGCCGTGCCTCTCTCGGTGATTCACCGACTCCACCACTAGAGAGTTCGGAGTTGGGTGGGAGTATAAGTACTCGTGCTCCTTTGTGGGCACAAAGTACTTCCATTCGGCCTTTTGGAGATTGGACAGAGAGATGCCGGGGTTTGCCAGAGGCCAGTAGTAATATTGGCCACCCCTGATGGAGCGGGAGGGCCACACACCCCGGCGTCGAGGAGGTCAGGACATTAAACAATGTGTCTGATAGCTCCTCCATCTCCTCGGCCTGGAGCTGGAGGTTTGATGCCACCCTCTTGAGTAGCTCCTGGTGGGCCTTGAAGTCCTCCTGAGAGACTGGAGGTGGTAGCACCACGGAGTCATCCGGCGCCGAGGAGGTCGGTGCCGCGGTGTCGTCTGCACCCGGCTGTACCGCAAGCTCAACGTCCTGACCCGGTGCCAGAGGGTCGGTGCCCACTGCCTCATCGCGGTGCTGAGGCGGCGACGTCGGCTGGGCTTGGGATGCTCCCGCCACGGAGCGGGGTCCCGGCGGTGCCGGTGCCTGGGGCCACGGTGCCCACTGGCACCACTGTCCCTGCCAGGGAACGGCCTGGCCCTGGGACGCGAGGTGGCCCAGAAGGGCCGGCTGGTCCTGCGGCACCAAGTGGCTCGACGAGGGGCGACAGCGTGCCGAAGCCAAAGTCCAGGATGAGCGGACGGTGCCGTACGAACGGCTGGAGCGGTCCCATACATGACGTCTCTGGCCCCTAGAGGAGGACAGGTAGGAGTCGGGGGTGCTGTCCCTGTAGTGCCTCCGGCGCCCAAGACTATGACGCCTCGGTGCCTGGGATTCCCGTGATGAGCTCCGGGCGTAGCGCCTTCCACGGCGGGTGCCGTAGCGGGAATGGTGGTGCCGACAAAGATGAGACCTGTCCCTGCGGTCAAGGCTCGAAGAGGAGCAGCGCTGTCTCTTAGTGCCTCCCCTATGGTCTGCCGGAGTGGAGGTGGAAAGCTCACTCGCAGACGATCCTGCTCGCAACGTGGAGGCGCGCCGAGGTCCGCGGCTCAGCCCTTCAACTCGGGACGGTATCTCGACCTCGGAGACGTCCGGAGAGGGTCGATGGGCACTGAGCGAAGGCTTCCCACAGGATTGGGGGCCCGACTGGAGTGGCGCTCCCGGTACTGGAAGCGTCATGATGTCACATGCGGCCTGAGCTGCCTCCGGCGTCGAAGGCATTCTCACCTCTGGCGAGGCGCGCGTGGACGGCACCGGACTACTCCGCTCCACCCGAGTTGGAGGTCTCAGTCCCGATGGGTATCGTGGGCTGCCCAACACGGGTCTAGCCTCCCCCCAATCTTTCTCCCGGCGCCATTGAGTCTTCCCTTGCTTCTTAGAAGGGGAGCAGTGCCGGCTCGTCGACGGGGCCTTGCTGCGCACCGACGACGCGGTACCGGGCGCAGAATCAGGACGGCGCGCCTGGGGCACTTCGCTGCGTGCCGAGGACGAGGTGCCCAGCGAGGGGTCGGCTCGACGCGCCGGTGCCGGGGTCAACGCCGACTCCATTAGGAGAGCTCGGAGTCGGATCTCACGCTCCCTCTTTATTGGGGGCTTGAAGGAGCGGCAAATTTTACACTTCTCACTAATGTGAGCCTCGCCCAGACAGCGAAGACACTGAGTGTGTGGATCGCTTCTGGGCATAGAATTGCGACAAGAGTCGCACGACTTGAAGCCTGGGCCACGGGGCATGCCCCGAGCCCAGCACTAACAGAGAAAAGTTCAACAAGTAACTTCAGGGAAAGCTGGATACCACTAAGGCTAGAATTGCTGCAGCAAAGCTGGAGCACAAGTTCCGACTACCTTCACTGGCGGCAAGAAGGAACTGAGGGTGGGGGGAGCACGCAGCCCCCTTTATAGCGCGATATGTCGGCGCCACTCCAGGGGTCGCAGCAGTGCTCCCCCACTACGGATGCTGCTAAGGGAAAAACTTCCAGCACCGGTGCATGTGGCGAGCACGCACACCTACTGTGGAATACACAGGAGCAATCACTCAAAGAAGAACAGTCCCTTACAGCAGAGGAGAGAAGCAGGATGGGAGGAACTTTATACCCACTTAGGACTCCTCCCATCCAAACAGCATAATCCTCAATTCCCATTTATGGCAGTTTTGCACCACTCAGAATCACTGAAAATCCAGACTTAACTCTCCGTGTCCCTTCATTTGCCATCTGTCACACAAGGCTAACAATACAGCCGACTTCTCAGGGGTATTAAAATGAGGTCTGTGAGCTGCTCACATACTATGGTGACAAGCACCACAGAAATGCCCATAAAACCAATAAAAAGCCTCTCGTTAATCCAATACATACATTTCTCACAAATTCCTTTCTTTAGGCACAATAATTTAGTGTCACCAACTATCTTCACTAATTTGCTGTCCCCTTCCACCTCAAAGTCAATAGTAAATATTTAGAAATACTGGTTCTAATACTGAACCTGGGACACCCCACTTCTAACTTCTCAATATCCTGGGGAGCAGATGTTTACTACAACTCTTTGTTTTCCATCACTTAACTAATGAGTAGTTTTGTATTTGTTTTGTTTATACAGAGATTAAACAGATTTCCAAACATCATTAGAGCATGGGTTCCCAGGGATATTTTAATCCTCAAATAGAATGATGTATACTTGCACAAAAGAGTGGAAATAACGTGTTTGGGTCTATTTTCCACCTCACTGCACCTTGTGTAGCCATTTAAGCTTGGGCAGAGTGGGTATAAAAGGCTACCAGGCCAGAACACTCATCTCTCAGCCTTATTTTGCAAAGGTGGCCTGACTACACCAAGTGCAAGGGAGTGGAGAATCAACCCCTTCGTTATTGATTTGCACATTACTTAGTGTTCCAATCCAGTCATGTTGTTTCATGCAAGGATTTCCACATTTTAAAAAGATAATCTTTTAGCCCTAATGAATTTACTTTTCTAGTTAGCCATACAGGTTTCTTCCCCCCCCCCTTTTGTTGTTTTCTTGCTCAGAGATATGTAAACCATCTATGCCTCTACAATGCTCTAACAACTGTCTGCAACTCTGTTTCTGTTAAAGAGACATCTCCAAGGCTGGAAGGCCAAATATGCCAGTGGTTTTGCTGGAAAACAGGCAGGCACATTGCAATTTCTCCCTCCTCTGCTTGCCTAGCCTGGTGTTATAAGCATGGACAAGTCTCTAGGTTCTGTTAAATCGTGCACCAGTGCAAAGTTCAGCACATGACCTGTAGGGACCAAGGTGACTCTTACACTGTCTCTGCCCCTCCCCTGTGCTGGGGGTTTTTCCTCTTGTGGTGCTTTATATTTCCTCTATTTCAGTGTAAAGGAGATGTGGAGCATTCGTGAATTGGGCCCCCGTGGACTTATTTTTGCCATCTGTAACAAGAGGTTCATATAGTGCACATCCACCTTCACAAAGGACTCAGAAGTTATGGATGATGGGTGGGATTTTTCAAAAGCAAAGTGATTTAGGATTAATGAAGTGAATTTCAATAGAATTTGTGTTCCAAAATCACTTTGGCACTTCTGAAAATCCCATTGGCTAAAACTTTACATGAGTGCAATTGATGACACTAACAGCACAGATCAGAAAGTCGGTTTGTTTGTTTACAGCCAGATCATGACACGCTCCCATGCATTGGAGTATTGTGGTGTAAGAAGCCCCATCACGCCTCTGCACAGACTATCTTGGAGAGAAAGTAGCGGTGGGCAGGCAAGGATGGGTTTGGGCTGAGCTTTGGCATCAACTAGTACAACTGAGCTGACATGGAGGGGAAAGTAAGCTGGGCCAGGAAAATGTCTGTCACAGCTTACTTTTCCCCTGGAGAAAGAAGGGAGCACATTGTCTGTGATCTGCAAGTCACTGCTTGGTCCCCACTTTGCTTATGGGGCAGTACAACTACTGACTTCCTCTTATTTAGGGTTTAGTGCAAGGTGCCAACCCAACCCTGACTGATTTTAACCTAAAATTGATCATTTAAACAGCAATAATAGCTCAAAATATTGTTACCTTTGAGATAAGACTGGAAGGTCAAAAAATCGATTAACCGTTTCCTTGAAAGTGGAGAAGTAAGAGATATAGGTAAAAGGTCATTGGAAAGATTATTATTGGCTTTTGTTTGACATTTCAGCACAGCAATCTATTTTTCGCCAAGAAACAAAAGGAATTAAATAAGTAATTGTATGTAGAGTACGTGACTATATTACAATGAGATGTAATACATCATAAGTGGTGCTATGATGCACCAACAGAAAACAGTACTGATGGGGACTATGATACAAACAGTGTTTCAGAAAAAAAGTCATGTTTCAACTCTGACTGATCCATAGCACTGTCTTACTGATGCTGAGCTTGATAGCCAAGGTCTAGCTAACATGATCAGCTGTTTGTCTTCTAGTCTTTCCTGACAAATAAAACTAATCACTTTAGATTGACGCTGGCTTCCTCAGAGAATTTCCATTTATAAATGGAAATTTCAACTTTCCTATTTAATATTTGTCATAAGAAACAGGCAGGAGAATAACAAAATGAGATCTTGTCCTATTTTTCATATAATTCTATTTCATGTCACTTCTCTTTCAATGATTTCTACCTGCATAATATAATAGCTCATTATCATATTACAGCCACTGAATCTCAAATAGCTGGTAATCATCATATTTCAGAGGCCTGTTAGCATCCATTTTCTACAATACTATTCTTCCAACCTTCCATCAGCCATTTATTTCTAGGTGCTGAGTGGAAACATACAATTAATCTCATTAAAACAGCAGGATGGAAAACTAATACTACATCTCTCAGCATTCTGAGTGTTAAGATATCTGTTTCCAACTGTCCTAAGTAGGATTTTGTGCTACTTTAGGTAATAATTAATGTTAAAATCTAAGAGCATTATTTAAAACCAAACACTTTTCCTTTTAATCTTTTCAAATATTGAGAATATTTGAATATTAATTAGTATTCCCTTGAGAGGGAATTAGGTATCTGGTGCTAATATTATTATTAATATTCTTATTTACATTTCAGACAGTGCCCTAAATATGCCAGGCACTTGTAGATTCTCATGGTGCTTTTCATAGTTAACTCAATGTAGTCACTATCCACAATAAAGAAAAAAGGACATCTAGTTGGCTGTAAAGATATGCATGGTAGGGGGGTTCCTCAGTTTCTGTATATCATCTGCCTGTGGGTCGGAGTTTCCTGACACGCTCTCAGTTTTCATCTGATTTCCCTCTCAGATGCAGAATAAAGTAGTAATATTGCTTGAACCCAGAAGTCACCTACTACAGCACAGGCCCAACAAAGAAAGTAACAGAACATCACTAGCCATCACCTACAGCCTCCAACTAAAACCTCTCCAGCGCATCATCAAGGGTCTACAACCTATCCTGAAGGACAATCCCTCACTCTCATAGACCTTGGGAGACAGGCCAGTCCTCGCTTACAGACAGGTCCCAAACCTGAAGAAAATACTCACCAGCAACTACACACCACACAACAGAAACCCAAAAACCAACCCCTGCAACAAACCCCGTTGACAACTCTGTCTGCATATCTATTCAAGGGACACCATCATAGGACCTAACCACATCAGCCACACCATCAGGGGCTCATTCATCCGCACATCTACCAACGTGATATATGCCATCACGTGCCAGCAATGCCCCTCTGCCATGTACATTGACCAAACCGGACAGTCTCTATGCAAACAAATAAATGGACACAATCAGACATCAAGAATTGTAACATTCAAAAACCAGTAGGAGAGCACTTCAATCTCCCTGAACACTCAATGACCGACTTAAAAGTCACCATTCTTCAACAAAAAAAACTTCAAAAATAGGCTTCAACGAGAAACTGCAGAACTGGAATTAATTTGCAAACTTGACACCATCAAATTAGGCCTGAATAAAGACGGAGTGGCTCGGTCACTACAAAAAATAATTTCCCCTCTGTTGATATTTACCCCTTCTTGTCAACCATTGGGAATGGGCCACATCCACCCTAATTGAATTGGCCTTGTTAGCACTGACCCCTCACTTGGTAAGGCAACTCCTATTTTTTCATGTGCTGTATATTTATACCTGTTCACTGTTTTTTCCACTCCATGCATCTGATGAAGTGGGTTATAGCCCACGAAAGTTTATGCCCAAATAAATTTTAGTCTCAAAGGTGCCACAAAGACTCCTCGTTGTTCTTACTGATACAGACTAACATGGCTACCCCTCTGAAACATTCTACATATTGTTATAAGTGACTGTATGACTGCCGTTTAATGACTTGGTGATGTAAATTTTCCTTCAATCCAAAACTTCATTGATGTTGAAGTACAACCATACGGTCTAGAGAGAACAGTTTTCAGCTGAGCCAAGCTAGATACAGTCAAAAGTGATTAGAGCCGCTAGATGGGATTCCATGATCTCACCCTATCAATGCATTACATTAAGTGATGGGTTATGCAGTGGTGTCAAATCTAAAATGCATTATTACCTACAGAGCCTAGGAAAGTACAGCATGTTCTCTTGTGCTAGCCAGCACAGATCCTAAATAAATAAAATGAAATGAGCAAAGAAATTTACTCAAATGTTTTCTGTCCTGGTTTCACATCCTGTCTTTGGTTTTTTGAGATCTTTTTAGTACTATTCCTTTAATCAACATTTAAATAGCATCATGCATCGTAAGGAGCCTAAACTACTTCTGAAACCATGCAGAAGCAGGAATGATTTCAACACTGAAATTAAGCCACTTCTAGGATAAGGACAGTAGGTAGGCAGATACCTAGGGGACTTCATGACAGAAAGGAGATATTTTTAGAAAGACTGGGGCAAAACTCCAGTCTTATGAAAACTGCAAGGAGTCTACACACTGCAATCCAAGCTGTGACTGCAATTCAGGTAAATGTACCCACACCAGTATGGCAAAAAAATAGCAATGTAGAGGCTTTGGAGTGGACTGTACAAGAACACCTGGGACTCTGGATACCTACTCAGGTTGCTAGTCCACATTGAAACTGGCACCACCACATCTTCACTGCTATTTTTTGCTATGCTATTTCTGGTAAAGCTAGCACAGGTTTGTGTACATGAGCTGCAACCGCACCTGAATTGAATACATATTTATTTGCAGTGTTTCAGAAGAACGTAGGGCTAATTCTACTGGTGTTGGCATTTAAATTCATGGTTTCAGGAAACTTATATTTTTTTTAACTATTTTAACTATATATTTTTTTACTATTTCTGGTAAAGCTAGCACAGGTTTGTGTACATGAGCTGCAACCGCACCTGAATTGAATACATATTTATTTGCAGTGTTTCAGAAGAACGTAGGGCTAATTCTACTGGTGTTGGCATTTAAATTCATGGTTTCAGGAAACTTATATTTTTTTTAACTGAATTGTAAGGCTTTAGGACATCGCCTTGTGTCTTTAATGAAAGCTTTGATACCTAGATTTAAAAAGAAAAGAAAGGAAAAAAAAGAAAACCACAATCCTCCGTAACAAAGGATAGAAACAACTGGAGCTATTTATGGATCTTGTCTGAAGGAAAATGCGTTCCTGATGCAGATATAAACTAAATACATATTAATGTATGTGGGTGGGGCTTTTCTTTGGATGAAACTTTAAAAACTGAAGTCCTTCACTCTCTGTCTAAACATTAAATATCACATAGTACTCTTCATAAAGGGAAAGACTTCAAGAGAAAAGAATGGAAAATTATCAACTGAGACTTTAGGTTAGAATTTAGTTCTCTGTTCAAATTAAGAAACTATTTTGCATTCTTAATAGTCAATATTATTAAACTCATTCCTTATCAGGACAATCTAGCTAATAAAACCAATCAGAGGAAACAGCTTTTAAGTCAAGATCCCTCTCTGGTTGCATACTACTTAGGATTTTTTACGTCAATTACCGAGACACACTAGATCACTGGGGAAAAGCAGGGTATTTATTTGCAAGGTCAGCAAATCTTTTTTCCCTAGATTTACAAAGACCAACTTGGAATATAAAAGAAAACCTGAGATGATCAGAGAATTTACTGAGAAGAAACATCTATTCTGTACCTTGCAAAACTAACAGTGAGCTATAAAAGGAATGAAATATGTTTTCTAGGTTTGATGGTGTAATGTGTTTCTTTTTAAGAGCCCATAAAACAACTTGTGAAACTATGGACTCAGATACTAAAAAGCTGATGATGGTGCTGACATGTCAACTTATTAATTAGCATTTCTTATGCAACAGTATTTTTTTCTTTTTGTTCAATGAAAATAGCTGAAGAACTGTAAGTGAGGGGTTTTTTGGTCCCCTTGTTTCTTCCATACATCTGTTATTGGAAGTCTATCAGAATGCTGGGATCTGCCTTCTCACCCATACTGAGAAGTATGATTGTGCTGGATCTGCTTTCATTTCAGATTCCAGTTCCATCTGTGTTTTTAAAACTTTCTGTGCACCTACTCCAGCTTACCTCACTCATTTTGGCCCTGATTGTCCACTACATCAGCACTGTTTGTGCAATAATCTTCTCTGCAACATTTGCCATCTAGGCTAGCCTTTTTATATTTCTCAATTTTCTTTGATTTTTTCATTGTATTTCAAATCTCCATGAGAAACATTTCTCCTATATTTCTTAGTTTCTCTTTCCTTCTGCTAATATTTATCTCTGCAACTTTAATTATTAATTCTGTAAAATATGCTGGCGTACTATTTGAACAAAGCATGACATAAAAGTTACAGGCTGAGGTTTCAAAGGAGTCTAAGAGAATTTTAATTGGATTTGGTGCCTAATTCAAGTCTATTCACAGCTTTGGGGTTGTTGTTTTTTAAAGTCCCACCCATAATAATTGCATCTTGTCTGGGTTTATTTAAAAAAATAATTTTTAAAAGTGTTTTATACACATGAACATTTTGGGGATTGATTCCTAGTGGCTAATTTCTCTGTGTGAAGCTTGCATATCTTGCTGACTTATGCAGGCATTCCTGACTCTCAAGAAAAAAGAAGTCAGTCACATTTTTCAATAGCCCAACACACTGGAAGCCAGAGAAATGATTTAATGTTCTCAGAAAGCATCAACCCTAAGAGAATTTGGGCCTGAGTAAAGCAGTACAATGGGAGGAGAATCAGGCCTTTCACCATAACATTGCTGACAAATTTAAATAAAAGTGCTGAAGGTTTGCAGTGAACAGAGATATGAGGTCAGATTCTCTGCTGTGTCATACATAGTCTGGATGCAGTGTGGGGTGGGGAAAGTAGGCAGCCGGTTACAGACATAACCTTTGTGCTGAGGGCTGCAGAGACAGAGGGGTTTAGAGACAAGCTTTTCTGGCTCTGGCTCTGCACTTGCTGGGGACTCCCCAGTTGGAGGTAACTCCAGCTTTGGCATTTAATATCAGTCTCCACTCCTTTTGTGCATCCTGAGAGGCACAAAGTGAATAGAGTGGGCAAATACTCTGCCCCACAGACAGAATCTGCTATAGATAATGGCCTGTTTCAGAAGAGTTCTCTTTCTTCCAAGGAAAAATACAGCAACTGTTTCCTTGGATCTCTAACTTGTTCTTTACAGGGTTCTTTCCTACTCAACTCTGGTTGCAACAGTAATACTCAATTTTGAGCATTAGCTGAAAAAGAAAGAAGGTTCTGTGCGGACTGCCTAAGCACCAAGGTATAACCTGCAGAGTGGGGGACAGATTCTAGCCCCTGCTCTGGTCCTATACATTATTCTGATGACATACAGTGCCTGTAAAGGAGCTGAAAGGTGCCAGAGGAGAATTCCCACAACCCTGCAGTAGTGTAGGGCCATAGTAAATGTTCCCACTCTCACAGGCCCTTGCACATAGGCATGACATGGGAGGGGGGAATAGTTGTAGCACTTAGTGCTGTGAAGATTTTGGGCTGAAGCCAATAAGCAGCCTCAGGGGTAAGCTCTAACTTACACCAGAGCCCATTTTGGCCCCCATAGCAGCCTGGAATCTGGGTGGCACAATGGCAATGTAAAGCCACTTTTGCCTCTCGGACTATGTCTTCTGTGTTGCGTCTGTCAGGTGATCCACCACACAAACCAGCCCTGAGTCTTTACCATGCTTGTGCACACCCAAGCATTAGCCAGCCATTTGCACATCTTCCTTCCCTGGGTGAAGCTGTCATAATTGTGAGGATGTCACATATGGAAGAGCTGGCCTAATTCAATTAGAATACCAAACCTGTTCAACTTGCCAGAAAGTCCTGTCACCACACATTAACAAAGCTTTCAGGGTACTGCTCTCAAAACTCAACACTGCTTATTAAAACATTCCGTCAAACCCCATTACACATGCTATACAAGAGGTAGTACTGAATAAGAAGTAGTCATAGCATGTCAGGGCACCGTGTAGAGGACCCTGTATTGATTGATCTTAGTTAAAAGAAAAAGTTTAACATTTATTAGTACTAGTGACTAAGATGATGCCAAATGGCCCATATTTTGTCATCTGCTTAGGTTTCTGCATAGCAACTACTGTTAGTAACATTACCAGCTATAAACTAGTGAACAAATCGTCTAATCAAATGACTTCCAAGGAAGTACTGGCCAAGGAGAGAAGTTTGGCAAAAAGATAAGACAACAGAGCTTACTTGGGAACAAGAAAATAAAATGATTTCCCTTTTCCTAGGTATAAATACTGGCTAAATGGTGCACAGAAAATGTTACTATATGTCATGACAGAACACACAAAAAGAAACAGGTGACGCTTTTCAAAGCAGCCTAATAGGCACCCAATTCCCTGGTAATTTCAATGGGAGTCGGGCACCTAACACCAATATGCTCCTTTGAAAATTCCAGTTGTAAGCTAGTGACTTTTATGCACATTCAGATACATACAGTTCCCCTTCTGTATAAGGTTACAGGAGCCATGGACTTTGCACGATAACAGTGTGAACTGAGTCTATCATTAACTTCAAAGGAACTTGAAGCCTGAGTACAGTCTTTGGGATAAGGGAACCCTTAGGCTTGCTTCTGCTCCCATTTAAGTCAATGACAAGATTCCCATTGATTTTAGTGTGACTCGGGTCAGGCCTCTCACAGACCCAGATGGTCCCTGAGATCTGTGCATGGAGGTCCCATTTCACATGGATCTCACATCTCCTCTATACCACTGTTCCCCCTGCCTGGACCTCAAGTTGCACCCATCAGGGAAGGGAATAACAGGGCCAGGACCACACATATCATCCCCCACAGATTATAGTATCCTTTCTGCAAAGTTCTCCTTTTGTGGTCCTCTGTGGCCAGAAAACAGAACAAGTGGAGGCAGACGGCCTGAATGCAAATGGATCCTCTGGCATCAGCAAGGTGTGAAGATGGGCCCAATGGTCCTTTCTGGTCACAGGGAAACCTCCTTTCCCCTCACTACTTTAAGAGGAGATCTTCTCAAGAGATTTCACTCCCAGGCATCCCTCTTGCAAGTTTTACCACCAGAGGATGGTCTGGCCCAAACTGAGGAATCACAGCAATTCTGAAGGTTAGTATTAGCCATGGTAACTATTGGATCCTGCAATACTACTCAGCAAACAGTTCCTATTTATGAGAGCAGCCCCATGACCTTGCAAAGAAATAACCTGCTTTTCCCCAATGATTTAGTGTCCCTCAGCAATTGACATAAAAATCATGAGTAGCATGCCACCACAGAGTGATCTTGACTTTTAAAAGCTGTTTCCTCTGCTTGTGGGAATCAGGGTTGAAGGATTGGGCCTAAGCTTGTTCTCTAATATCTGTATTATTTTAAAAAAATAAAAAATAAAAAGGATTAGTGCTATACCAAAGCATTTCCATCCATACCTACTAAACTAAACTTGACCAGAGCTCACTATTAATACCCCACAGTTCAATGTCTTGTCTTGGACTACATCTTAGGGGATGCCCAGAGTAGCAGCAGAGTCCCACTATCTCTCGGTATCACATATCAGGAAAGACTGTCTTAGTCTCTCCTCAAACATACCGGCTAGCTAACTCTATACAGCTCATCCGCATTTGTGCTCCTAATGATGTCCACTGGGAGCAAGGAAAGCACAATGTTGATCCAAGATTTCCTACAGCAGAGAGACTAAGGGCTTGTCTACACTACCCGCCCGATCGGCAGGCAGCCATACATCCAGCGGGGGTTGATTTATCACGTCTAGATGATGCGATAAATCGACCGCTGAGCGCTCTCCTGTTGACTCCGGTACTCCACCAGAACGAGGAGCGCAAGCGGAGTCAACGGGAGAGCATCAGCTGTCGACTTACCGCAGTGAAGACACCATGGTAAGTAGATCTAAGTACGTCGACTTCAGCTACGCTATTCACATAGCTGAAGTTGCGTATCTTAGATCGACCCCGCGCGGTAGTGTAGACAAGCCCCTAGACATTGATTTAACAGTTCAAACAGCAGCAGAAGTTGACTTCAGTTTACTGCCCATTTTCATCTTCTAAACATTCCATCAGTTATGTTCTGTTTTATCTAGAAACTCAGTGGTTCATAATTGTTAAATACTAACCATATTTTTTCCTTTAATGGAAAGCTTAATCTTTCTCTAATGTGTTTCATAGCCCCCTGTCCTT
Source organism: Emys orbicularis (assembly GCF_028017835.1). NCBI lineage: Eukaryota > Metazoa > Chordata > Testudines > Emydidae > Emys > Emys orbicularis. The sequence continues at coordinate 99,653,780 of NC_088686.1, read as the reverse complement.
TAGTGGTAAAATGATACCCATAGAGTGCCTGGAAAAAGAAAATGTGTGATCATCACAGGACTTACTTGTTAAAGCAGCTTTAAAAAAGCATATACTGTACATGATCTATGTATGTTATATGATCCATGCACAGTATATGTCTCAGTCTATTCAGGTATTTCTATGTAAAATCAGGAATGGGCAGGGGAACCAACCTAAAATTGTTTAAGACACACAAATGTCTTCACCTTTAAATAAAAAAAAATGTAGGAATTACTCTAGCCTACGGCTGCTGCTAAACTGATTAATATTTAGCACTTGGTACTGGCATTGATAAGGTAGTATGGAATGAGAGCTGAGATTCTTTTAAATAAATAATGTCTTTAATATACTGTAGAAGAGGGCTTTTTTTTAAGTGTTTCTTGTTCCTGGTATTTATGCTATAAAACTAAATCTAGAAACAGAACGAGTGAAAAATTAAATGAGATACAGAAACTGAAATGGAAAAGGACCCAGCATAATTCAGTTGCTCCAGCCTGTGTAAAAATCTCACTCCATAACAATCAGCTGGATTTTGCAAAGCTGTCAAGAGTCATACTACAGCAGCTTTATGCAGGATCCAGAAGTTCACTGAGTGCTAGGAAACAAATCTTCAGAAATACCATTATATCTCATATTTACATTTTGCCAATCCTTGATTTGTTTTTAAGCATTGTCTCTAAAGTTTTATGAAGATCAAGTATTCAAAATTTCAAAAGACTACATGCTTCCCTCAACTCAGAAAGTTTCCAAAAGCGAAAATGATCTGGCAGCGTAGAGGGATTTATAAATTAAATAGTATTTTTCCAATTTTATGAATTGAAGAATAACTTGAAATGGATTTTTAGACCTACCAGAAACACACTCTGGGTATGTCTACATTGCAATTATCAGGGGGTAGCCATATTAGTCTGTATCTACAAAAACAACAAGGAGTCTGGTGGCACCTTAAAGACTAACAGATTTATTTGGGCATAAGCTTTCGTGGGTAAAAACCTCACTTCATATGCATATGCATCCGAAGAAGTGAGATTTTTACCCATGAAAGCTTATGCCCAAATAAATCGGTTAGTCTTTAAGGTGCCACCAGACTCCTTGTTGTTTACATTGCAATTAGACACCCGCGTGTAGACATTCGGGCTCAGCCAGAACTCTGGGATCCTCCCACCTCAGAGGGCTCTAGAGCCTGGGCTCCAGCCCAAGCAAGAAGGTCTATGCTGCAGTTAAATAGCTCCGCGAGCCCAAGCCCCATGAGCCCAAGTCAGCAGGCCCAGGCCAGCCGCAGGGTTTTAATTGCAATGTAGACATAACCTCTGGGGCTCAGCTACTTGACAGTCACAGATGGTAATGGGGAGCAACAACCTGGCAAGATTCTCTACAATGGATTCTTTTAATGATGACCATCACCCAGCCATGGCATCTGCCAGCTCCATCCTCCATACCAATTTCTCCTGCCTCTGAAAGCAAATGCTTCAGTGGATTGATGGTCCTGGAACACAATACATCCCTAGATAGGGTCAACACACAGTGGCATTAAAGGTCATGCTGTGATTTATACCACAATGAGGTGCATATTCCGAGATTCCGCTCCCACTAATTTTGCCACAGCACTACCTGTCTTGCTTCCAAGAACACTTTTTAGCTAGTATATAGAAATCTTTAACATTTAGATGAAGAAAGCTTAACCCTTTCATAGGGCAAAAGAGCCTCCCACACCGAAGTCAAATCCTGGCCCACAGTATAGCTCCTTTCCACCACTCCGGTGGCTCAAAAGGGCAGCAAAGAATTCTCCATCCCCCTGCCTCTAGGTGTGCTGTGGTGGGCATGGCTGGGCACTGCTTGGAAGCCCGTGGAGGCCATTATCAGCTGAATTTAGAGAAACCCTCAGACAAGGTGGGTGTGCTGAGTAAAGACTGCAGGATCTAGCCCCGTATTCTGTCCACTTGAGCTTTAAGAAAGGAGTCTAAAGTAATGCCTCCCTTGTTTAAAAAAAAAGGTGATGTGTTAGATTTGAGATAGGATGTGATTTCAGACCCCATCACAAACTGGTACGTCATCAAAATACACCAGCTCTCTGTATTGTAGTGCAGACTCAGGAGCGTTGCTGCAGCTTCTGTAAGTCAAGTAGCTCAGAATATGTTTCCTGCCCCCCCCCCTTTTTTTTTTAAATAATTCATAGCACCAGACAGGTTGACAACTTATTGAAAGTGGTTCCTCATCTGGAAAGTGCTTATTACCTACTGTGTACCATCTTTATTACATTGATACTGACATTTAACACTCAATAAATCGGCAGTCCCGCTGTGGTGCTCTGCCTGACAGTTAAACTGAGCCCCTTCCTTTTCTTTTAATACCTGTCGAGGTTTTTCAGGAAAGAGGAATATATTCCATATCTGGCTCCTCATTATGATGCAAACTGCTTTCACACATTCCTTCCCACTGGCAAGATGAATCAAGTTAAAACCACCTTTCCTGAGTGTCTTTCATAAAGTTTTGCAGTTTCTTCTTCCTTAATAACACATGAAGTTAAATTATGCGTGACTCCATTCCACTCCCTATGTGACATAACTTTCCCATTTTCCCTCATTGCTCAGTTATTACGGTATGTGACAGCAGCCATAGAGAGCTGGAGCTTCTGGTTGGGCCAAGCTGAGCTTATCACCATGGGGAGGATGGACTTGTGCATCTTCATGCTTTCCTGATTCTGGCCAGGCCAGTCCCTGAAGTAAATGGGGCAACCTGGAAGTTCTTCTAATGAATGCCCAGTTGTTCATGGTCTTAAGAGGTTGATCCAGACCTAACTTCCTTTGGCTCTTTGAAAATGCCAGCATTGAGCAATAAAGGAGGCCACTTTTTAAAGAAAATGAAAGCTTGAAAATTGTAGGACAACATCAGTGTCCCTCTTGATGATAAAGCATCAGCCAATAGCTATTTTCAGGAATTTTAAACCCCTTTCATCTTTCCACAATCTGCTACGAAACAGAAAAAAATTCAAATTACAGCACCTTACTAGAGTCTATTTTGGAAGGCCCAAACTATCAAGGGCTAGATCTTCAGCTGCTGTAGACAGACATAGCTCCATTGATATCAATGTAGCTATTACAACTTAGACCAGCTGGCCCAAGAATGTATGGAGCATGTGTAACCCATACACCTCCTGGGTGTGGTGTTCTGTCCCATGTAAAAAGCAACAGAGAGTCCTGTGGCACCTTTAAGACTAACAGATGTATTGGAGCATAAGCTTTCGTGGGTGAATGCCCACTTCGTCGGACGCATGACGTGCATCCGATGAAGTGGGCATTCACCCACGAAAGCTTATGCTCCAATACATCTGTTAGTCTTAAAGGTGCCACAGGACTCTCTGTTGCTTTTTACAGATCCAGACTAACTCGGCTACCCCTCTGATACTTGTCCCATGTAGTGGCACTGAGAGCACTTAGAGATGAATAGCTAAGGCTGTAGACCAGAGTCAATAGCCATATGGCTTTTAGCTCATGCAGTAGAGCAGGAATTGGCAACCTTCAGCACACGGCCCATCAGGGAAATCCGCAGGTGGGCTGGACTGGTTTGTTTACCTGCAGCGTCTGCAGGTTCGGCCAATCGCCGCTCCCACTGGCCGCAGTTTCACCGTTCCAGGCCAATGGGGGCTGCGGGAAGCGGCGGCCAGCACATCCCTCGGCCCACGCCACTTCCTGCAGCCCTCATTGGCCTGGAACGGCGAACCACAGCCAGTACGAGCTGAGATCGGCCGAACCTGCAGACACTGCAGGTAAACAAACCGTCCTGACCCTGACGGGCCATGTGCCAAAGGTTGACGATCCCTGCAATAGAGGCTCATGCATTTAGCTCCAGAGATCCCAGGTTTGATCCCGCCCAACGACGACCGGGGTCTGTTGGTGTTACACGTGCTTGTGTCTTAACAGTAAAATGTGGGGGTTTATTAATTCCTTGAGGCTGAGGTCCTCTAGCAGCGTAACAAGGTGAAGCATCCCCAGTGTTACCAACACTCACACTTTTATTGCAAGTACCACAACATTTGATGTGTCTCTTAAAGCCCCAGCTTCTGAATTCTTGAGATCCAGTTTCATTTTTAAAACAAGTTTCTAGACCCCTAGTTCCAGAGAAAATCTGGAAGACATGAACCAGGTGTAATCTAAGGGCTTGGCTACACTTATGAGTTACAGCGCATTAAAGGAGCCCCGGGCGCACTAGCTCACTACCCGTCCACACTGGCAAGGCACGTAGAGCGCTCTGACTCCACGGCTAGAGAACTCCTGGTACTCCACCTCGGCGAGTAGAATAACGTTTGATGTGCCCCCCTGGAGTGCCCCAGCATCAGTGTGAACGAGGTGTTGCATTACTGCGCTCTGATCAGCCTCCAAAAACGTCCCATAATCCCCTTAAGTCAAGTGGCCACTCTTGTCATTGTTTTGGATATGCCCTTTGAAAGCTCCATTTGACAGCCAGCTGCTTATCTGCTCCGAGACAAAGCAACCATTACTGTGGAATGCTGTGTGTGAGAGAGAAAGAGAGGGGGGGGGGAAGAGGAGGAGGTCTGCTGCTGTCTGAACTTACAAGACAGAATGCTGACATGCTCTCAGCCCCCCAAAAACCCACTCTCTCTCCCCCACATACACAAAACACACTCCCTGTCACACCCCACCCCACCCCCATTTGAAAAGCACGTTGCAGCCACTTGCATGCTGGGATAGCTACCACAATGCACTGCTCTCTGTGGCCATTGCAAGAGCTGCTAATGGAGCCACGCCAGCGCGCTGTCAGCTGTCAGTGTGGACAGACTACAGCGCTTTCCCTACTGTGCTCTACGAAGGCTGTTTTAACTCAAAGCACTCTACAGCTGCAAGTGTAGCCATGCCTTAAAGGTTCAAAAATCAGATGGTAAGGAAAAAGAATAAAACATTTATTTATTTTAAAAGCATGAGGTTTTTTTAGACAATTTTAGGGGTTTTTTGGGGGTCGGACTCATGATTTTTTTTAATGTTTCGTGTTAGCAATACCTGTTAGATAAAGCATTTAACACTCAACCTTGTTACATTTGAACCCCAAACATGGGTTTTTCTATGCACTGGGGTTTCCTTCCATTTTCCATTCCTTTCTTTGTTCTTTACTTTGTTTCTTTACTCAGAACCTTTCTCCACCATGACAGTCGCTCACTCTCATAGTTCCCTCTGACTTTCAGTTCCCACTCTACTTCTCTCAGCTCTCCCCCTCCCCCAGGTCCTTCTCTCAGGTGCCTCTCAACCTCTGTTCCCCGCTCACCTTTGCTCCCTCTTTTCTTCTGGTGGTAACTCTTCTCTGATCCCTCCATCCATCCTCCCACAAACACCCTATGCTGGGTGAGAAGAAAAATCCTGTACTCTCCTTTAGGAGCCGAGAAGAGGCAATAAAGGTAGATAGGTTCAGGGGTGCTGGAAAAGTTTGTATAGTGAGGATGCTGAGAGCCATTGAACCAAACTGTAAACCCTGTATATAATGGAAAACCCTTCAAACCAGGGGGCGCAACAGCATTCCCAACACACACCTAGTTCCAGCACCCACAGGTGCTGGCTTCCAACTTTCCCCAGGGGTGCTCAACCCCAGGCCCCGCCACCACTCCACCCCTTCCCCCAAAGCCCCACCCCATCCCACCTAGTTCTGCCCCCTTCCCAGAGCACGTCCTGCCCCCCACTCCTCCCCAACCCTCTCAGTGCCTCCTGCACACCGTGGAACAGCTGATCCACGGCAGGAGGGAGGGGCTGGGGGAAAGGGAGAGAGTTTGGCTGCCGGCGGGGGCTAAGCACCTGCTAATTTATTTTTTCGTGGGTGCTCCAGCCTTGATCAGTATTGTATATATCCACAATCACTATTTCCTGTGATAGGTCTGGAAATCGGTTAAATAGGCAGTAAACCTTTCTTTCATTTCACAATTTCATTTCAAGGTCATACCCCTCTTATAAACAGACTCAATTATATTATTATTGCATTTAGCAACTTCTAATCTGCAGAGGTTATCCATTTAGAATATTTTTGATGCATACAGTTGTGTAAAGAAGAAAACACTACCAAGAGGACAATGGAAAAGCGGAGTACCACAGTCATCTGCAGTTAAACATGCTAAATAAGTTCTTATCCCAGATTCCCAAGCACTAAAAAGCAACTCTCAATCTGTAGTATATGAAAACTATGGGCCTGATTCTCTTTGGTCCTGCACCACATATAATAGTCATTTACATCAATGGATATAAAACAGAGCATTCTAATTTTGTAACATTTTACCCCCACGTTACAATGGTATAAATAACTCCATGCACTGTAGGGCAACGGAGAATGAAGTTCAATAACAAAAAATGGTCCTGCTAACAAGAAATCCATCAGCAGAATGTACTATGTCTAAAGACAAAACACCTATTAATGGTTTATACAAACATCCCAACAAGTGAAACCATAACAGGAGACCAGATTCTGATATCATTTACACCAGCTTTACAGCAGTATATCTCCATTATGCCTGATTCTCCAGAGCTTTGCATTTTAAGCATTTGTTAACACTTGTGTAAAGTGATGCAACTTTACCACCCGTGTGCAAGAGTGGAGAATTCTGATGTGAAGCCTTTCAATTACACTTTGCATGCAAATAAATGACTCCATAAGGTGCAAGACAATGCAGAATCAGCTCTGTAAACCTGTTAAGGGTAATAATATACTATTTGTTTTTTATAGCGAGCTTAAAGATATTCTACCAGGGATCTGAGATCTGAAGACAGTACAACATTCCATGTTGTAATTTTGTTACTCACATTCATATATTCATTCAATATATTTAACTTGAGCAGGAGAGCGCAAGAGGGGAGGACTCCTGTCTCATACTGAGAAAGAGGGACGATCGATGAGTTATCTTAAGTGCCTATACACAAATGCAAGAAGCCTGGGAAACAAGCAGGGAGAACTGGAAGTCCTGGCACAGTCAGGGAACTATGATGCGATTGGAATAACAGAGACTTGGTGGGATAACTCACATGACTGGAGTACTGTCATGGATGGATATAAACTGTTCAGGAAGGACAGGCAGGGCAGAAAAGGTGGGGGAGTTGCATTGTATGTAAGGCCTGGTCCACACTAACCCCCCACTTCGAACTAAGATACACAACTTCAGCTACGTTAATAACGTAGCTGAAGTCGAAGTACCTTAGTTCGAACTTACCGCGGGTCCAGACGCGGCAGGCAGGCCCCCCCGTCGACTCCGCGTACTCCTCTCGTGGAGCAGGAGTACCGGCGTCGACGGCGAGCACTTCCGGGATCGATCCGGGATCGATTTATCGCGTCTAGACAAGACGCGATAAATCGATCCCAGAAGATCAATTGCTTACCGCCGGACCCGGAGGTAAGTATAGACGTACCCTAAGAGAGGAGTATGACTGCTCAGAGCTCCGGTATGAAACTGCAGAAAAACCTGAGAGTCTCTGGATAAAGTTGAGAAGTGTGAGCAACAAGGGTGATGTCGTGGTCGGAGTCTGCTATAGACCATCAGACCAGGGGGATGAGGTGGACGAGGCGTTCTTCCAGCAACTAACAGAAGTTGCTAGATCGCAGGCCCTAGTTCTCATGGGAGACTTTAATCACCCTGATATCTGCTGGGAGAGCAATACAGCAGTGCACAGAAAATCCAGGAAGTTTTTGGAAAGTGTAGGGGACAATTTCCTGGTGCAAGTGCTGGAGGAACCAACTAGGGGCAGAGCTTTTCTTGACCTGCTGCTCACAAACAGGGAAGAATTAGTAGGGGAAGCAAAAGTGGATGGGAACCTGGGAGGCAGTGACCATGAGATGGTCGAGTTCAGGATCCTGACACAAGGAAGAAAGGAGAGCAGCAGAATACGGACCCTGGACTTCAGAAAAGCAGACTTTGACTCCCTCAGGGAACAGATGGGCAGGATCCACTGGGAGAATAACATGAAGGGCAAAGGGGTCCAGGAGAGCTGGCTGTATTTTAAAGAATCCTTATTGTGGTTGCAGGAACAAACCATCCCGACGTGTAGAAAGAATAGTAAATATGGCAGGCGACCAGCTTGGCTTAACAGTGAAATCCTTGCTGACCTTAAACGCAATAAAGAAGCTTACAAGAAGTGGAAGATTGGACAAATGACCAGGGAGGAGTATAAAAATATCGCTCAGGCAGGCAAGAGTGAAATCAGGAAGGCCAAATCGCACTTGGAGTTGCAGCTAGGGGGGGGTCTGCCTCTGGGCTGCCTCCACCCCTCGGTTGGTGGAATTTTATCCTGGATGTTACAAGCCACCCAGAGAATGGTGTTCACTGGAACATTTTGTGGCATCCTTGCGACATGTCCGAAAAGTGTAAGGTGCCGCCTGCGGAATAATAGTTCCAGTAGTCTGTAGACCCAAGCGACCATAAACATAAAAAAAAAGGGTGGGGGTTAAAAATGAGTGACTCCCCCTCCTCACTTTTTAACTTTTTCCATTGAAAAAGTGTGAAAAATACTTTTAAAAGTGAAAGTGTTACTTTCTCTCTTACTTCTAAAATATTTAAAACACTTCTCTCACCTTTTCTGCAGAACAAAGTGAAAAAGTGAGAGAAAGTGGGTGGAACGCCCCAAGACAGAAATGGGTTTTTTTTTGTTTCATTCCATTTTTAATAGAAAAACTAAAGAAATTGACAAAAGCAAAGAAAACAAATCTATGAAAGTGTTTTGTTTCTAGCAAAAAGCTATTTTATCAGAGATTTTTGAAAAACTTTCCACTTGTTGCCCTTTCGATTTCATCTGTACAAACACATGCATATATCTGTATAGTATCTATCATTTATAGTGTTTATACTGATGTAGAGAAAGAGACTGATTTTTCGGTTCCATTTTAAAAGATTTAAAAGCCCAGGGCTACTTCAGTTCTTACTGATTGAAGCTAATCAGGTTTTGCCTGAATAGGGAGTGAATAGAAACAGCAGGATCTGATCCCGCAAAGGAAACTTTTGTGTAAAGAGCATTTTTTATGTCTCTGCAATACATTGCATAATTGAAGAATACAGAGTGATCAGACTACTTTTTGGTTATCAGTCTGCTTTAGCTTCCACTGTATGTGGACATCAGGTAACCTAGCAAAACTGTTTATTTGAACTTGGTTTTCTCTAAAGCCCCTTGTACACCAGCATCCTTCAGCTTGCTTACACGTTTTTTCCTTTGTTTCCCCTGGCAAGCTAAGATTTAGGCTCAACCTCGTTCATGTGATATGGCGACAGTCTGAGCAAGTTTCTACAAAGAATAGTGAAATTTCATTAATTCTTTCCCAGATGCTGCTCCCTAGAAGATTAACTTTGGTTCTGTTTAGAGATATATATCAAACTGCAGAGCACACATTTGGTATGTAACCATATGCAATTGAATTTTCCTTTGGTAGAACTCCATATCAGACGAGAGACTCCCAGGTGATCATGGATATGGCTGCAAGATTGAAATATTGCCCTACCATCAAGAAAACGGCAGCTGCAGTGGCTTTGAATAATGGTAGCATGATCGAGATTCATTTCTTTGATCATACCACTGTGAAATTGCTATGAGAAAAGGAGTGTGTAAATTGATAAAATGGATGAGGAAATGCTATCAAACCAGTCACTACAGCTCTGCCTTGTTAAAAGCAATAGAGGTGTTGCTTGCATTGGAATGTATTTCTGAACTGAAATAAAGTGAAGACTGAATGAGGTGCTAGATTACAAGGCAGTCATTTTTCCAGATGAACTGTGAAGTTGCAACTAAAGCTTAGTTTGCATGAAGCAGCTCAGTTTGCTTGTCATGACTAGGAAATTAGGGCTCATCTTTGAGAAGTCCGCAGGATGCCAAACGTAAAGTCCAGGAAGAACTACTGAACTTTGTCTGCTGCACCTTTGTGGGCGTGATCTTTGGAATTGCTGAGCTCCCACACACCCACAGCTGCCATTCCCGTCAGTGAGAGTGGTGAGTACTCAAATTTCTATGAATCTTTCTATTAACGCTGGTGAGCTTTGGATCAGGCCTTAAATCATCCCCTTTGATTGGATGCTGTGATGGGTAAGTCATTGGTGTTACCGGAGACAGCTTTCCACCCACAAGAGGGAGCGGCAGCTAGAACCTCCAAGGGCCTGAACTGTGCAACATCTTGTATAACAGGATGTAGAATAGTCAGCACCAGGTCAGAGGGTAGATGAGTGAGAAAAGCTAAGGAAACATTCAGTGCAGCAACCCTGTTTGTAACATCTCAGATATATGGGATAAAGATCTGTTACTGTAAAGCCTCAGGGATTTCTGTGTTTTATTGCCAGAACCAGAATATGGGATCAGAAGTAAACATGCCCCACTCCCCCACTAGGTAAATACAATGATGAGGCAAGCGCAATGAAAACTGATTGCAGTACAAGGCATGGGGCAGGCAAATGCCCAGCTTATGGCACTATGTGTAGAAACTGTGGAAAGAGGAACCTCTATGCATGAGTATGCAGACAAATAAAGCAACATACTGTATAGTAGAGGTGAACAATGGTGAGCTGAGCAGCAACCCAGATAGTGAGATCCTTTTACATAAGGGTTACCACCTTTTGAAATGCGCAAAAAACAAAACAAAAAAAACCACCCCTCACAAGGCAAGCCCACCACAACCTCAACCTCCAGGCACAAGGCATCTCTGCAACCTACTCTCCTTCAACATCCACTTGTAGTATCTAGAGAGAGAACACAGTTGTATTATGAAGTTTTATTACACGACCACATTTTGTTACTTAGGCATACTGTCTTAAACATGACAAGGGGATGTTACGAGAGACTGCTTCCCACCCATACGAGGGAACAGCAGCTAGAACCTTAGTCTGCACCAGGTCAGAGGGCAGATCAGTGACAAAAGCTAAGGAAACATTCAGTGCAACAGCCCTGTTTGTAACATCTCAGATATATGGAATGAAGCTCTGTTACTGTAAAGCCTCAGGGATCTGTGTCTTATTGACAGAACCAGAACAACTGGCAAGGCTTCCTAGAATCTGTTACCTTTCAGAGACAAAGCTAAACTAAAATGGAAATTTAGAAACAAAGCCAGTCATGGAAATGTAGTGAGAAATTCTGTATATAGAGTAGCACACCTGTATCAGTTTTCTAAACTGTTTAAGCTGGGAAATGTATTTTCAAACACAACAGTTAATGCATTCTGTATTGCACGTGTAGGATTTGATACTAAAAACCAGTTGGCTATTTCCGGCCTGACACCCAGTAGTAAGCTAGAAATTGCAGTTTGCAGGCCTTTCTGCTAGTGGCCTGGCATCTGAGCTTTTACGATTTAATTTGCACTGGAGGAGGTGGAATTCCAGTTTTCTTGGTAACTGGAGGAATGTATGCTATCCGAGGCCCTGAGAGTCTTTTCATTTTGTGTACATTGTAGTTTTTATTTCTTCAGCATTTGGTTGCTATCACGAAAAGCAGAGAGGTTTTGTTCAGTTTATAAGGAGGATGCCTTCCTTTGAGGAACAGCACCTTTTGAAAATCTTAACGTAGGCAAGTCAGTTTCTGAGATGGTATACAGGTGCAGAGCAGTGATATAACTACAAGGTAGAAGGAAGATGCTTGCTATTTAACATGCCTCATGAGCGAATTTATCCTGCTCCTCTTTATCCGTTAGTAGTGTTTTCAAAGCTTTTGAAGTGCAGACCTAATACATAATCAAATGTCATGTTGTAAGTGCTGGGACCAGATCCTGCATGGATATCTAGGGCTCCTGAAATTCCCATTTGCTTCTGTGGGAGTTGGGGGTGTAAAAGAAATGCGGGATCAAGCCCACAACCCGTGAAATGGAGGCAGTTGCAGCATCATTTTTCTTCTATGATTGCCTCAGCAGGTTAATCAGTTCCTTCTGTTACAAGCAATTATAACTGTTTCTAGATATTAATTTTGATTCCTTACTCAGAGGAATTTTTCTCTCTTTACCACAGGGTCTAGGTGTAAATTAACCTTAAAGCAATGTTGATTAAGAGTTAATGAAATAAATTAAGCTCAGAAAGCTTTAAAATAACAAAGTGGTTGCATGGAGACATCTTCTAAAATGTTTAGATGGTATCTAATGTGTGGGAAGGTGATATTTACAATGGGGGGAAATGAATGGGATGATTCTGGGAGTGATCTATGCTGAGTCGGAGAAACAAAGTTTTAGTGGTTGGCCATTCACGTTTTGGATCCAGCCCTAACTCATGCACAGTCACTAGCTATAGCACAAAAGCACAAAAGGCTATAAATATTTTTTTTAAAAAGAGAAACGTGAACTGAAGAAGGTTTAGTTTTGTTTTTATTTAGTTCTGGGAGGAGATGTTCATTCCAGAAAATCAATCCAATCTACAAAGTCTTTAATTTAATTTGTAAAGTTAGAAAAACTGCAAGAATTCTGGATTTCCATAGAGTGTCTACCTTTGGGATTGTGTATGCACCATGAAGTCCAACAATTGAATATATTACTGTAGATAGCATATAAATGGAGTTAAAGTGATATCTGGACTGCTTAGATATGTGGCTGAAGCTCTGACAGTAGACTGTTATAGAGATGCCTTTCAATTTGTTTAACGTATCCAATATCCTGCTCTCCTGAGAAAATGTTGAGCTTTAGTATAATAAAAATCTATCATGACAGAGATCAATGGAATAAGCAGTGCAGTTATCTAGGGGCGAGTATACACCAATTGAAATCTAGTTGGTTCCACGACTTCCATTTTTATGTTAGACCAGAGGAGATTTCTTCCCTTGCCATGTAAGATTTCTGATTAAAAATGACCCTCATGTTAGTTCTACAGATTATTTTTTTCAGAATTTAAAAATAAAATGGGATGACTGTTTGTTTTTCTTCAGAACAAGAGGTAATGTTAATGATCACCATCATCATTAGTAGCATGTCATAATGATTTTAATTCAGTACCATGCCTTGTGTTTTAGGTTCAGTTCCATCTCTGAAAATTAATGATATACTGGTATTTTATTGCATCCTGTATTACCCCATTGAAGTTGTATATTGTTAATGATTCCGTATATTGCTAATTACTAATTCCAAAATCTATCTATTTGAAGTGCAGAGACTCTTGGAGGGGTGGGAATCCTTAAGTTCATAGAATCATAGAATCATAGAATATCAGGGTTGGAAGGGACCTCAGGAGGTCATCTAGTCCAACCCCCTGCTCAAAGCAGGACCAATTCCCAACTAAATCATCCCAGCCAGGGCTTTGTCAAGCCGGGCCTTAAAAACCTCCAAGGAAGGAGATTCCACCACCTCCTTAGGTAAAGCATTCCAGTGCTTCACCACCCTCCTAATGAAATAGTGTTTCCTAATATCCAACCTAGACTTCCCCCACTGCAACTTGAGACCATTGCTCCTTGTTCTGCCATCTGCCACCACTGAGAACAGCCGAGCTCCATCCTCTTTGGAACCCCCCCTCAGGTAGTTGAAAGCAGCTATCAAATCCCCCCTCATTCTTCTCTTCTGGAGACTAAACAATCCCAGTTCCCTCAGCCTCTCCTCATAAGTCATGTGCTCCAGACCCCTAATCATTTTTGTTGCCCTCCGCTGGACTCTTTCCAATATTTCCACATCCTTCTTGTAGTGTGGGGCCCAAAACTGGACACACTACTCCAGATGAGGCCTCACCAATGTCGCATAAAGGGGAACGATCACGTCCCTCGATCTGCTGGCAATGCCCCTACTTATACAGCCCAAAATGCCATTAGCCTTCTTGGCAACAAGAGCACACTGTTGACTCATATCCAGCTTCTCGTCCACTGTGACCCCTAGGTCCTTTTCTGCAGAACTGCTACCTAGCCATTCGGTCCCTAGTCTGTAGCAGTGCATAGGATTCTTCCGTCCTAAGTGCAGGACTCTGCACTTGTCCTTGTTGAACCTCATCAGGTTTCTTTTGGCCCAATCCTCCAATTTGTCTAGGTCCCTCTGTATCTGATCCCTACCCTCTAGCGTATCTACCACGCCTCCCAGTTTAGTGTCATCTGCAAACTTGCTGAGAGTGCAGTCCACACCATCCTCCAGATCATTAATAAAGATATTAAACAAAACCGGCCCCAGGACTGACCCTTGGGGCACTCTGCTTGAAACCGGCTGCCAACTAGACATGGAGCCATTGATCACTACCCGTTGAGCCCGACGATCTAGCCAGCTTTCTATCCACCTTACAGTCCATTCATCCAGCCCATACTTCTTTAACTTGGCGGCAAGAATACTGTGGGAGACCATTACAATGGTTTATCAAGTCTGTTCCAATGTTGGACTCTCAGGCCATCAAGCCTTTGTGGTTGCGCAGGAATGGCCCAAATGGCGAACAATCACTAGGGCCGAAAATGGCTAAGCATGGAAGAAGAAGAAGAAGAAGAAGAAGAAGGGGGAAGGAAGTAAAAAAGGGCAAGAAAACAGAAAACAAAACACAAAACTAAAACATGATAAGAATGTGGCTCCTTTTCACTGACATCTAATGATCCCAGCTGGAATGTGCAGAACGCTGGAACATTCTTAGCTCCTTGCTGTTGCAGAACTGAGGTGAAGTCGTCACCTAGTTTTACGTGAGCCATGTGAAAGTTTTGTCTTGTAGGTTTTCAGTTCAGCCATCAATTGGCCTGAAGACAAGCTCTATGTAGCTTGAAAGCGTCTCTCTCTCACCAGCAGAAGTTGTTTCAACAAAATATATTACCACAGCCCTCTTGTGCCTCTAATATCCTGGGACTAACACAGCTACAAAAGCACTGCAAACATCAACTGCCAATAGCTTAAATGCTTATTGTAAGCTTTGAGTACTTTCTGTGGGGGGAAATCCAGTCCATTGTCTTCACTGATGGGTCTGCTAAGGAAACCTGTAGCATCAGGATTAGTGGTAAACCAAAATAGGAAAGAGGCATTTGCTTGAGAATTAGTAAAACAGTAAAATAGATTGGGCCAAATTTATCTTTGGTGTAAGTTTACACAAGTCCATTAAGATGTGTATCATACTTACACATACTGCTAGACATTAAAAATCAAGGACTGAATAGAGACACTGGGTTTATGGCTTATTACAACAATCTGTAACCCACTAACAAGCTTCCCCACCTTCCATTCCCCCCCTGACTGGAGAGCCACTTTACCTTGAATGGGCCCTTGAAATGTGTTGACTACTTATGCTAAACAATCTGTTCCACCTTGTGTTTAGCTGTGACACTCTTGAGTACATTTTCCAGACCTGAAGAGCTCTGTGTAAACTTGAAAGTTTGTCTCTCTCACCCACAGAATTTGGTTCAATAAAAGATATCACCTCACCTACCTCGTCTCTCTAATATCCTGGGACCAACATGGCTACAACAACACCGCATTCACACTTACACAGACTCATACTCACTTAATCAAGAAAGGTACATACACTATTGTAGCTTTTTCTGTTAGCGGATATTTCAGTCACTTTTGATCTGTCTGCTCACCAAGTAACCTTATTTGAGAATAGTCACAAAGTGCTATCATTTATTAGTATGTATTTCATTGTTTTAGATTATTTATCTTTATAGTAAATATAAAAGGCTAATAGCCTATTTAATTCTTATTTGTATTTTTGAATTAAAATCATGGATCCCTTAATTTTTTTTAAATCCATATAGATCCTATTGCAAAGGGAGGAATATTCTGGTCTCATTTCTTTTTCTTTTCCTGCAGAACACAACAGCATAAGTAACCCAATGGTTTACCTGCCTCAGGATTCTGAATCAAATCTTCTATTATATGATAAATATAAGTTATATGATAAATGTATGACAACTTTTCAAGATCCAACAATACTTCTAAAATCCCTGGCACCTCTATATTTCCCTATGGATTTTTACTTCTTGTCAGCCAAACTCTATCAGTGCTAGAACAGCTTCAGCACCTCCATTATACTGCTTACACCCATTGTCAGGAGTTTATAACTGTGCAAGAAAAGCTTCTCTTCAGCATATTCTCACCCCATCAATGGGATCAGGTTAGGGTGGTTAGTTACTAGTTTTTAAATTGGCCAAAGATCTCAGAGGAAAATTTGGCATTGTGTATATTAGGACAAGGATACTAACCACAGGGAATTAGGGTCTGTGAAACAGAAATATGGTTTCTGGCTAATTTTGGTTTCTCCACCTATAAATGGAGGGCCAGATCCTTACCTGCTGTGAATTAGCAGAGCTCCCTTGGAGCTATATTTACACCAGCTGAGAATCTGGACCAGAGCGTGGAAACACCTGTTTTTCACAGGCAACACTTAACAAACAAGTTACACACTCATTCGTGTGCATTTGCATACATTTATGAAAATCAGAACCTTAGTACTTGATTTATTGGATCCAAAGAGACTAAATAATAGGGAATATATTCTAACAGGGGATTTCATTGCATTTCTGGGGTGTCACCTCAGACCCTTCAATATTATTTAGAAGTTTGATTTCTGTTGTTGTGTTTTTATGTGGGACAGGCACTATTAAGCATTCATAGCAGCGTAGTATTCAAAGTGAGAGAGGCTTGGGAATGTGTGCCAGCTAGGCAACAAGTCTATCACAAGATCTCATTCCAGGGCTGAAACAAGGATTCCTTTAGAATCTCAGTAGTTTATTTTCTTAACGTGTTCCTTGAACAGACTGTGCACCAAATGGCTAAAGCATTAGAAAGAAGGTAATTAATATGGTGTTTGGTGGTATTTTACACTCTTTAGAAGGGAAAATACAGGAGCATTTTTTAAAAAGGAGGTCATCCTTAATCAGAGAGCAAGGGAACTGGTCTGCAGTATGTGTTGTTGTGTTTCAGATCAACACAGATTACATTAATCTGTTTGACCTGCCTAGCTTGCAATGACTTCTACCATGTGACACAGAAAACAGCAATCACTTGTAGTCACAAGATATCTAAAAGTTGACACAATTTAATGTTTTATAACTCATAGCAAGGGGGGAACAAAGCATTCAGCACAACTCATCACCTCATAAAAAGTGAAACTGACAGCCTAAATAAGATAGATTTCCAAGCAAAGTACATCTTACTGAATTGATGTGTCACTTGGGCATGCTTGTATACTAACATAAGCCAACAGTGACATACTTTTATGTCCTTCTGTGTACAATGTTCCTTGGCTCTAAAGGCAGGTTTAGCAACAACGTTTTAAATATGCAGACATAAAAGCTTCCTGTTTTCAAAGGGAAATTTTCTTCTCCTCATTGGAGAAAGACTTGTTGAAGGATCTTTATGAATACATTTGTTGTGAAATATTCTCCCAAGGCCATCTCTGAATGAACAGTAAGCACCTTTCAGAGGTACTGCATTAGTAAACCATTCCTTGTTTCTATTAATAGAAAGAGAAGTGCACAGCCAAAGCTGGAAGGGTGGGGAATGATATGTATAAAATGTGCTATTCAATATGCATAAACAGCTGCCATCTTGAAGCGCTATTAAGCAGAAATGAAAAGCAACTATGTACCTAGGGAAACTCCAGGCATGTGCTTTTCTTTGAAGTTTGTGGATCACCTGGCACTTGATTTGTACCCAAAAGATTCAGTTCCACACAGCCAAATAAGAAATAGAATTTTTCCCTTACTTTTCCTCCAGAGACCTGTTTTACCAAACCCTGTATAACCTTGGGCACAGTACGAAGACAGCTGTGTATTTATGTTCCATGATATGGGATTATGGACACCCAGTGCTCCCACAGACCTTACTTAGAAATGGATCCAACCTATGAAGTCATGATCCACACCAAAATATCCTTAAAATCTGAGAGGATTCAAATCCAGTGCTCTGGTTTGGATCTGTCTTACAGAGGTGGTCCAGCTGAGTGATATTTGCATCCAGACTAGAATATTTCCAACCTTTAAAGGGATTTAGACCTGATATTCTAGTATGTAGCTTTAATAAAACAAAGTTAGGCAATTTACATCCATATATAGCATGGGCCCCATCTCTAAATTCCATGAGGAATGCAGGATAGGAGGCCTTAGATACAGGAGAGGTGACACTTACCAGACCCAAAGACAGAGTAGATTTTTTTTTTCTTAGAGATCCATATTGTGTATCCAGAAGTTATACAAACAGCAGTATTTGTGAGGGCAGAGATGGCTTAGCACCCATGTGACTCCAGGGATCCATACAGATCCCTGATAATTCCTTGGTTTAGAGGGCCACACCCTATGCCCATTCCATAAAGTGAGGGAAGCTTGCAATCCCCACCCTTCCTAATGTGCTGGAAACCTCCACTCTGGCCCAACATTCCATGACTCACTTTCAGAACTCGTCTCTATCTCCCTTGCAGAAGGGGAAATAGAAGGTTTTACTGTGAAACACATTAGTGAATTCTCTTCTCCGGGAAAGAGAATAAAAATGGGAAAATAGAAGATGTGAATTGATTGCGATGGCAACTTCAAAAAGTCACATGAATCCTGTCTTGCCCTGATAAAGGCTATTTGGGGCAAATGACTCTGATGATTTCTTTCTTTAGAATTCCCTAGATTTCTTGAAGAGGCTTTGATGAGCAGTTCTTGTAAAACTACAAGAAGAGTAATGTGAATTTTCTCTACAGTTTATGATGGGCAGCTGACTGCTAACACCCCTGAGAGGGAATTTTTCAGCTGATACCAAAACAGCACAATTATGTAATGGTTAAATGTGTGTGGCAAGTTTGTCTGACAGACAACTTTTAAAAGCACACAAGAGCTTTGATTCCACTAGGACTGGCTACAAATGAGTTCATACTTGTTTCTACCGTAAAGAGCTGTGAGGCTGTTATGTGGGAGGTGGTGGTTCAGGGCAAGAAACGATCAGGGGGCTTGACCTCTCTTGATAAAATAGGAAAGTATCATTGTAGAAAGGGGAAAAATTCCATTACGCAAAACTTTTCCTCTTTCTGTTAAGCCAACGTGCTCCACTGTTAAAACAGAATTCCATCAGTGTGCTTAAAATGATGTAATTTACTGCAGGACATTCACCTGCCTGGCCTTAGGAGACCTAAAAATTAAACAGTAAGCACATTCACATTTTGCATAGTTTGTAGGATTGTGTACCACACACAGGTTATGTTTTTAATGTTTTGGTAGTGAAGTTAAGTGAGGTAGCCTTGCAACCCAGGAGAGCAAGGATCAACTTTGCTTTAGTTCCCAAATGAAACCGATTTTGTGGTTTTGATCTATATCGTGGTGGCCAAACTCACTGGCCTGCTGAGCCGCATATGACAATCTTGAGACGTTTGAGAGCTGGGGAACACCTGTTGGGAGCCAGGGCTTGGGACTTCAGCCCCACTCCTGCTGAAGACCTGAGCCTGACAGATGCGCCCGGCAGGTCTGAAGCCCAAGACCCCTCCTCCCCACTGGACAGAAACCCATACCCCACCACCCCACTTCAAGGCAGAGGTCCTAAGCTCTTGGGAGGCGGAGAATGGGGGGGCTGGGGCCTCACGAGCCACAGTTTGGCCACCCCTGATCTATATCCTATTGTTTGTTGGCCGATATCATAAAACCACCACATAATCTAAGACAATTAGATGCAATTGACCCTTCTGCATGTGCACATGGGGCATGTCAGAGGTGATCAGACCGTGTTGTACTTCATCAGTGCCCATTAGCATAACAGCCGCTGTTTCCTGGCCCTCCTCCAGTGTAGACAGCAAGACGGGATATGGTGCTGTATACTACACTCTGGCAGTCCCTGTTAGCATAATGGCCTCGAGGACTTTTAACAAGCTGGAGGAAGTTAGAGCAGCCCTAAGCTGAACCAAGATCCAACAAGAGCCTTCAGTACTCCCTGGTTTGAAGGAGAGCACTGGTAGACAGTCACCTCTAACCCCTCCACCACCACCTGCACCAAGCACTGCTCCCTCATCCGAGGATTCAGATATGCATTCTTCATATCCTATACATTTTTCCTCAGAAAGGACACTTGAACCCCCAACTTCTGTAACCCTCTTATGTTACAAAGAAGTAAAAAACACACTGTGTTGAACTGTTCTTTCCACAGGATTGTTCTGTAAACTTAAATCTCCAAGGGAAAAGAAAGGAAATCCAGGCCAATACTTCATCTGGGAGATTGTCCAGCTTCCAGTCAGAAAGATTCCTATCCATTTTCTCTTCCTGCTGAAGTCAGAATTGATATACAGCCTTCCAATGACGAAAAGCTACTGATACAGCCACTTTGTTACTGAGTAGTTTTGTCATGTACTTGCTCTTGAAAGTCATCCGACTCAGATTAATCATATAAATGCCAATGCATAGAGCCAGAGCATCAACACAGTTTGTTCAAGCAAAATCACGAACTTTTCAGAGAAATGCATCAAGGCACATATGCAACTCAAGACAAAATCCAACTCCGTTAGCCAAAAGAACTATATGAAAAACATATGCAATGAGGTGATCGGAGCAACAGGCTGAATAGTTACCTCACATATAAACTAATACATAATGGAATATCAAAAGAGTGGCTCTTTCCAGGGAACCCATAAAAACTCAACCATCAGTTTCTTTAGAGTCTTTTAAACCTTCAAATATCCTGCAAGTTGTTGCCAGCCCCCTAATGTCAGGCTGGAATAGGTTAAAGGCGTAATAATATTTCCCACTAACACTGAAGTGAGCTGTCTAAGTTACCTGCCATTTCTCAATTGCCTCTTTCAAGGAACCTAATATAGGGCTGATCCTGGGAAGAGCTGAGTACCAGTGGGAACTGAAGAAGCTCAACACCTCCTCGGGAGTTCTCAGCACCTTTCTACAATCGAGCCAAAAGAAAGTATACTGCTTATGCTGCTGGAAGGTTGCCCAGTTTGTAAGACAAATGTTTTTGGTTCCAAAATATTTCTTCTGAAAATGCTTATGGAGAAAATAATTTGGTGGGTCTTTCTCCCAAAATGTTTCTTCCTATAATAAAAGAGCTGAAAATATGTTTCCAGAGATTTAGTGATTTTAGTCTGTACTATTTGTATGGAATTGTTTTTGAAGTAGCACCTGCCTTTTTGTGGCATAAAATGAGTGAAGTTGTTCCGAGGCTGTTGCTAATCAGTAAATAAAAATACATCCCGTGAGAACTACCCTACTCTAAAACAAAGGACACTTAATTAAAAACTCCACGAAATATCGAACTTTGTTGAATACCAGCCTGGAAAATGTCAAGAGGGGGATGTTTCTGCTTGTGAACTCTATCTACAAAGAGCAAGCCAGGAACAAAGGCGTGCAAAAGATTCCAGATCAGGAGCTGAACTTGTCTGCAGCCCTGTATGGGATAAGAACATTAGTTGCATGTCTAACATACAGAGGGCATCCTAGGTCTCTCTGTTCATTTAGCAACTCATTTAATATTCAAGAGACTATATTTATTATTTAGAGGATTTTAAAAGAAAAGATGTGAAAATGTACATTTATAACAGCTTATCTTTATAATGCAAGTGTGCTTGGAGACAAGGCCTGCAGGGCAATTGTGTTCAATTACCAGGAAAGTGTGATTCTTTGAGCAACATTTCGTTAAAGAGAATTGTTGCTTTTAAAATATATGGACCTGATCCTTAGCTAGATCTATACTGATTTACACCAGTTGAGAACCTAGCTGGCCACGTGTAGAGAGAATGAACACATTATGGTATGGTGTGGTATAAGGGTTTTATTCAGATTCATTTGGGATGACTTGTGTCATTTACTCTTGACTTCAGGACTGCTGAGTAATGCACCCATCCCAAATACAAGCCAGTAACATCTGTAAACTCACCCTCATGTACTATGTACACATAAAAATCCGGGAAGGAGACTGGCACACATTGGATAAACGGATTAGCATCCTCGCTAGCTGCAGAGATTCATCCTTTTAACCACTTATTCATTTGTAATCATTCTATCTGTTCAAATAAGTTGGCCTTCCTGTGAGATACAGCAATGCCTTTCCCGTATCTTCTGCAGGAATCCTATGTATAATTCAGGTCTCTTCATATTGAAGGTACATAATGCAATAAAGTCCACTAGATCCAAGAGGTAATTCTGAGAATATGCAGTCAGGAAGCTGAACTTTTATTTAGAACAACACTTGCCAAGATGCTGATATCTTTTTTCCATCCAAACTAATTTCCTTCACCTTAAGTACATTAAAAAAAAAAAAAAACTAGAGAAAATATCTTGCAGCCAATAGGCTGAGTAGACTGAATAAGTAGTGTTTGTTATCTAACTAAATTGTATAGGAAATGATGTGTGAATGAGAAAATTGTAATGCTGCCGTGGATCACTTTTGACAGTTTCAATTAAGATTTTATTTAGTTAACTACTTACACATTTTAATGAACTGTCCTGCACAATTATTAACTGATTACAGGATTTCCAGGTTTCTTAAGTTTTCTGACTTCTTCAGAACAGATGCGTTGTATTGGGTTGTATTTTATTACTTTCTCCACTGAACATACTGCATCAACATGCAGTGGTAAATCCTGCTGCTGAGCTCCTGGGCAAAAAGTGAGCATACTACGTGGAGTTTTTCTTTTGATTTGAGCTATTTGCATTTCAAGAGGCTCTTAAATTAAAAAAAAAATCATAATGTTCCTGGTTTATTCATATACTGTCACTTTTAATAAGTCAAAAATTCTACTTAGTGAAGGTAGGTCAGACTCCATCCAAATAAACAGATTCAGAATGTATTGTACAGGAACATTACCACTGAGAAAATCTAAGTAATTATAGACAAGGGAACCTAATAATTTCCTACTGTGAACTTGCTGTAACTACTTCCTTCACCTGTCGATGCCCTCCTTCCTGGGTTTACTTAAAACACACGCTGAGTGAGTGTAATACCATACAAGCACTTTATAACGCCTGATCCTCTCCCTTTTTGAGATAACTGATGTGTTTCTTCATTGCTCACACGGACAGAAATAGCTGCAAATGTTTTTGGTCTCCGTGCTCTGAATGAGAGATTTCCACTATTTTGAAAAACTTCTATTTATCTCCCATTTCTCCCCACATTAGTTTTAATTTTAGTTTTTTTTTAAATTGCCTATTTACCTTGAAGTGTCTTCAAAATGAAAAGATCTCATTTCTGGCCTGAGGGAACAAAGCATCTGTTTAAATGCATTGTTGTTTTCTGCATTCATGGATATAACAGAAGCATCCAATCCTTACCTAGCAGACTCCGTTTGACAACTTGTCAGGAACCCCAGCAGCAATCATTAAAACAGAGGTATGGTCTGAAATGACTATGGGACCCAGAATGCAATGCTTCATCTTGAACTGAGTGGCTGATTGCTCAGTTCAAAACTGAGCATTAGAGTGGGCCCTGTAGTTCCCATGGAACAAAGACGGAGGAGGTAAAGGGATGAACTGTCAAATGTCACAGGCTGCATTAAAGCAATAAGGAGTTTGACCATGGGTAGAATCATAACATTCCTTTAAAACCAGATACTTTTTTATTGTGGTAGCAATACATAATTTGTCAAGATATATACATGAACAATATCCCTGAATCACCTCAGAGATTACAAGCACCCTCACGCTGATGTGAGGTGAGGTGAACCGAGGAAGGATTCTGGACATCTGTTCATCAGGACACAGAAGTGCCCGTCAGTCTCTAGTGGAGGAAAGGCAGATAGCCACTTGGGCCTTGTCTAGACCCAGATTTAAAAGTGTGATGTTAGATGAAGTTACCCTAGCTCAATCTGATTAACAGCCTCCTAACAATCTAGTCAAGACAACACAATTGTACTTTAGAACATGCTAAAGTGGCCAATTCAAGAAGATGTTAAAAAATCAAGCTCGAAAAATGGATCTAACCTCACAACATTAAATCCTAGTCGAAACCTGGCTTTGGTTTTACAACATTTACAGTTTGCCACTGGTGGAGTCACCTTATAAGGAACAAACTCATTGGGCCTGTTGGTTGGTTTTAAGGTATGTCAGCTGCAAAAATTAAGAAAGGGTCCAATTCCACACATTTTTACTCCTGGACATATTGCTAACTATCCTTCACACCTAGTAATAAGTCCAGTAATAAACGTTTGCAATGTCAACCACCAAGTGAGGGGGGGGGAAAGGGAGAAAATATAATCATAACGTTTAACTCTCTCTAGCACAATCAGCCCCACTCAAGACTCCCTGATAAAAGGAGTGATCTATTAATACAGAAAAAGCCAAGCTCAGCTGGCCTATTTCAACAGCAATTTTCCACTTGCAAGAAAACTATGAAAATTGCAGGCATCCCTTTTTAGGTCATTTCTGTAGTATCAACCTTTGCCATCATCTGTTGTTTCAAGGGGGTTTAAAGCTTGTCACAGAGGTTACCAGGAACTTTCACCACATTGCATTCCCTGAACACATATCAGTGGATTTAAAAAACAAAGAATAAACATGCCCATGGAGTCTTGCATTTCCCTTTACATTGCAGTATAGTCCTGCATTGTCCAGACAAAGGAGCGGTCAAGCAGAACATTTCTCATGACCATGGAGAATTTGCTGAGAAGCAATGCCAACTTTAATATATTAAATAGAAGCTTTAGGGTGGTTTAATTAAAATGATATTTTCCTCTCAGGCAATGTCCCCTACATTATCATATCCTGAGCAATATTGATAAGGTGTAAATTTTCAAATGCTACATGCAGATGACACTCTGTATAAGACTTAGAGCAAATAATCCTAGCTGCATGGTCCTATTGACAAATGACAGCACTAAATAGTGGTACTACTAAGCACTAAATTACCTCTGCAAAATCAGAGATATTGGTATCTGTAGAGTAATTAGCCTGACTTCCCAAGGAGCATGTTCTCCGATGGAATTCATTTCCATTTATACATCCTGCGCTCCAAATGCTGTCCTGCCCTCTCCTATAATGTCCAAGTTAGGGTGACCAGTCGTCCCGATAAAATCGGGACCGTCCCGATATTTAAGTGTTTGTCCCGCGTCCCAACCGATCTTTGGTCGGGACGCACTTTGTCCCGATATTTGCTTCGCCGGCAGTACTCGGCTTTCTTTTTCCCCCCCTCTCTCCTGCTCAGCCGGCACGAGCCAGCCTCCCCCACCGGATCCGGAAGGGGTTACTACTGGCCGCTCGGCCAGAAGTGACGTCGTGGCCGGTGGGGAGCTGCCAGTTCCCCCACCCCACTCGTAGGACTTTGCCAAGAGCCTTGCGTGCCATGGGGGGGCTGCGGGGCCGGCTGGGCTCTGGCGGCTCCCGGGCACGGCGCAGGGCCCTAGCAGAGCCCCGCGGTAACGTCATTGGCTCCCCAGGGCGTTAGGCCGCGGCAGAGCCCCGGGGCGGTGAATCGCGGGGAGCTCTGGGGGGTGGAACCCGGAGAAGCCCTGTGGGAACCACGTGTCCGCTTCGCAGCAGGGACAGGTCCGTCGGGCTGCCTGAGGGCCAGGCACTGGGCTGAGCCGGCGAAGGCAGAACGGAGAGAGGCCTCGGGCCAAGCTGCTAGGACACGTGCAGGGGAGGCCGAAGGAAACTGGGCATCCAGCCAGTGCCTGTGGCCCCGAAGAACCTCCAGCTGTGCAGCCCAGGGGGAGGTTTGCTACTCCTGGGCTAGGACATTTGGCAGGGGAGGGCAGCAGGCTCCGCTTGAGGGTACTCAGAAGAGCCGTTTGAGATTTTTTGCGCCCCCCTCACCCCCGTCCCGATATTTTCTTCCTCAGCTTTTTTTTTTTTTTTTTTTTTTTTTGGTGCGACCCCCTCCCCCCCGTCCCAATATTTTCTTCCTCTCATCTGGTCACCCTAGTCCAAGTAAACACACTGTGCACAGACGATCCAAAATCTGGGGTAAGGAATCTTCTATCCTGGAGGTCTCAATACATTTCCTTTCTTGCAATAAACCAAACACTTTCCAAAATAGTCTCTGCATTGTTTAGAATGCAATGTCTATCTCACATTAGTATTACATAACTCTCATTTGGCTTTGGAAGTTTCCTGTTCACCTCACTTAAGTTCAATGATAAAATGCTGCCACTGATAAAGCACACATTTATTTGCACGCTTTGACTATGGAGTTGACTATAATGTAACTATTGTGTTATTACAATGCACTGTATTGCTAGCCAAATACTTTTAGCAGTTTAAAAGTTACCTGAGGACCTATTTATTTATTCTTCCAGATATTTTGTACTCACTTTGCTTATTAGGATCTAATGCTTCAGCTGTAAAGCATCATGTTGTGGTTATTTTTTTTTTTTTCATCTAAGAGCAGCTCTGAAGCTCAAATGTCACATCTTAGTTTATTCTCTATTACTAGCATGTATATTTTAAATAACTCATTCGCTACTGCTGCCAATGTGCTGACGCTGCACATCATTTTGTGCATGAAAAACAGTATTTTGTCCCTTGTGTTTTTGCAATTAAGCAGGATTTTTGTTCAGCAGAGTTTTTGTTGCTTCCTACTCGTCATACAAATCTACTGTAAACATACCCAGCACAACAACTCTACTGTAATTGATGGTACCCAATTAGGGATCATCTTGGGTAAACTAAATTAGGACTTGAGTAGAGTATGAAGAATGAAACCGGTAACACAGGCAGGAGTTTTCACTGAACACCTTAAAAACTGAATATATATTTTTTAATATTTTCACATTTCAAGAGAGCTATCCATGGAGGGGCAGGTCTGACTACTCAAGTTTTTTTTTTAAATACTACATTCACCGGACAGGAGATGCATTCACTAACATAGTCATCAGCAATGCTTATGTTCTCATTTGTTAGTCAACTATTTTTGTAAGGTGTCAGTTAAACTCCAGATACACCTCTACCACCATATAACACTGTTCTCGGGAGCCAAAAAACCTTACCGTGTTATAGGTGAAACCGCATTATATCGAACTTGCTTTGATCCGCCGGAGCACACAGGCCCCCTCCCCCCCCGAGCGCTGCTTTACCGTGTTATATCCGAATTCATGTTATATCGGGTCGCATTATATCAGGGTAGAGGTGTACCTCTTTTCTCATTCCTCTCATTGCTTAGATTGTGAGCTCCGTGGGCCCATTTGGGGCCCCTACATACTACTATAAAACAAGTAATAATAATAATCAATAGCTCTCGTAACATGTCCACTGCAGCAGATATAGTGCATGATCCCAACTGGCATTGACTATGGGGTTGTAATAAGAAAATTTCTCTGCTACTGAGTGGCGCATCACAGTATAAGGCAAACTGCTGAGTTAATCAGCAAGTGTTCTCAGTTAATTAGCTTCACCTTGCCCAGAAAATGGTAAACAAACAGCAAAACTTTGCCCACGTTGTACAAATCTGGTTACTAAGGTCTAGGGCACTGCCAGTGTGATATATTTGTTTTACAGCACCGGTAATACAAATCTGACATAGGCAGAAAAACAAAAGGCCAGAGATCTAAAATTCACACCAAAATTCACAAAAAAATGTTCATTCCCATGGCATTTTGGTTAACCAAAAATACAAGAAAATATCCATCAAATATGAATTAAGACCTGCTGCAATTAAGAATGTGATATATTTAGAGAGAGATTAGTAATTATGCTATTCTAGCTAATCCCAGATAGACTTGTTGTCTGTACCCTACAAAGCCAAATTAGGTAGTTAATCAAAGAGGGGGGGAATTAAAGCTGCCCAGCCTGGTTGCAACTGGTGCGTCTCCCACAGTTAGATGCAATTATCCAGATTTTAGAATGACAGACTGTAGATATAGACCTTGATTTCCAAAAGCTCACTAGTTTACTTTACTCCATGTTTTATGATGTGTACACACTCTAGGCTTGAGAGTTGGGATGTCTTAAGAAAAGCTACTCCTGCAGTGCATTGGCTGCAGGGAGCTGGCTCCTTTCCACTGAAGGCAGATGGTATCATCAAAGCAGCACAGCTGTACTGTAAGTAAATCTTACACTGAGTGAATTACTGCCTCCGCTAATGGGAGTCATTCTCCATCAGAAATGAAAACAGAATGCCAAGGAACGGAAAGGCAATAGGGTGACAGTGGGGAGGACCACCTTACACCCTCTCTTGGGCATCTCTGATAAATATGGCAAATGAAAAGTGCAAAAACTCATATCACCAGCTGGAGCTAGACAGTTTGTTCAGTCACTATGTACCTGTACCAATGGATACCAGATCTTGAGTGATTCAGTTTTCATCGGTTCTCTAGGGGTATGTCTACACTACGGGATTAATCCAAATTTATATAATTCGAATTTTGGAAACAGATTGTATAAAGTCGAATGTATGCGGCCACACTAAGCACATTAATTCGGCGGTGTGCGTCCATGTACCGGGGCTAGTGTCGATTTCTGGAGCGTTGCACTGTGGGTAGTTATCCCATAGCTATCCCATAGTTCCCGCAGTCTCCCCCGCCCATTGGAATTCTGGGTTGAGATCCCAGTGCCTGATGGGGCAAAAAACATTGTCGCAGGTGATTCTGGGTACAGCCTCACCCCTCCCTCCATGAAAGCAACAGCAGACATTTCGCGCCTTTTTTCCTGGGTGAACACTGCAGACTCCATACCACGGCAAGCATGGAGTCCGCTCAGCTCAAGACAGCAGTCATGAACATTGTAAACACCTCGCGCGTTCTCGTGCAGTTTATGCTGAGCCAGGACCAGAAAAACGAGGAGAGGAGGAGGCGGCGACGGCAGCGCAGCGACAAGAGTGATGAGGACATGGACACGGACACAGAATTCTCTCAAACCGCGGGCCCCGGTGCTTTGGAGATCATGTTGTTAATGGGGCAGGTTCTATCTGTGGAACGCCGATTCTGGGCCCGGGAAACAAGCACAGACTGGTGGGACCGCATAGTGTTGCAGGTGTGGGATGATTCCCAGTGGCTGCGAAACTTTCGCATGCATAAGGGCACTTTCATGGAACTTTGTGACTTGCTTTCCCCTGCCCTGAAGCGCCAGAATACCAAGATGAGAGCAGCCCTCACAGTTGAGAAGCGAGTGGCAATAGCCCTGTGGAAGCTTGCAATGCCAGACAGCTACCGGTCAGTCGGGAATCAATTTGGAGTGGGCAAATCTACTGTGGGGGCTGCTGTGATGCAAGTAGCCAAAGCAATCACTGAGCTGCTGCTACGAAAGGTAGTGACTCTTGGAAATGTGCAGGTCATAGTGGATGGCTTTCCCTAACTGTGGTGGGGCGATAGATGGAACCCATATCCCTATCTTGGCACCGGAGCACCAGGGTACCCAGTACATAAACCGCAAGGGGTACTTTTCAATGGTGCTGCAAGCACTTGTGGATCACAAGGGACGTTTCACCAACATCAATGTGGGCTGGCCGGGAAGGGTTCATGACGCTCGCGTCTTCAGGAACACTAATCTGTTTAAACGGCTGCAGCAAGGGACTTACTTCCCGGACCAGAAAATAACCGTTGGGGATGTTGAAATGCCAATAGTTATTCTTGGGGACCCAGCCTACCCCTTAATGCCATGGCTCATGAAGCCATACACAGGCAGCCTGGACAGGAGTCAGGAGCTGTTCAACTACAGGCTGAGCAAGTGCAGAATGGTGGTAGAATGTGCATTTGGCTGTTTAAAAGGTCGCTGGCGATCGTTACTGACTCGCTCAGACCTCAGCCAAACCAATATCCCCATTGTTATTGCTGCTTGCTGTGTGCTCCACAATCTCTGTGAAAGTAAGGGGGAGACCTTTATGGCGGGGTGGGAGGCTGAGGCAAATTGCCTGGCTGCTGATTACGCGCAGCCAGACACCAGGGCGATTAGAAGAGCACACCAGGAAGCGCTGCGCATCAGAGAAGCTTTGAAAACCAGTTTCATGACTGGCCAGGCTACAGTGTGAAATTTCTGTTTGTTTCTCCTTGATGAAAACCTGCCCCCTTTATTGACTCTCTCTTTGTAAGGAACCCACCCTCCCCCTTCCCCCAGCTTGCTTTCAAAGGAAATAAAGTCACTATCATTTAAAAATCATTTATTCTTTATTAATTGATTATAAAAAGAGGGAGAGAACCCGGGTGGGGTTTGGGAGGAGGATCGGCAGGAAGGAAAAGGCTACTAAAAAAAGGTTAAAAAAATGACAGCCTTTTGCTTGGGCTGTCCACTGGGGTGGAATGGGAGGGCGTACGGAGCCTCCCCCCCCCCGCGTTCTTACACGTCTGGGTGAGGAGGCTATGGAACATGGTGAGGGGGGAGGGGAGTTATACAGGGGCTGTAGCGGCACTCTGTTATCCTGCTGCCGTTCCTGAAGCTCCACCAGACGCCGGAGCATGTCTGTTTGCTCACGCAGCAGCCCCAGCGTTGCATCCTGCCTCCTCTGATCTTCCTGCCGCCACCTCTCATCTCGAGCGTCTCTCCTCTCCTCACGTTGGTCCCTCCTGTCCTCACGTTGGTCCCTCCTGTCCTCACATTCACTGGCTTCTTTCCTATACTTTGAAACCGTGTCCTTCCACTCATTCAGATGAGCTCTTTCACTGCGGGTGGATTCCATGATTTCCGCGAACATCTTGTCTCGCGTCTTCTTTTTCCGACGCCTTATCTGGGATAGCCTTCGGGACGGAGGAGGGAGGCTTGAAAAATTTGCAGCTGCTGGAGGGAGGGAAAAAAGGAGAGAAATTTTTAAAAAGATACATTTTGCAGAACAATGCTTATACTCTTTCACGGTGACCAACACTATTCACATTACATAGCACATGTGATTTCTGTGCAAGGTTGCATTTTGCCTCTTAATATTGAGTGCCTGTGGCTTTGCTGCTAGAGATCACAGACGCAGGTCCGGGCAACAGAACTCGGCTTGCATGCGGCCATGGTAAGCCATTGTCTTTCAGCTTCTGCGCCCTCCTTTCCCACATACCAAGCAAAGCCCGTTGAGTGCTGCGGTTTTCCTGTTAACCTTCAGCAGCAGAAAACAAACTAACCCCCCCCCCCATCCAATTCTCTGGATGATCGCTTTATTCCCTCCCCCCACCGCGTGGCTGGTATCAGGGAAGATCCCTGCTAGCCAAACGCGAAAAGCTCAGGGCCAATCATCCCCCCCACCACCCCGCGCTTGGCTAACTGCAGGGAAGGATTTCTTTTCAGCCACAGGCAAACAGCCCAGTAGGAACGGCCACCTCTGTCCCCTTAATTAAATTCCCGTATTTCAACCAGGTTACCATGAGCGATATCACTCTCCTGAGGATTACACAGCGAGATAAAGAACGGATGTTGCTTGAATGCCAGCAAACACCGGGACCATACGCTGCCAGGCTTTGTCATGCAATGATACCAGATTACTTGCTGCAAGCATGGCGTGGTCAAGTGTCCTACCATGGAGGACGAAATAAGGCTGCACTGCCCAGAAACCTTGTGGCAAGGCTTTTGGAGTACCTCCAGGAGAGCTTCATGGAGATGTCTCTGGAGGATTTCCGCTCCATCCCCAGACACGTTAACAGACTTTTCCAGTAGCTGTACTGGCCGCGAATGCATCCCAAGTCCTCAGGGCAAAGTAATCATTAAAAAACGCTTGCTTTTAAAACAAGTTTTATATTTTAAAAGGTAAACTCACCTGAGGTCCCTTCCATGGGGTCATGGTCTTGGATACAGGGTTGGGAGGGTACTTCAGTCAGGCTGAGAAAAAGATCCTGGCTGTTGGGGAGAACGGAGTGCTGGGTGCTCTCTGCAAGCTCGTCCTCCTCCTCCTCCTCTTCCCCGTCCGCAGAATCCTCAGGTGTAGCTGATGAGATTACCCCCACCTCGGAATCAACGGTCAGAGGTGGGGTAGTGGTGGCGGCCCCCCCTAGAACTGCATGCAGCTCGGCGTAGAAGCGGCATGTCCGCGGCTCTGACCTGGAGCGACCGTTTGCCTCCTTTGTTTTTTGATAGGCTTGTCTGAGCTCCTTGACTTTCACGCCGTACTGATCTGAGTCCCTATTGTGGCCTCTCTCCATCATGCCCTTGGAGATTTTTTCAAAAGTTTTGGCATTTCGTCTTTTCGAACGAAGTTCTGCTAGCACTGAATCCTCTCCCCATATAGCGATCAGATCCAGTACCTCCCGTATGGTCCATGCTGATGCTCTTTTTCGATTATCGGCCTGCATGGTTACCTGTGCTGATGAGCTATCTGTGGTCACCTGTGCTATCCACGCTGGGCAAACAGGAAATAAAATTCAAATGTTCGCGGGGCTTTTCCTGTCTACCTGGCCCGTGCATCCGAGTTCAGATTGCTGTCCAATGGTGCACTGTGGGATAGTTCCCGGAGGCCAATACCATCGAATTGCGGCCACACTAACCCTAATTCGAAATGACAATATCGATTTTGGCACTACTCCGCTCGTCGGGGTGGAGTACAGAAATCGATTTTAAGAGCCCTTTATTTCGAAATAAATGGCTTCGTTGTGTGGACGGGTGCAGGGTTAATTCGATTTAACGCTGCTAAATCCGAATTAAAGTCATAGTGTAGATCAGGCCTAGGAATGGGACTCCAGCAGCAGAAAAGGCAGCAGCAGTCATAACAATAGTTATTCACTATGTAAAGAATAGAGCAGATTTCTTCTTTGAGAACAAAAAGGGAGTATATTGAAGGGCTGTCAATAGTCATCTGGGTCTCTGACATGCTAAAATGGCTCCTAAATTGCATTGTATTCATGGGGTAAAACAAATCTTTAATTTTTTTATTTTTATTTTTTTACTGTACCAGTATCCCTGCTCTTCAACCTTCGGTGTCACCTGGAAGTGTATGGTATCCATTATAGCCCTGAATTGTTCATCTGAGGCTCATACAAATACCATGTCCGAGTCATTTTACAACAGTACATGTTTTTGAGCTGTGTGTGTGTGTTTCCAGTGGGGCAGTGGAACGGACGACTAAGGGCCATGGTTATAGTTGCCTCCCTGGAAGCATTGATGAAGTTCTGCAAAATTTTGCGCAGGAGGCAGCAGCACTTGCAAGGGGGTTGTGCTCTAATAAGATGAAGTGCTGCACTGAGTGATAGTCTCAAGCCCATCCTGTGTGGTAGGGATGAACTGATTTAATATTCTACAGTGTCACCATGTGCTGAGTGTCTCAGACAGAGATGGTGTAGCGGGGTGAGCACCCGCTCCGGCCATGGAGGGGTTCGAAAAGCCCTGCAGAGGGCTGGGGCTGGGCAAGGTAAAACCCTGGCTGATTGGGGGAAGTGGCTGCAGCTGGGGCCATGCCCCAAACTAAGGAACTGGGCCTTATAAGAAGGCCTGGGAAGCCAGAAGCAGCAGTCTCTCTCTGACTGGAGAGGGAGACAGGCCTGGCTGCTTGGGAACTCACCCAGGGGACCTAGAGAAGGCAGGGCTGGGGAAAGGCCTTAGGAGCTGGGAAGCCCTAAGCCAGCAACTCTCCAGGCTGCAGGGCCTAGTTCTAGCCCACCTAGGTATTGGGCTTGCAGAGGGGCAGCCGGAGGGTGGGTAAAGGCAGCCAGTCCAAACCCCTTATTGCCTGTGATGATCGGCTGATAGACTGCAATCCGCCCCAGGGCGCGGGGGGCTAAACAGAGACTGGCAATAGCCACGACTGAGGCGACGTGGGGATAGAGAGTGGGGGTTCCCCTGGGGTGGGGAAACTCAGTAAGACTGTGGGGTACTGCAGGAGGCAGAACCCTGAGATAAGGGCACCGGGGTCCTGGGAGGAACACGGGAGGCCAATGGCAAGCGGATCACCGGCCTGCAGAGGGCGCTCCTGGGTTGAAGAGCTAATTCCCAGAGACGACCAGCAGGAGGCGCCGCAGGGGTGAGTCTGTGCCGTGCTACAGATGGGAACAGGGATCCTCTCCCAAAGACTGTATAGCCTAAGTTGTTGTGTTACCATGAGCCCCAAGTCAGGGGCAGCCCCAGATGTCTGACTGTGATTCAGATTCACCCTTGCTCTGAGGGGGAGACACCCTGTACCAGATCTAGCCTGATGACACACACTTTCCCCAGCTTGTCAGTGTATTTACATAGAGGTTCCTCCCCTCTTCCTGTGCTACCCAAAAGAGGGAGGGAGCATTACACCATTTTACTCCCTTGCATAGCTGTGCACATCAGGCCACAATTTGGCCCTAAGTAGACAGCACACGAACAAAGCTGTGGGGAAGAAAGGGACAACAAAAACCAGTTAGAATGAATGGTAAAGTTGTTAGCTCTCCCATGGGGCTTGTAAGTCCTATTTGACTCTCATCCTTTTTCAGTAAGTTAAGGGTGGCAGAGTGCGCCAAGCTGGGGTTAGAAGTTTGAAAATACCTCCTTGAAAAATCCCTTCCAAAAAACAGGCAAGTGTGGAAGTGTCAGACCAGGCCAGGAAGCGCGGAGTTCGCAGCATGCTGCATTAGGCAAACTGAAGTCAAGCCTGGCTAAGTGCACGCTGCTAGTCAAAATAAACCCAAGAGCCCTTTCTTTTGAAGGCCCTTCACTTTATTTTATTGTCTTCTGAGAAATAAATATATTTAAGTAATTCTGTATGTTGCAGAAGTGGGAATTCTTTACCTCATTATAGGTTTTTCAGTCTTAGTACAGTTTCAAGATCAGGTATCTTAACAGCACCTTTGGATTGCTTTATCCTTAGCACGAAGTAATTGGGTTTACTGGTGTATACAGGTTGTAAATAGTCATTTTTAATAGGTTGTCTAACACTTTTTAACTCGCAGTTTTAAACAGGACTTTGCACCTAGTGTAGACAGAACAAGTCACGTTAAATGGATAATGGGTTTGCATGTTCACAGCGATCTCTGCAAAGAAAAGAGCTGGAAATTTGCTTTTCCAAAAGGAAAGCTGAGAGTCTCCAAACTGGCTTTACTTTTCATGATTGAGATATGAATCTGTCTTCTCCCCAGGAAGACCGAAATCTGGCTGCCGTGCCAACTAGTTAATGTCTTCAGACTAAGGTCTGTGTGACAAGGTGAGGATGGATCTGAAACTGACACGGAACACGTTCAATCTGATCTTGAGTCTTAAGCATTAACCTGCTGTTATCATGAAAGGTACCTCAAACATATCAACCCCCTAGAACAGAAGCAGGAGAACTAGTTCTTGAGAAGTTTCCTTTCAAAGCCTACTGAGCGGTCACAAAAATCCAGGTTTGGGAAAACAGACAAAAAGGCGGGAAAATGGAATAGCAATTGCTTTTAAATCCACCATCTCATCAGCACTTCCATCCTTCATTACTCCTGTCATAGAAGGGGACTGGGATTCAGAATAAACATGTAATGTGCCCATAATTAATATCACATTACAATCTGGCTCCCTAACACTAGTATTTATCCAGAGTAACTGTTGATGTCACTTGAATTACTCCAGATTTTCCACCAGTGTAACGGAGATCAGAATCTACCCCTCAGTGGTAAGGAAGAGAAAAAGATATGAACTACCTCACTTCCTATCAACAACTCTGGCTGTGAATAAGATGACAAACATTGACTCTTCTGCCTTCTGAGAGAGAGAGGGACTGCTTCACAAGTGCTCAGTGAGATAGCAAGAATGGGGGCGGAGGAATAGAAGAGAGTACGTTTCCCAAGGACAACTGCTGTACTTCCTAGTAACTATCCTGGAAATCTTGCCTAAAGTATGTGTTCATGGGGATTTCCATCCCACTTCAATAGAAGTATATTAAACACTCACACTAAAGCAATTAGCACTGTATACTGCTCTTTCAAAGTGCTTAACTTTAAATAAGACGAGCACTAAATCAGTTGTGTTTTTCTGAAAGGGTCTGATCCAGGATTCTCTGAAAAAGACTCTGCCAAACTCAGATTGGTTTGGGGATTTAAGAGCCCAGTCCTGTAAAGCACTGGAGATGAAGACAGTAGCATGCATGATCAGTGCCTGATTCTGCATTTCTCACACATGCAAAACTCCTGCTGACCTCTCACTGGGAGGTATGGGTGTTGCAAGGAATTCAGGATGGGGCCCTGCCCATAGTTGTACCATTGAAACAATAGTTCTCATAACCAGGGAAGATGTTTGTGGGGTGGGCGAAAAGGGGAGTAAATCTGAGGAGAAACCTAACAAGAAGATACAGGAAGTGAGAGCTGACATGGGAAGGTGAACAGGTACAATGAAGACAGGTTATTCATAAACCAGTTTATGGGATTACTCTCTGCTTGGGTTACATTTTTTCACCTTTGTTCCAAAATAAAGAGACGCTAAGGAGGTGGTCACTTCGTGAGGCTCTCAGGATAGTTACAGCCCTGGAGCAGGGGCTACTTTGGTGATTTTCCCTGAAGCTGACAACTGATTTATTTTTATGTATATTAAAGTGCCAATCCCTGGTTTTAGGCATTTTTGGCAGCAATTAAATATAAAATTACAAAGACAAAAACCCTAAGAT
Organism: Emys orbicularis; assembly: GCF_028017835.1. NCBI lineage: Eukaryota > Metazoa > Chordata > Testudines > Emydidae > Emys > Emys orbicularis. Next base: position 99,617,555 of record NC_088686.1, on the reverse strand, counting down.
ACAAAAATTCATCCTGGAATCCTCTATGATCAGTGATTAGGGAAGCTGGGGAGCCTGGAGGAGGTTGTGGTAAGTGAGGGTGGGTGTGATGGCAATGCTTTCTCTTCACAGAGCTGCTGTGACTTCCACCATTATTGCTGTGAGCCCTCAGGATACTGTGCCTGAACGGCTGCAAGAGGCACGATCATTGAAGGAAACACAGCGTCAATGTCATCCAGCAACTGGAATGGGAAGATTTTAAACTTTTCTATTTTAAATGCATCTTGGTTTCAAATGGATTTACATGTTTTGAATCCAGGATAGGTCAATTCCACTTGAATTCTTGAAGTCTCTGGAGTAAATTGAACAAACACTTTGACATCTCATTGAACTGGGCACTGATTTAATTACCCCTTTGTCCAGCAGAGGAGAAACAATGGACTTGATCTGCTTTTCTTTGGGGATGGGGATGGTATCTTTCTGGGGAATACAGACAAGCTTGTGAGACTCCATATAGTATCTGCTCTGAGGGCTCCATTTGCCTGAGGTGATGGAGGCCAATACTTTTACAAAGAACAGAAACGATCCCCAGCCAGAAAGCATCTCAAGAACCATGTCGGCTTTCCTGTGATTTTTTTTTTTTTTTTAACTATGCGTGAGGGGCATAACATGTATTTCTGGGCCTCCAAAAAAAAAAGGTGTAGCAACAAAGAGCACACTCTGAGTTTTTGGTAGGGAAAATCTAGGTACAAGGGAATATTTGAATGTTGTCTGGCATGTATTTAAGCCTTGGTCAAGGGCCTCTTGTGATGGAGTGTTCACCCCCACACCAGAAAGGAGAGGGTTAATAGAGGCCTCATAGGCCTGCCATGCCCTGTTCCAGAAAGGAGCAGTGGAGGTGAATCCTCCAAGCACCGTAGGGATGCTGCACAGGAATCAGTCAACTGAAGGGAGGCTGCACAGAGCAGCCAATCAGGGCCCAGTGGGCTCACATAAAAGGAGCTGCAGGGCCAGAGACAATCAGGCGAGGTCTGCACTAACGAGCTTACAGCACCGATGCAGCTGCGCCACTGTAAGGTCGCTCGTGTACCTGCTCTATGCCGACAGGAGAGAGCTCTCCCGCTGACATAATAAAACCACCTCCACGAGAGGTGGTAGCTATGTCGGCGAGAGACGCTCTCCAGCTGACACAGCACTGTGCACACTACCACTTATGCTGCTGAAACTTATGTCACTCAGGGGCATGTTTTTTTCGCACCCCTAAGCGATAAATGTTTTGCCGACATAAGTGGTAGTGTAAACATGGCCTTAGTTGCTACAGGGAGCCCAAGGAATGAGGACTGTGTTCCTAGCAGGCTGCAGGAAGAGTAGTACCTGGGACAGAGCAGTGCTGGCAGGGATTGGGGGGCAAGAAGGAGATCCTGGCTGGCTGAATGCCCTGAGTAGAGGGGGGAAAAGGTGCTGGGGCCACGGGGAAGTGGCCCAGGGAATTGAAGCAAGATTGGGGGAGACATTAAAGAGTCACAGCAAGAGGCTGCTATCTACAGGGTTCCTCGGTCAGGACTCAGAGTAGTGGCGAGCCCAGGTCCCTCCCACTCACCACTGGGGAAATGGCTGGACGATTGACAGATACCAAACCCTGGAAGTGGGGAAATACAAATGGTGACACAGCCAGAGGGCACAGTCATGAAGAGGATTCCGCGGTACTTGGACTGAGGTAGGTCTGTAGGTGGAGATGATGACAGGAGAGGCACCACGAGGAGCGGGTGCACCAGCTGGCAGAGCTAATCCCCATGATGGCCAGTAAGAGGCATTGCTGTGGCGAGTGGACCCTATGACACTTCTCCAAATTGTTTTGCTGCCTTTAACAGGAGAGCAATGAAATAAACACAAACTGCTGGAACAGGAAAGAGAACTGGAGGAAAAGGGACATTACAGAGTAGTTGCATGAGTTGATAAAAAAATCTTCAGGTCATGGTATTGTTTGTACTGCCACCTTTCAGGAGCAGGAGAGGAGCAGAAACCCCCACATTTCTGAATGAAGATACTAAGGGTGAAGGAACAGTACAGAGTTTACAGAGACGATTTCCTAAACCTTTACAGTCACTTAGAGTTCCCTAGATGTCTTTCTTAAATTAATATTTATAGAACCTCCATGCCCAGGAGTCTGATAAATATTTTACATAAATGGGCTGTGGTAAAAGTCACTGAGTCAGATCTGCAGCTGATGTAAATTGGCATAGCTCCACTGGCATCAATACTTTTATATCAATGGAACTAAGCTAATTGACACCAGCTGACAGTCACTGGGCTAGTTATTTCTAGCTATTTAGTGCTCTACTTTTTTAATGTAGTTGTTATTACCAATGGCAAGTGGGAGATCTGTGTTATAAAATTAAGCCAGCAGTTCCTGAACATACTCCAGTGCTGTGGCTTGACTGGTGTCTTTGTGAAAAAACAAAGAGCTAAAGCTTGCCATTCTATATAGTGTTACATTTCATCTCCCCAACCATCATTTCTCAAGCCCTCTGCAATGGAGCAAGAACAAGATTGTTATAAAGAGAGTGCTACTTTCCTCTGTTCTGCAGTGAGAGATAACTGAATTAGAATACAAAACAGACTGAGGTTCTGTACAACCTTGGGTAGAGGCTAAGGTTGTACTTTGTCTAAAAATCAATAATTTATAGGAACACCTCGTCAAAAAAGCAGCTTAAATGGATACAAGGCAATCTAGTAATCCCCGAAAAGAATCTGCTCCTTGACTCATTGCATACTGATTGCCTTTCTGTGCAGTCAAGGTGGCAGATTGATCTGGAGTACCCAAGCACACCATTCCATTTCCTTTTTTGGATGGAGATCTAAACGGAAACCAGCAGAAGTTCGGAGGGTGTGTGTCAGAAAGGGCAGGCAGTACAGTTTATGGTGACTAGCAAGCCATTACAGACACTTCATGAAGTTTCTGGCTGCCAATTGTGCTTTGACCAAAGACCAATTTGACCATGTGCAACTTATGTAGCGAATCTCCACAAATCAATATATGCTCTGTGCGGGAAGAAACATCAGCACAAAGACCACAGTTGTCTAGTTGGAGAGAAGTAGAATTGAATTGACATCACTTGTCCAGAGACGCTCCAATGGAGGAGCGCAGGAGGTGTATGGGGGAAATGCCGCAACAAAGTTAACACTTGTGGACTTTAAGTAGGATATTACACACCTGGCCTAAGAGCAGAAATCATGATTGTTTCAAATAAACCTGGGTGATGAATTGAGAAGTGTGCAGCAGGATTCCAAAGAAAGCCATGCTTTCATTTAGTTTCCAGACACGAAGAGTCTGATTCAGTGCTCTTTGAAATCAAAGGAAGTCTTGAAAAGCTGGGGCAGCCTAGAAATAAGAATGGCTGAGCTGCTTAACTGTGTGCCTTACAGCTTGATGATCTACTTCTGTTGCTTCTACCTATGCATCTCATGGGAAGCTGATTTCTCAGACGGCACTCACCTGGCTATCCTATATAAATGTGACTTCAGCAACAGATTTTGCGTTTGTCTGGAATTCTCTATGCTCAAAGAGAGTGTGTTCAATTCTCCAGTTAAACAGTGCAGAATGGAAAGGAAATGGTTAAAAGGAAATTAAATGTTTAAAGGTATCATAACTACCTGGTTAATGATCCTTACCGTCCAATTTATATTTATGTTCATGAAGCCAATTAATACACTCTGTCTTTCCTGGGGTGTCACCTCTACATTCCACGTACATGGAGGAATGCAGCAAGAAGACAGAACAAAACTCACATAAATACTACAACGGTTTCAAAGATTCAGGGGTGGGAGAGAATCTTCCTACTTTATCTTCATAGTCTGTTATCCACTTCTGCTTGCTTTTCTCTCTATCCATGCCTCCCTCCAGTAAGCCCAGAACTTCCTGCTATAAGGAAAACATAGCAGTTGCTACCCCCAATAACAGAGATAAGAAGATGCAGGTCATGGAAAAGCAAACCTAGGAAAATAAAATAACCAAAGAGAAGTCTGAAAATTATATTCCACAACCTTACTTTCTAATGATGCTGGTCTTTGTCAAGTTATTAATCACATCAGCGCTTATAATCCTCACATTCCCCTGAAATGTCTTGTACTGCAATGGGTAACAATTAAAACCTGAAGCACCAGACTGCCTTCCTGGCTGCAGTTGCAGAGAGGGCTGGCACAGTATCCACAGCACAAACAATCCCTGTGTGAGGAGGTAAGCCATAGTGGTTGTGTATGTACCTGAGTGACACACTGGTGTGCACTGGAGTTTACGCTGTAGCTGGTGAGTACTAACACACCATGTAGAAAAGCCCCTATGTAACACTGAAGAGCCCAGCATTTTAAAAGTTCAGAAATATTATTCAAATTTTACAGATGGAGAAATGGGGGGTGAAGTGATTTGTACAAGGTCACACAGTAAATCAGTGGCAGAATAGGCTCCCAAGTCCCCCCTCTCATCTCTAGACAATGCTGCCTCTGTTTTCCATTCTCATTTTTACTTTAAGTTCCATCTCCTGCATATATCGCAAAAGGGATACATTCATCTGTTTCTAAGTAAAATGATCTGGAAGATTGTACTTCAGACGTGCTGTCAACAGCTGCTGCTGCTGCTCTGACTGGATGAACATTCATTTTCGAAGTCTCAGATCCCTGACAATAAGACTATCACCGAATAATTAACATCCTTTCCAGCCCAGCTTAATTTTGCTCAATAAAGAAAAAACAAAGATGTGCAGCTGGATGCAATGACTTGCATCTCAATACACATTATATCTTCTGTAATGTGCTTAAAGGGCTTTTCTTTTATAAACTATTGGCTTTTAAAGAATATTATGGCCTAAAGGAGTAACAACTCTAGAACCATTTTGATGACTAAGCAAATTTTAAATTCACCACATGTAGCAATTTGTCTAGTTTTCTTATTGTAAGAGAAAAGCAAAAGCAATGTCTTTAGTCTATTAAACTGTTTTAACATTAACACCTAAAGTCATATTCTATTTCATTCTGTCCACCCAAAGGCCTCAACTTTGCACACAATTATACGGCATGCATAAAGTTAAGAACAAGTAGCCCCCTTGACCTGAATGGGTCTACCCAGGCATGTAAAGTTAAGCCCACAGAATCCTAGGGTACGTCTACACTTACCGGAGGGTCCGGCGGCAGGCAATCGATGTTCTGGGATCGATTTATCGCGTCTGGTTTAGACGCGATAAATCGATCCCGGATCGATCCCGGAAGTGCTCGCCGTCGACGCCGGTACTCCAGCTCGGCGAGAGGAGTACGCGGCATCGACGGGGGAGCCTGCCTGCCGCGTCTGGACCCGCGGTAAGTTCGGACTAAGGTACTTCGAATTCAGCTACGTTATTAACGTAGCTGAATTTGCGTACCTTAGTCCGAAGTGGGGGCTTAGTGGGGACCAGGCCCTAGATTTAGCGATCATCATGAGTTTGATCTCCTGCATAACACACCCAGAATCTCCACCAGTAATTTCTACATCAAGTTCATAACTTCTGTTTGAGCTATAGCTTATCTTTTAAAAAGATATCCAGTCTTGACTTAATGGCTGCAAGTGATAGAGAATCCTTACATTCATATTGTTATCCAGTCCCCATGTGCACCTTATTCTTGAGTCTCTCGCTAAAAGGCAAGTTTTCCAGAACAAGTGTAAGTGTTTTCAGGACTGGGGCCTATGATATACATAACACTGAAACAGCACATTACAAAACTGGACAAAGTTAGTCCTTATATTGTAGTTCTACTTTGAAGGATCTTGATGTGGAAGTGGCACCCTCTTAATTCAACAGACCTGTTCTCTGTGTCTATTCAGACTCTCATCACCTTTTACTCCTGTTAGCAATTCAAAACCAATGCAAGCATTGGAGAGGGAGCTGAACTGCCTTCTATTCTGGCTGATGCATCATCATCAGACCTGTTAACTAAATTCTGATTATAGTACATTTACTATAGGTGATGTGTAAGCCAGAAAGAACCCAGACTGATAGATCCCTGGAAGTCCACAGCACTGACCATTACAATAAATCTACGTTTGTCCTTCTAAACTAGACATATTTGATCTGGAAGTCACTGAGACACAAGATATAGGGAACGCCATGGTGCCATTTTTATAAGGTCACTTTTCTCAGCATAACCCACACCATATAATTCCTCCCTATGTCTTAAGTAAGCAAGCTCCATTATCTTTATTTATGGATTCACAAATAAATAATAATGAATGGGAAGACTAACCCAGACAGGTTACATGACTTCCCCAAGATCACAGAAGGAAGCAGTGTATCAGAGCTGAAGAGTCAGGAACACAGACTTCACAAATGTCTGTCTCTGTGCTTACACGACGTCTGCATATTGTGACTTTCAGCTGAAATGTTGTGTGTGCTCTTTCTGTTTAAAAAGGTGAGTGAAGAGGTTATTTAAAACATGGAGTTACCACTTTATAGCACTTTACCAATTCTGCTAGAGTATGCATACATTATAGATAGTCTAGAAAAAGATACTTGAGTCCTGCGAGGAAAGAGCTGAAGTTTAGAACAAGTTACCCAGTCCACAGTTACTAAACAACCTACAAATTCATCCTATCTTCTCCGTATTTAAAAGGCCAAATGCAGCTCTTCATTATTATTACAGTGTTAGAAGTGATCATTGCAGACTGCTGCAGCAGTTAAAACATTTGCAGATGAAAAGGCTTAATTGATTATGGAACATGGGACTATCAGTGATCCCCCAGTCTCAGGATTCTGTGGTACAAAATTGTTCAATACAAGACTGAAGGCAACCACAGACCAGCGTCACTACCACAAATGATTCTGCCCTTAAGAGGTGGCTCTTGCAGAAAACATGGCATATGTCATCTTTGTTCATTATGTTCATTTTTTATTGTTAGTGAAAAATACCTAGGGTAGAGTGACACAAACCACTTGGAACTCTCTAACCATAAACGGTTAAATCTTCCAAAGCCTATTTCTGTGTTTGGCAGTTTCACAAGAACTGCTCATTATTCTGATTATCTTGGAAAAAATGTTCCTGTAACTATTTCTTTGCTCTACAAAAAAGGCTTATATATAAAATACAACATACCCAGAAAAAGTTTTCCTGCATTTTTCATTGTGTGTGTCTAAAGCGTACAGTATAAAGTATGTTTTACAAACATCCCTGATAAGAATGGTATACAATAGTAACAGAACAATGAATAAGTCTTGATCCTCAATGGGAGAAGGATCAGACAGAAGTAATCGAAGTAGAAAAGAAACAACATAGTAGCTACTGACCTTCTTATCCACTATACTCTTCTCCCATTCCATGGCATGCTAAATGAGAATCAAGTAGCCTCTTTGTTCTGGATTTTTGCTCAGTGGCATATACACAACTACAAAGAAAAACAAACTATTATCTCCCAGTTCAAAAAGATTTCAGAAACCAATTGCTGAGTCTCTTTGTTATCAGAGGAGCTTTCCAATTGTTAATCCTGACTCCTGCCACTATAGCTCATAAATGATGCCTTCCCCTGCCTGTGAGAAGGAACTAAAGCTTCTTAAGGCACATAGGCAAAGATATTAGTACTTGCTTTAGAGTCACCCCTGGAATAGTGCTGCAACAGCAACAGTTCCTAAAAGTTGGGTATAATTCCTGGTTGTTAAAATATGCTACTGGCCAAAACTCTGCACATAGCAGAGATGCCTTAATACTGTATTGAGTCACTTCTTGGTTCAATCTGGTCCAGTTCATACACCCAGGAGGCTACCTGATCTATCCTAACCTCCTGAACATGCCAAACTGGGCTGAAAATCTCACAAGCACAGCTTTCTTGTGAGACTGGACCTATGTACACGCACCTCCTCTCCCCTGTCCCCCCCCCACACACACACACACACACTTCTCACACAGCCCATGAGAACAAGCAATAGTTACTCCCTACATAATAAACAAACATACCATTGTAATTGCCACAATTCCCACTCTAAGTATGAGGAATTCAAAGTAAAGTAAAATTATGGGGCAAAAAGTGTTGTTTTTAAATGATACCCAATGAAGAAACACTCTCACTAATTCATAATATTGCTCCTCTGGCATACTTCTCTCCTTGTTTTGTTAGCAGACAAGCAGTGATAGCGAGCTCTTCTCCAGCTTCCTGACGTTTCTTAAATGCTGTGTTTACAAATGTAACTGCAGATACAAATTACACCTGCCCCTTAAAATGCAAGGCTGCCCTTTAAATGTTGATTTTACCCGAAGTTCCTCTGTGTTGTGGAAGAAAATGAGCTCCCTGAAACTTCTTGATAAATACTTCCCTTCCAGTAGCTTTTCCTTTTCTATAGGAAGTGTCTGGGGAACTTGCACCGCGATTAATCACATGTAACAGGGTGTCTCAAAAATAAAGTGAGATTCTTTTCAGCAGCCACATACAAGTTTGGGATGTTATATGGACTGGCCAAAAGATGTAGTAGGAAGAGGGCCTGAAACATAAGCCCTTGTATCAGAGGCCTGGTATGAGGCTGTAGCCGGGTGGTCACCCCGCTCATGCCCTGAAGGGCTTAAAAAAGCCCTGGGAGAGGGCTGGGGTGGGGAAAATCTAGGCTGATTGAGGGAAGCAGTCACAGGTGGGGCCACGCCCCAATCAGGCCACAGCTGGCTCTATAAGAGGGCTGAGGGCCAGAGACTAGAAGAGAGTCTCTCTCTCTAGCTTTTTGAGAGAGAAGGACCTGACTGTCTGGGAGCTGAGAAGGGTACCTAGGGTGCAGCAGTGCTGGGGAAGGGCAGAGGGAGCTGGGGAGCTCCAGCCTAGCAAAACCCACGATGCAGGCCTAGTTAAAAGGCCAAAAAAAGGTACTGGGGCTGCAGAAGGGCAGCCCAGAGATAGGCAAAGGCAACAGGTCCTAACCCCCTTGCTGATGAGTTGTGGTTTACAGACTCCAGTCTGCCCCAGTGAGCAGAGGCTAGATGGTGACTGGCAGTAGCCACTAAGGCAAGGTGGGGAAGGGGGGTGGGGAGAGACCCAGATTGTGGGTTACTGCTGGGGGCAGAACCCTGATGTAGAGGGGCACCGGGGTCCGGGAGGGACACAGGGGCCAGCGGCAGGCGAGACACCGGCCTGCAGAGAGCACTCTGGGCTGGAAGAGCTCATTCCCAGGATGACCAGTAGGAGGCGCCACGCCGGTGAGTCAAAGTCAAGCCAAGTCAGGCTGTAAGCTAGAGGCAGGGCCTGCTCACAGAATCTGGCAAGAATAGGGCTGATAGTGCAAAAACACACATTTCTAAGAAGTGCTAGGCACAAGAACACACATTCCAGAAGGATGATACCAAAACACCTCAATACAAACACATTCCCCAAAGATAATAGGAACATGCTGACCCATCTTAAAAGATAAGATCAAAATGACGGCATGATGGATAGAGATGTTTTGATCGAACCAACGTGTACAAGGTAATGAGTGGCACCTGGACACATCAGAGGGGCAATTTGTAACTTGTTTGTACTGGTGTATAAAGAGATATCTTAGAGGGGGTGTCTTTGTCTTGCCTAGTGGGGAACGGAAAGTCCCACCGTTCATGAACTGGTCCATTGTTACAGGCATACATGTGTTAGTGGTCCTGTAGAGTCTATGGGATACTAGGACCGTGCTTTATCGGCAATAAACCTGGCCGGGTGCCTCTGTACCTTAACGGATCTTGTGGTCATTGGGCTGTCTGCTCAAGGTCTGCTGTACCAGCTACCTGTGCAGAGCTGGGACAGCACACAGAGGGAACACATGCAGCCAAACATCCGATGACAACACAGATGCCTTTTAATTCCCATATCCAAAATGGTAGCGAGTCTGGACAGTCTGGGAGTTCAATACACAGTGAAGACAAAAAACAGACTTCAGCTATGGTCTACCAAGCATGAAAACACAGCTTCTGGTTTTATGTGGTTTGCTCATCAAAAAAGCACTCACCATTGACTAAACTCTGCTCCCATTGAAATCTCACCCCCACTCTGATCAACAGCAAAAAGGATTAGCAGGGTTCCTGCATCAATCAGTGCCTAAAATAAATCACAAAAGACAGCGTATATAATGGAAACCTCATGGCTTCTTCTAGACTGTGGTGCTGGTAACTTCAGGAGTTAATTTAGTATTTGGTGCCTAGCGTCATAAAACACCAGTGGACTTTTTAAATCTGTAAATACTATAAATATTCAATAGTATAAATGAGGATACTAACTAATGTTTACTATTTAATTTTGGAAGGTGCTCAAATACCATTGTGATAAATGTGGGCTGGATAGTTGGCTATGGCTATCCATAGAGAGCTTAGACTATTATTGGTCCTTCCATGTGTTGTGTTTTGTGAACTAACAATTAATATCAATAAAAATCTACTAAAGCCTTTGGTGTTTTTATCATCCAAGTTGCTTTCAAGGTAGAAAAATCAATTGATCACTTCCATTTTTATAGTTTCCTCCCTGCATGCACCCAAGCTCACTTCACATTAATGGAATGAATCACAGCCTGATGTCATTCCATTTAAGGGGAAATAGCCAAGGTTATTAGTCCTTAAAATTCAATGTACCTTGGGAGATTGCCCATTTGATGGCATTTGCCTTAAGGATTCTACTCAGTGTGTGTGATGATGCAAGTGAGAGAAGGATTTAACTCTTGTTGTGGTACTTGACTTAAACCAAAATATCTGAATTCCATAAGATTTACTAAATAGACCAGGTTCTATGTCAGTTACAAAAGGAAACGCCACAAGCACCATCGACCAAATTCTGATCTTGTATAAGAAGTTGAAAACTCCATTTAAATCAGCTAAGTTGCACATATACCAACTCTCAATTTAACACAAAGGGACAAATTCTGCCACCATTTGCTGTGCAACCATGTTAATTTCAGTGGTGTTGCATGAGAATACATAATGGCAGAATTTCCATCTGTAAGTACATTTAATCATAAAGACAGCAATTAATGGAGGTTCATTTTAAAGACCCACCACTACTAGGCAATGTCCCTTTAACAGGAGTGAAATTAGGTTATGTCCTTTGACCTTTTCCTCCATCACAGCATTGACAGACACCTTTCCTGTACTGTGCTGTTGATAGGGGTTCCAATTTAGCAAAGTATTTAAGGATATAACTAACTTTAAGCATATAAGAAACCACATTGGCTTCAAGAAGCTTAAAGTTAAGCATGTGCTTACGTGCCTTGCTGAATGTGAGCCTATGTAAGCAACAGATTTTTAAGAAAAGAAGGACAGAAGCAAAGAAAAGCATTAGCACTTTGACACAATTTTTAAAATAAAAATAAAATGAGTACCATTTAGGGATCGCCATAAAACTGTTAAGACTGTACCATACGTGGACTAGACAGACCACACAGCACAAAGTGATAATGATTACAATGCATCCACTCATACTCATGTGCTGCTGTTTTACAGCGTAAGCCAGGCTTTCTAAAAGTGCTTTAATACAATTTTGCAGAGCCAGAGGAGTCAGTCATCTAAGATTTGCAAGGGGGCAAAAATAAGGAAAGTACAGTACCTGTACTGGTAAAACCATCCCTGGAATTCTGTGCTCAGATCTGGGCACCTCAATACTAGAAAAACGTCCGTATGTTGGTGAGGAATACAAAGAAATGTAACAAAATGATTACAGAGTTTGATTTGGTTCATGAAAAGAAGCAGATATATTTAGCTTGTCTAAAAGAGGTTTGAGTAAGGAGAAGATAAAAGCATCATATGTATCATTAACTAAATTAATTGTAGCATCAAGAGATGATAGACCTCAAATGGAGGTCAATGAAAGTTGTCTTTTTGAAAGTCAGGTCACTTATTTAGATGCCTAAATATGTATTTAGGAGACTAACGGTAGGCAATCGGTTTTGGAAAATCTTGGCCTTGTCTTAAAAACAAAAAAACAAAAAAAACCCAGAGATCAATGCAGCGGAACCCTTTGCAAATAATAAATGTGTGGAGAGACTTTAAGATTGTGTTATGATGTGGAAATTCAACCAGTGCTTCCGGCGGCCCTATTAGCGGCACCTTAGAGCTTTAAAAAGGAAGCAATTTTTGTCTCTTTATTAAACAAAACATAAATTGGGGCCTAACCTGTCTGACAGCATCCCTTTAAATGAGCTGGTTCTGTGACCCCAACCACTCAGGAAGAGTCTTTCATTAAAAGGTAGTTTAAAAAAAAAAAAAAGACAGAGAGAGACAGACAGACAGAGACAGAGACCCTAGAGAGGATTTGCCAGCCTGCACCCACTCTCTCTTTCTGTCCTTAGGACCCAGGTGTGCAGCTGAGGCTCCAAAATACCCACCTACACAGAGCCGCATGAATCACCCACCTACCTCCAAGAGCAGACAGACCCTTAGGCCTGGTCCCCACTAAGCCCCCACTTCGGACTAAGGTACGCAAATTCAGCTACGTTAATAACGTAGCTGAATTCGAAGTACCTTAGTCCGAACTTACCGCGGGTCCAGACGCAGCAGGCAGGCTCCCCCGTCGATGCCGCGTACTCCTCTCGCCGAGCTGGAGTACCGACGTCGACGGCGAGCACTTCCGGGATCGATCCGGGATCGATTTATCGCGTCTAAACCAGACGCGATAAATCGATCCCAGAACATCGATTGCCTGCCGCCGGACCCTCCGGTAAGTGTAGACGTACCCTTAGTTTAATTCGCTTTCCAAAGTGAATTAAACTAAACTAAATTAAGGCCACTTGAATTCTGAATGAGAGAGTGCCCACCCAGGGGTTTAATGCAGTTTAAATAACAGGAGTACTTGTGGGAAAGGGAAGTAGGGACAGAAAAGGAAGCAAAATAAGTAAGAATGAAGATCAAAAGAAGCTAAAACTACACAAGGTGGAAATTGCCCAGAAAGACTGAACAATGGGCGCTGGGAATGTCTCTGTTAACTAAGAAGCCCCTAAGCTAAGTGCATCTCAGTTTCAGTGAACTGCAGATGGGTGTGGCCCAACCTCTGTCTGTGCTGAAGCTGACTGGAGTGTCTAACCTAGCAAGACAGGAGGGGAGGGGTGCCTGTTCTGGCAGGAGGGTGTTCTCTGTGGTATCCCAGCTCATCAAGTGATGGTCTCAAGGGAAGACAAATGGAAATTGATATACAATTTGCCTGGGAAAAGGCTGACCTGGAAAAAGAAAAGGCTGCCCACCAACCTGGACTTAAGAGACAAAGCAATTAAGACCCAGAAGCATAACCTGGCTGTAATGGAGTGGAAGAGGCGCACAGAGACATGTATCCTGGAGTTGGAAGTTGGGGTCCTGGTGACTGCTGCGGTGGGAACAAACCCCAAGGACTCTAGCTGGAAGCAAACCCAACCTGAGTGAAAGGGGGGGGATTTTGCTGGCCAGCGAAAGGTCCCTCATAGCTGGTAGCTGTGAGCCTACAGCTGGATCAGGGTCTCTTTCCCTTTTGGGGGACACAGGAGTGTCTGCCCCATAGGGGAGCCCAAAAACGAATTTTAGGTATACTGCCTCCGCCATGGTCAGTGTCCAAGTCTCTGGCAGTAAGTTCAGGAGGAGGGTGTGACGTTGTGCAGTCTACATGGTTTTATAAAAACATGATAATAAGTGAATATAATGTAACTGGGATAGTTTTATAAAAAAATTAATAATAAGTAACTATAATGCAAATGGGATATGCTTTGTGCAAAAGGTCTCTTGTAAGGTATCATTACAAAGCTCATAATCTACTGAGTGTGATCATCCTATTTGTAGAAATGTACCACTCTTGTATCTAAAACTAGAAATATAAAATGTAACTCTGAGGGCCTATTGTAATTATGTAAAGTGTGGGCCATTAATGATGGTTTGGAATCTTGATGACTCCCATTGTCTGCAGATGGCTGTTTACCTCTGAGTCTCCCTGTATATGTGTGTGCTGGCAAGTGAGTAATGAAGTCTTGCAGTGACATGTGATCATGTCACCTGAACTGGAATCCATCTTTAACCTGGTGCTTTTCCAGTGAGGGGGGGTGGAAACCCAGAGGGACAAAGGGTTCCCGCCTTATGCAAAAGATATATAAAGGGGTGGAAGAGAAGAGAGAGGGAGAGGAGCCATCATGGAGAATCCCCTAGATAACACCTAAGCTGGAACAAAAGCTGTACCAGGGGAAAGAATTGTGCCCAGGCCTGGAAGGTGTCCAGTCTGAGAAAAACTTACTGAAGCATCTCTGAGGGTGAGATTATCTGTATTTAGTTTGATTAGGCATAGATTTGCGCATTTTATTTTATTTTGCTTGTGACTTACTTTGTTCTGTCTGTTACTACTTTGAACCACTTAAATCCTACTGTCTGTATTTAATAAAATCACTTTTTATTTAGTAATTTACTCAGAGTATGTATTAATACCTGGGGGAGCAAACAACTGTGCATATCTCTCTATCAGTGTTATAGAGGGCGAACAATTTATGAGTTTGCCCTGCATAAACTTTATGCAGGGTAAAACGGATTTATCTGGGTTTAGACCCCATTGGGAGTTGGGCATCTAAGTGCTAAAGACAAGCACACTCCTGTGAGCTGGTTTCGGGTAAACTTGCAGCTTTGGGACTAGTGATTCAGACCCTGAGTCTTTGTTAGAGCAGACTGGAGTGTCTGGCTCAGCAAGACGGGGTGCTGGAATCCTGAGCTGGCAGGGAAAACAGAAGCAGGGGTAGTCTTTGCACATTGGGTGGCGGCTCCCAAGGGGGTTTCTGTGATCCAACCCGTCACAGTGCCACAAGTACTCCTGTTATTTTTGCGGATACAGACTAACACGGCTGCTACTCTGAAATGCAGTTTAACTAATCCACTTGAAATTCACATCTTTAGGTAATTCGGATTAATTTTGGAGTGTCCTTGCATACACAAGCCCAAAGCCAGCCTGTGGGGATGCCTACTTGTTTCATTCAAAGAACTCCAAGTAAAACACTAGGATGGGCCACAAAAACTAAAGAGAACCCACTCCAAGCACTGAGATTCATTCAGTTCCCCCTCCATCTAATGTCTCGGAGGCAAATGTATTTAACAAGAAACTAAACTTGACTATTGGAACTCACCAACTCAGAAAGTTGGTCAAGCATTCGCTGGAGGAAGGAAAATTTACTACCAAAATGGAGAGACAGGTAAGGAAATGAAAGATGGGAAACAGTCTATCTTTCTAGATGATGAGATAAAATACTGTTTTATAGCCTATCAAATAATGCCCACAATAATTACAGCAATATCTTCTTCTACAGCTTTTGACTTAATGAAAACAGGCAAGATTGTCAGCCTCTCTGTAGCTTTGACATATAAATCAAGTCAAAGGGAATAAAAGTCTTTGTCCTCTGCTTACATTTAAACAGATCACAGCAGCCACTCTGGAAACAGGAAACTTTCATGTACACGGTGATTAGATTTAGAGAAATGGTATTCAAAACCAGAGCCAAAAGGTCAAACAAAATGTCTTTTCTTTCCTCTCTAACCCGTACCAGCTGTGCCAATATCATTCTAACACGTCACTGGTACATATAACTGACTGCAAGAGAGACACAAGGTTATAAGTCCAAGCTAAGAATGGTAACTCAAAAGCTGAAAACCCAGGCGTGTCATTTTCAGTTAACCTGCTGAAAATAATGAATCACACTGCAGAGATGTTTGATTTGTGTTCAAGCATCTTCAGTTTTAATCAGTAACAAGTTGTCGTTGGGTTGCTGGCTCCCATTCCCAGCTGCTAGCTACTGGGGACACATGCACCAAATGTCAGAAAAACAGCTCCAAACCATTTTTAGCCTCCCGTTCAGAGAGGGTGTAAAGCCATCTGATGTTCCATCCCTTGCACTCTCTCACAATCTAGCACAAAGGAAACTCAAAAAGAGAAAAATGTGATGTGCAGTCAGAAATATTAAACTCAATTATCCAGAGAGAGAGAGAGAGAGAGAGAGAGAGAGAGAGAAGCAAACAATGAAAGCCTTAAGATATCAACCTTCTGTATCTGAAGAAAGCTAGAAAATGAGTTCAGGTGCCACGTAATGGGCACCTTCGATTGGATAGACAGACTTAGTCACATTACTATTATTGGTATAAGGGTAGTGCCTAGGGGACCCCAGTCATAAGTCAAGGCTCATTGTGCTACGTGCTGTACTAACAGAACAAAAATACTTTCCCTGTCCCAAAGAGTTTATGGGTCCTACTGTTTAAAATCCTTTGGGCCAGTCTCAGGAGCAATGTGGTTTCCTGTCGCTGCACCACGTGTGGAACCTGGCCATACCACTGCCATAACTATTGGAAGGAGGGTCATCCCATTGTAAGGGTGAGCCTCTAGTCCAAGAGAGACAGAATGGCAGCTCTTTTGCCAGTCAGCATTCCTGGGGCTGGTGCAGCAAAGCAAAGGGTTGTGGCCAGGATTCCTACCTGCACCACACCAATCCCTCCACTGCAGGTTTGGCACATTGAGGTGTAGGTTAGAGCCGCCCGAGGCCAGTTCTAACTCGATGCACAGGGAAACCAGCCCTGTCCTGTGTCAGCGCCAAGATCAGTGAGTGCAAAGGTGAGGTTTAATCCAACTTTGTACACATACATCCCTGGCCTGTGCTGTGTACAGGTCAGCAGTACCCCAGAGTAAGGCCTTTTGTTGTAGTTAACACAACAGGCAGTGACAGTTAGGAGAAAAACACTCTTTGTGGAAGATTCAAACAGCTCACTTCTGTCAACTGAAGACCAAGACACGGCCCACTCAGTTTTCTGGTCCTCCAAGGAGTCCTCCAACAAGAACAGGGAAGAACGGGGTTCCTAGCATTTCCAATATAAAACACAATCAGAAAATGTGCACGCACACACAAAATGAAGGGGAATAAAAGGAAGACCCATTTTTCTTCCTTTTGCAAGTCACTTTTAAAGTGAGTAGAAGAGAAGAAATAGCGTATCGTGGTCACTCTGGCAACAACAAGATTTTTTTAACTGCTTTCTAATTTTGCTATCAGTTTCTAAATTTATAATTGTATCTTTTCTGTGAGATTTAATGGATTTAACAAGCTGTAAATTGTATTTCATACAAGCAGTGTCACCAGGAGTCATGCTAATGAGCCAAGCTCGGGAATTTGCTCTAATGAGCGGGTATTTTCCCTTATTTACTCACCCTACTTATTTGTGGTGAATAACATCCCCACTTGAAATGTACCTTAAAATGAAATTAGCATCAAGCACACCTTTTCTCCAGTCAACCCAGAGCTCACACAGCCAACAAGAGGGAGTTCACTCCCCGCCCCCCCACCACTTAGGAAAGCTTTAACCTTCCCACATTATTTACACAAAGTCTTTGCAGTATTCAGAGGTCATTAAGGTCCTGCACAGCCAGAAGTGGTGGCCTTGAGTTAGCATAACTGATCAAAGTCATAACGTTTTCACAGTTTTGCAGAGCCTGACCAGATATCTCCTCTTGTTTGGCATTACCCGCCCTCATAGAGTTCGTTCTTATTGTGCATGGCTATTTAGGGAGACAAATGATTGCCACTGCACTTAACACAGATTGACCTCATATGTCAGACCAAGAATGAGGAATAACCCAGCTGAGCTCCGTGTAGCATGCAAAGAATAGCAGACGTCACATTCCAGGGGCCCACACTACAAACAATGTCATTTTAAAAAACAGGGCAATACCCTATTGGCCCTCAGTAATTGTATTTTTGTTTTTCTTTTGCCTGAGCTGATGTTTATTTATTTCTTAGTTTATGTCACTCACTTTAACATCAATCTTAATACAAGCCATAATGTAGGCCAGCAGTTTGCAATCTTTTTTCATTTGCAGACCCCTAAAAAATTTCAAATGGAGGTGCAGAGCCCTTTGGAAATCTTAGGCATAGTCTGTGGGCACCCAGAGGTCCTCAGATCACTGATGTAAGCAACTGATAGAGGACAGAGTCCTGAAGCATTTCACAGTGACATGCCCTTTACCATACAAAGTTGCTAAATGCATATGGGTTATTCTGCTAATTACCATCCACTGGCCATTGGACCTAACTGCCAGACATGCTGCCTAATTCAATGAATTGGTTTCTGATAACTTTCTACATGTCGAAACAAGCAGAGCTTGAACTATAAAAGGGTAACACTGTTTGAACAGGATACTGCCCAGCAGGACACATGCTACTTAGCATATTGCCTGAGGGCAGTAGTACAGAAAGCCATCCCTCAGCTATTCCCTGGCAGCCACAGATCTGGTCGTTATGTTGCTCATTAGGTCAGATCTCAGAGGCATGATGAGCAGCAAGCCAGCAGAACTGGAAGAAAAAGTCAGGCCACAAAGTCTTAAGGAATTCTTGCCTCCTTGGTCTGGGAACGATGTCTGGGACTTCTTCCCATGGGCTAATTGAAAGGAACTATAGCACCTCTGCTGCACCAGCCTGTCTGTCTGCAGGACTTTCCTCTCATTCATCCTGAGGCCTTCTTTCCAATGAAACACAACAGAAAGATGAACTTACAGATGACCTTACCATCAGTTTGCCACTTATCCCATAGCCAGTTTCCTTCAATCTTGACTCACATACACTTGGGAGTTCAACTTGTCCAGTTTCTCTACACAAGCCATTTTCCAAACCTCCTTTGGAAAACAGAGCCCCACAGAGAAACTTAGGGACAAAAAGTGCAGGGTGAAGAGCACCCCAAAAGTCAGTACACCCCGTTTACTCCCCAGCCACACCAGGGATCACAATCCTTACCTGAGCCTCATCACAAACAGGGCTATGCTCCAAAGACATAGTAGCCCTAAACAAAAAGACTTTGAGGCAGTGCTTCTTTGTTAATTTCACAACTGGATCAAAGTCTAATTATTTTAACAAACTGCTAAATCTTTCACACTTTTTTGCGCAAACTTAACTAAAAATCAGTAGGTTTTGACTGCACGGCATGAAATCCCACTACCCAGATTGACCTAAAAACTATGAGAGGCACTGAGCAGCTGCAGCTTCTGCTGCCCAATGGTATTTATTTGCAGGTGGGAATTAAGGTTCCATGTCATGGTCCCAACTGAGATTTCCAATTTAGTTGGACCATAATTTGGCCGACAGGCTCTGGATCTTGATCTGGCTCAGGATCTTGCCCACGGTCAGGGTTTTCCTCAAGACTAGAAATGTGCATACTGTTTGCAGCAACTGTTTTAATGTATTATAATACAAGTTTAGGCCACAATCCTGCAATTTACAGTATGCAGGTGGCCTTCTGTAGCCACGTGGAGCCCCTGTTGTAAACTGCAGGATGAGTGTCTCATTTTGTGTCTTGCATGCAAACTGCACACTCAAAACCCTGGAGTTCAAAGAGCAATTACAACATGAAACCATAAAACTAGTAAAGTGAGAGAGAGATTTAAGTGTATGTACAGGCCTAAAAGTAGAGTCATGTTTGCTGCTAAGATCTGAGCAACAACGGAGATACAGGAAAGCAGCTTCAGAAAACAGGAGCTGCACAGAAGGCAGCTATCACATCGCCAAGTGAGATGGCCATAGAAGCTAAGCTGGTATTAGAGCAACAGGGAGAGACAAGGTGCATGAATGAAGTAGGATAGAGAACATTTTAAAAATAAGAGAGCATTTTTATTGGATCCTAAAATGAATGGGGAAACAGAGGTGAGGAGAAAATCATGGTTGTGCTTTGTTATATGGGCATCTATATTAACTCTGTAGATATACTTCATGAGTATCTGAAGGTACATTCAGCTCAGGGTATCTTTGGATGAAGGTTCATTATTTGTGTCAAGGCTGCAAACCAAAACGGTCAACACACCATCAAGTGTTCAGCAGGTTTCCTTTATCGGGCCCTTTCTTCTTTGGTCTGACTTTCCATCATTACCATAGTAATTAAGTTCTTCATCAATTAAACTAAGCCCTACCCTCTGCAGAGCATTGCAATCAAAGAGCCTTCTCTCTCTGCCATTCAGCAATTGTCAAGGTATGTCCAAAGCAGAACTTGTTCCTCTCATATGGGAGCTGTAAATAGAATCTACAGCCCAAGGCCACCTTTCTCTCAGAGCAGAACTGTAAGTGTCACTGATCAGCTCACAACTGCCATCAGAAACAACAAAGGACTCAGAGCACAACTTGAGTTGAATGACCACAGAGCAACCAGGATAAGCGGCATGAGTGCTAATGAGTATCATTGCTCATTTGTTCAATGAAAGAAGAATTCCTGAGTTATGCAACAAATAATGCAGGTACGTTAACAAGAAGGGTTTGGTTCAAACTAGTAGGTGCAGAGGAGTGGTGCAGTTTACACTCACAGCGACAGCTGTGCCCAACCAGAGTTTCACCCCAAAGGCCCCGCAGACAGCAGGTAGAAGTACTACAGCTCTTCAGCCACGGAAAGCAGCTTTAAAATCCAGCAGGGAATCCACAGAAGCCTGTCATTGCAGGTAGGTCAGAAGACATGCTGAATTAAACTCCTTGTGGAACATGGGTTGTAGAATTTCTGTTTTTAGGGGGCTTCACAAGCAGAAGCCATCCTAACCAAGCAGCCAGGCATCTCTGCTCCATTTTGTTCTGTAAACTTACTCCTTTTACACCATCGAAAGATATTAGCTATGGGAAATTACTGCCACTTAATTGATTCTGCTAACATGAAAACCCCAGGAATTAGGTCTATTTTTTAATAGGAATCCATCTGCATACTGTTCTGCACAGTTAGATTCCTCAGACACAAATAGTTCCAATATTTGTAGTGCATTTTCCCCTCTCTCTTTTTAGACCAGGACTCAAAAGGGAATCAGGCTGCTAATGAAAGAGACTGGCTGTGTACAAAGGACTCCTATTTACTCAAATCAAGATTATATTTTAGCAGATGATCAGCAATGCGTTCCCATTTTTGTTTTTCCTCCGTTCTCTCCAATATCTGCTAATTTTTATAGTGGTAGCTGATAGCAAAGTCCATAAGAACGGCCATACTGGGTCAGACCAAAGATCCATCTAGCCCAGTATCCTGTCTTCTGACAGTGGCCAATAGTTATATCGTCCCTTAAAAATCAGTGCCAGCAACCTAGCATTTGTTATTGCCTTGTCTCTGGTCTTCTTTTTTTAGGATACCCAGATGACAACTTACTATTATGACAGACTCTAATGTGGCTGATATTTAAGAGACATTACTATGCCCAGGAGTTTTCTCGAGCATTTTGCACATGGTGAGTTAGGGGCAGCTGTGTGTAACTTATTTGAAGGAGTGGTTTTGGTTTTGACTTTGGTTTTCAAGAGTCAGGTTACATATGCCCAATACAGCAAATGTGCAAAATGTTACCAGTTTAAAAATAATCAACCCTACAGTAAGAAACCAACACACAAAAGAAATGGACAGTGCCCCCCAACACATTGTCCCAGCCTCTACAGATCTCGTCGCAAAACCAAGCAAAATGGACATGGCTGGATGTGCAAAGCCAAAAGGTCACCATTTGTTTCCACCAGCCAGAGCCTATAAGGGTGAGTCAGTAAGTGCACACAAGTTGCCTTTTGTATCATTGTAATGCCTTCATTTGAACACCCCCGTAGTGCTATTACAATTGTGGTAGCAGTTCCGAATGTAGACATCAAGTGTTATGCCATCACTTGATCAACAGTTGACACCAAAATCGAATTCCTATTCTGCTTTCTCTGTGCTCCGCTCCACAGTGTAATTTCAGTGCTACTTTTTATGCCTTCACTGCCAAATTTAATAGGAAACACACTTTAATGTTAGTGTTCATTAATAAGGGATAAATTACAGCCGAACACATCCAGCAGCATGTGTGACATCCAGGGGAACAGCGGATGAATTCCTAGTGACTAGGGCATCATGCTGCATACCAACATAATGCATAATGACAGGACATTTACATTCAAAGTGTTCCCATTTGAGATGATATTGTGCTGCTGTTACTCACAGGCTGGAAAGAGGATTCTCTACCTGCCTGCAATATCTTCAATTTATAGGAGAGCATCAACTTCATTCTGATCAGTACTGCTGGGGCGAATACAGATGCTCACAATCAATGTTTTCAATCAACAGCAATCCACTTACAAGCTTTAAAATTATTAGGAGCTGGTCACCTGAAGCAAGCATGGGGCCATCCTGAATAATGACTGGATTTTCTACAGTGTCAGGGATGCTGGATGTTGGAGGTAGGGAAACTGTTGACAGCTAGTTTTACCTTTGATGCTTTGTTCCTTAAGCACCTCCAAATCCTCTCTTGTGGTAGCTCCATGCATCTCATTTTGGTCTTGTCTGTGTTGGATTGTAAGCTGTTTGCATGAGGGACCTCACCTTATGTATTTGCTTTACAACATACCCAGGTGCCCTAAACAGAACCTGGGCCCCTTTGTATTAATACATTGTCATTTCTTTGGGAAGGTGCTATGTACATTTACAGCACTATGTCATTAACACCAGAGAATAGCCTGCCACCATCTCAATTGGTCATTGCCTGATTTGCTACCAAGACCAGGCACAATTCCAGGGGTGGCATTCCGGCCATCCTTTTTTTTTTTTTTTTTTTTTTGCTTGGGCAGTTGCACTCTCGGAGCTTGGGGCGGCAAAAAACCTAGAGCCGGCCCTGTTTGCTTCTTGAACAAAACACGAAGTGAAGAAACAGGCCACCAGGGCTGGCATTAGGGAGTAGCAAGCAGGGCAGTTGCCTGGGGCCACAGGGGGCTCCGCGAAGCTAAGTTCCATCATATCTACAAAGTCACTGGGGGTAAATGTAATGTGAGCATTACAGTAATTTAATCTCCAATACAGTAATTTAATCTCCAAAAGTGGAAACAATCCACACTAAAGCAGAGGGTTTTCAAACTGTGGGCCTGCCCTCCCTCTCCCCCCGCCCCAGTCCCCAGGGGGCATGGAAGAGCATTTGGGGGGAGGGTGAGCAGCGATGCCAGGCAGCTTGGACTTCAGCCCCAGGTGGTGGCACTCGGGCTTCAGCTTCAGTGGGTTGGGGGACCACTCCTTAGTTTCTGCAGAGCCCCAGTGAGTCTAATGGTGTCCCAGCAGACCACTGGCCTTTCTAGAACAGTATCCTGATTCTGGCAGCAGCCAATGCTTGATGCTTCAGAAGAAAGAGCAAGGAAAATAACTCCATATAATGCAGCTACTAATTGGACACTACTGCTCATTACAGGGAAAATCCCTTCCTGATCACAGCACATGAGCCACTTACTTCTTGGTGTTTAAGATTAGTTTAATAATGGTCTTAGTATACATAAAATAAACAGTTAATGGTAATATAGGCCTTCCCTTGCTTGGTTTCCTTTATTACTGCTTTTAATTTAAAAAAAAAAAGTATAAAGAGACAGATATTGGTCACCAGAATGAAAGTGTGCCATTCTTGCCTGGATACATTTTCAAAAGTGATTACTGATTTTGGGTGTCTCAGTTTGGATGTCCAGGTTAAGTCTGATTTTCCAGAAAGTGCTGAGCACCATTCTCTGAAAATCAGGCCTTCTTAATGCGTCTCAAGTTGGACACTCAATTGAGATACACGCATGTTAAAAAGTGCGTCAAGGCTCAAAAATCACTAGTCACTCTACTAAATATTATTATTGCTGTTGTCATAGTATCTATACTAAAGCACTGAACCAAGACACAAAGACAGTCCTTGACCCAGAGAAATCACACTCTAGAATGAAAATTTAGCAAGTTTAGGCCAGTTTTTCTGTCTTTAAAACATAACATACTTGTACACTATCAAAACATATACAGCTCCATTCAAAGGTAGTATTTTTCAGGGCTCTATATTATAAAGATGCAATTATTTTCAGATGAAACACGATTTCTTTCAGTGTTATTCTACTAAAAGAAAATTAGTGAAACACAGCATTTAAATGGACTATCTGAATGAAAAACAGTGGCATTAGGCATGCTACACAGTGCAGTCTCAGTACACACAAAGAAATCAAATGTACTCGTTTTATTCAAATGTGGTAGTGAGTTTTTAAGTGGTGGACACTCCCAACAACAGCAGGAGACAATCACAGGGAATCAAACAGTGAGCAATATTTCCATAAAAAGCACTGATGCACAATGACAGTTGTAGTCAGGGAACCATCACAACCCTTCTTGAATGCTGATGTTCACCATAAACTGCAGGCAATAACCCTAATCCACTAAAACCATGATGGTTTTAGACAACCACTTACATGTAGCCATATTATATATCAGTCCTACCTACACACATTCAGCGTAAGAGCAAAGTATACAGAAAAGACAATGACCAACTTCTCAGCAATTAGAAAGTTGGCCAGAGCATCAGGTCTGCCTTGTGCTTCATACAGGCTGCTGTCTCTTTCCAGAGCCAACACAAATATTCCCTTGTTTCAAGAAAGGGCTTGCTAGGCGTCAAATAAAATCCAGATAATTTTTTAAATGAGAGAAGAAAAAAGTGTGTAGATGGGAGAGGAAGAGGTATTATTTATTCCAATGTTATCACTGGGGGTCTTGAATCTGAGATCTGGTTTTAAAAAATTACATGCAAGTGAACCACTTTGTTCTAAAAAAAAGAACAGGAGTACTTGTGGCACCTTAGAGACTAACAAATTTATTTCAGCATAAGCTTTTGTGGGCTACAGCTCACTTCTTCAGATGCATAGAGTGTTCTGTATCTTTTAAATGTGTGGTAACGCTATGCTTGCACCTGAGGCCCGAATATGGCCATGGGTAACAGGAAGACACACAACTACAAGAGAGGGGGGAGAGATTAAAATATGCTATAAATACATATAGAACTCACAACACCAGCACACATTCTTGTGACCTATACTATCTCAGCAGCAAGTCACCCCCCAGCCCTCTGCACCTCCTCAGATTCACTAGCCAGCAAACAGAGAGAGTGGAACCAGGCAGGGTTGGGCAAACTCTTTGGCCTGAAGGCCACATTGGGGAATAGAAATTGTATGGCGGGCCATGAATGCTCACAAAATTGGGATTGGGGTGCAGGAGGGGGTGAGGGCTCTGGGGTGGGGCTGGGGATGAGGAGTTTGGGGTGTAGGCTTCGGCTGGGGTTGCGGGCTCTGGGGTGAGGCTGGGGATGAGAGGTTTGGGGTGCAGGAGGGTGCTCCGGGCTGGGATCGAGGGATCTGCAGAGCAGGAGGGGGATCAGGGCTTGGGGAAGGGGGTTGAGGCATGGGGAGAGGCTCAGGGGTGCAGGCCCCGAGCTGCGCTTACCTCAAGCGGATTCTGGAAGCAGTGGCATGTCCCTTCTCTGGCTCCTACGCGTGGAGTGGCCCCTGGCCCTGCTAGAGCGCCGGAGCGGGACCATACAGCTGCTTCCGGGAGCCGCATGGTGCAGCCCCCGATCCGGCACCCCAGCTGGAGCAGGGCAAGCCCCAGACCCCGCTCCTCAGCAGGAGTTCACGGGTTAGCTTAAAACAGTCCACGGGCTGTAGCTTTCCCACCCCTGAACCAGGGTCATTATTTGCTATGGAGCAAGGGGGGGTAGTTGACCCCGCAGACCTTGGTTTGCCCCCCCCCCAAGACTTGTCATAGGTCTATACGCTCCATTATGTCTTCCACTTTTTGCACCATCCCCCAACTTGTCAGCATATAGAACATTATATATGATTATATTATATCCTGCCAACTCCCCCATCACATCCAATTTTTTCTGAAGTGAAGCCCCTGTGTGCAGCCAAGGCCCCTTCCATTCCCCATCACTCCCCACCCTCATGCTCTGGGGAGGGAGTTAGCAGGTACTATGTTCACATATTCCTCCACACCCAGGCAAGGTCTGAGTAGCCCAAGTAGGGGTATAAAGGAGATTCTCGCTCCCTCTTGCTACACCATGTGGGTGTTGTAATCCAGGCTACAATCTGGCCCTTTGTTTCTGTTGTATTTTAGTATGTTCAGTGGTACTGTTTAAATAAAATGCTGGTGTCCCCACTCAATCCCTCTTGGGCACAAGTCCTATTGACTTAGTGAGGGCTTGATCCTGCAAGAGGCTCAACAACCTCAATTTCTATTGGGTTTAATGGAAGCTGAGAGCACGGAGCACCTTGCATGAGGTTTTAAGCACCCTACAAGTGCTCAACTCTTCTAGTATATACTTGGTAACATCTCTGTATGCCTCAACCCACTTTTTATCAACATGGCCACTCTATTTCTTTAGATGTTATATAACCAGGGTAGTAGCTGTAGTGGGGTGGTCACCCGCTCCTGGCCTGAAAAGGGTTAAAAGCCAGCCCTTGGAGAGGGCTGGGGCTGGGAGCCTGGGGCTGGGAGCCTTAGGCTGGGCTGATTGGGGAGGCAACCTCAGCTGTGGCCATGCCCCAAACAGACCCAGCTGGCCCTATAAAAGCCAGGAGCTCATCAGTCTCTCTCTAGCTGTAGAGGGAGATGGACCTGGCTGCAGGGACCTGAGTGGAGCAGGGCTGGGGAAAGGCAGAAGAGCCGGGGAGCCCCAGGCTGCGGCCTAGCAGAAGGCCAACGGGTACTGGGGGTTGCAGAGGGCCGCCCGGGGTAGGCAAAGGCAGCAGGTCCAAACCCAACCTTGCCGGTGATGAGTGGCTTATACTGCAGTCTGCCCCTGGGCGCGGGGGCTAGACGATGACTGGCCTTATACTGAGGCGAGGTGGGGATGGTGGGTGGGGGTTCCCTGGGGAGTAACCCTGAGAGAAAGGGGTTACTGTCAGGGGGCAGCACCCCAGATAATGGGGCACCGGGGTCCAGGAGGGACACGGGGGGTCAAGCAGCAGGGGACACTGGCCTGCAGAGGGCGCTCTGGAGGCTGAATGAGCTAATTCCCAGAAGCGACCAGCAGGAGGCGCCGCAGGGGTGAGTCCTACATCACTACATAGCAGTGTGGGGAAACTGGGATTTTTTTTTTTAGAAGGTACTTCCTCTAATAAGCTGCCTTTGTTTAGAGCAGTGCTTCTCAACCTATTTACCATTGTGGGCCACATATGCAGCTCTGTGTGTGTTATGTGGGCTGCATCCACACAATATATATATACACACACACACACACACACACACACACAACCTGTATGGCCCTGAGGATGTCACATGGGCAGTAGCTGTGTGCTGATTGGGCCGCAAGCAGCCCACGAGTTGAGAACCACTGGTTTAGTGGAATCATTATTTTTGGCTGACTTTTTACTTACTAAAATACTATGGCTGCCATTTCACTGACAGTGGAACAGCAGGAAAGGGTGACTAAATGTACCTATACGTGGTAGCTTTAGAAAAGAGAAAATGTCTCATCTTGAAATCACATCAGACCTTTTATTACAGTCATTTGACTTCATAAAGACTTTCTCCTTCCAGCCATTTAGAGAAGGAAGGGGTCTGGATAACAAGGAGGAAGTTTCTCTGATCTGTGTTAGCAGTGCAACAAGCTGGAGAAGTTGAAAGAAAAGAAGCTGTTTTGAGCTAACTATGTTGACCCACATACTGTTAACATGTGACATGGGGCAACCTAGTTGCCCCAAAAGGACCCAAGATGATAAATTTTGGAGTAACTCTCTGAAATATAATTATCCATCAGACTTGATTAAGCTCTTGAAGTAGAAGGGCATCACCATCATGAAGTTTCATTCAAATTAAGATGCTTTAGGACCATTCTGCCATATCTTCATGTAAGAATTCATCAGGAATCACCTTAGCATGGTAATGGGATACTGGCCACATAAAAACAGCAAACTCTACCCTACCTCTCTTCCTAATAGCACTTGAGCTGATTCTAACTGGAAACAAGTCTAACTCACTTCTCCCAACGCATGAAGCTAGTTACGTTTTTCATTCCTTGCACCTTGCAGCGTTAAAAACAGAGCAGCTTTTTTTCGTCCTCACTCAGTTTCACATTCCGCTCCTCAGCTAACAAGCACAGTACTGTCATGTCTGTGTTCGCTGCACTGCAGAGATGTTTTTTAAATCTAGACATTAAAAAAAAAACATAAATGGACATTTTTAATTTAAAAAACATTTTTATTTTTATAATACTAAACCTAGCTGACATGGTGGCCAAACTTTGAAGAGGTCATGTGCTAAATTGCACAGTGTTCTTTACTACATGCCCAATTTATGCCCATGCAATTGCACACACACACAAACCTTTATTTGTAAGCACAAACACTTGTACATGATCACAACTTATTTTGCCTACAGGCAAAAATTAAATGCATAATTTAGTATATGTGCTTATGAATATTTGGCCTGTCTCTCTCTCAGCTAAGTTTCCCCAGATGCACAATTAGCACTGCAAATCATCTTCATTTTGAACCCACATCCCTGCCACCTCCATTAAGATTACTCCTCCAGTGACAGGAACAATGTCTGAGATGTGCAATAGTTGGGTTAAGAAGCTTCAAAAGGTTTGAGAGCTAAGAGCATGCCAGGGCCGCCCGGGGGGGTGGGGCAAGTGGGGCAATTTGCCCCGGGCCCCGCAGGGGCCCCCACGAGAGTTTTCGGGGCACCTGGAGCGGGGTCCTTCACTCGCTCCGGAGGCCCTGGAAAACTCTCGCGGGGCCTGGGCCCCCGGAGCTTCTTCTGCTCCAGGTCTTCGGCAGCAATTCGGCGACGGGGGGTCCTTCCGCTCCGGGACCCGCCGCCGAAGACTCCAGGCCCCCTGAATCTTCTGGGCGGCCCTGGAGCATGCTGCACATCGGTGCTCTGAAGCCCCATTCCAACATGTTGTTCTTGTTTCCCCTCTGCCTACACAGAAGAATGCTCAGCACCTTACACATAAGCTCAGAATTTTATGCATGTGAATAGTCAGGATTGGGGCCTAAATGTGTACATTTAAGCCATAATTCCTTTAAAAGAAACAATTAAGCTATGAACGTAAATCAGACCATCTTGTTTGATCAAGTATGAGGCTTTTTGCATCCTAAGGGGGGCAGAACTGCAAGTCTTAAAAATGCACAAGGCAACAATTCTTGCATAAGGAACAGTTACATACCTCCACTATCATAAGAAACCTACAAAGAATTAAATGCTTTCCTACAGAATTATACTATTTCGCTTACGGCAGCGGCTCTCAGTCTTTCCAGACTACTGAACCCCTTTCAGGAGTCTGATTTGTGGTGTGTAGCCCAAGTTTCACCTCACTTAAAGACTACTTGCTTACAAAATCAGACATAAAAATACAAAAGTGTCACAGCACACTAGTACTGAAACATTGCTTACTTGCTCATTTACCATATAATTATAAAATAAATCAATTGGAATATAAAATATTGTACTTAAATTTCAGCATATAGTATATAGAGCAGCATAAATAAAAGTCATTGCATGAAATTTTAGTTTGTACTGACTTCGCTAGTGCTTTTTATGTAGCCTGTTGTAAAACTAGGCAACTATTTAGATGAGTTGATGTATTTACCCCCTGGAAGACCTCTGTGTACCTCTGGTTGAGAACCACTGGCTTACAGTACCTCTTAGCCCCATGCACAGTGTATTCTCAGGACCAAGTTCATTAGAAGCAAGATCACGGATTTCAAGGTAGCAAAATTATAATTATGTAGTATTAATACAGCCCAAAATTTTCAAAAGTGATCACTGATATTGGTGTCAATTTAATTAGGTGTGCATGGCTCTTTAAAGATTTATACAAGGATAACACCTGTGCCCCAGAGAGTTTACTGTATAAATAAAAGTCAGTAACCAGCGGTGCTTAGCAACATTCCTGCTGTTTGCAATCACTCTCTTAGGCCCCATTCCAGAAAAGCACTTATGCACATTAGCATGCGAGTAGTCCTGTTGACTGCAGTAGGACTACTGGTTCTTAAAGTTAAGCATGGGCTTAAATCAGGGGTTTTCAAACTGGGGGTCGGGACCCCTCAGGGGGTCACAAGGTTATTACATGGGCGGTCGCGAGCTGTCAGCCTCCACCCCAAACCCTGCTTGCCTCCAGCATTTATAATGGTGTTAAATATATTAAAAAGTGTGTTTAATTTATTAGGGGGATCGCACTCAGAGGCTTGCTGTGTGAAAGGGGTCGCCAGTAAAAAAGTTTGAGACCCACTCGTTTAAGTGCTTTGCTGGATTAGGGTCTAAATTAGTTCTTTACTCCTCAAACATACGTTATTTCAACCATCTATAACTATTTTCCACAACGTCCTACCACAGGTTAAGCAGAGAAGAGGGACTTACCATAGTAGGAAGAAATTATGGTTTTCACTGTGGAGCTGACGCTTACTCTGCAGTGCTCAAAATGTATCTTACATGACTATAACCAATATCACCATATTCAGTTTTTCATTTACCTCATTTGGGATCCTAGGGATCATTATGTCCTGGCAAAGTCTGTTTTTCTAAGGATGGAAAAAGCACTTTGAAACTGTGATTCCCACTCTCCTCAAGCTCAGATACCTACAGAATAAAAGTTAGCATCGTCTCCTCTCACCATCTCCTTGTACTTAATAAAAACCAACTTCCTAGTACCTGGGATCAGAGGAGAACACAACACTGCACTGAATCCAATAAGACAGAATCTCTGAATGCCAAAGCCTACACTGCAACCTATCAGCCCCAGAATTAAACATTCAATGCAATGAAGCTTTCACGTTTCCTCTCGGAAGGTATGACTGTGCATGTTATTAACAGCCCACAGCAAACTAAAGAATGTCACCAGCACTTTCCTCCAGACACCATTCCCTTCTCAATCACATGGCTTCTGAATTTAGCTGCCTTGCTATCCCTTGTCAAATTTAATTTACACTTATATGAGATATGTAAAAGTGCATTAAGCAAACAAATCTCAGTCAAATTCTGTGTGCATGCCTCTGTAAGAGCTTGTGCTCTCCCAAGGGAAATTTTTTTTAAGACATATACAAGGTTATCTCTTCACCTGCAGTGAAATCTCATTCCAGTGAAATTCACAAGGGGAGTAAAGAGCCTGTTAAGGTTTCTAGCTAGGCTTCTTTCTGGCAAATGTATTTTCATTATTTCTTCCAGAAAGAGATTGATATGAAAAGAATTGAATAAATAAAATATGTAGAAACAGCAGAAGGTAAAAATCAAACCACTAGAGACAAATGTCTATTAGAATATATTTTCTGACGCATTCTATATAGCCATTGGCTACATTGGTACTGCTTACCTTCATTCTTGACTCCTATAACTCTTTATAGAACATTTCAGGCATTGGGGCGGGGGGGGGGGGGGGGAGGGGAAATCTGTATCAGCAGCCAATAAGCCAATACTGGGAGACAGTATTTATTTAACATCAATGAAGATCAAGAAAGCCACACTGAGATGAGTCACCTTGTTTGCATGCTGTCCTCAGCTGTCACTGCTGGCAATAGCTGCAGGATGAAAGATCTAATATTTAAAAGTACATTCCAATCAAGAGAGTCTCTGGAAACAAGACATGGAAAAGAAAAGGTCAGATCTGTAGAAAAGGGGGATTGGAGTTACTGTGAGGCAAGGCCCTTTGAGCTGAAGAACAAAACAAAATGACAACTGGTGGATTAGACATTTCACCTGTTACTGGAGTCAAAAGAATTAAGTGATATGTATTTTTTTATTGTCCATTATCCGTGCTATTGAATCTGAATAAAATGTTGATCACTTTGATTTAAAAGTCTCGCAGAGGAAATTTTACACTATACATTTAAGAGGTTACCAAAGGTACCGAGATACCACAGTGATGAGTGTGTTATAAACTAGAGAAATGCTACAAGCAGAATCACCATACTCCATGAGGTGTGATTTCAGTTGGAGTCCACTGAATTTTTCTAGTGTCCAGAGTCTATCACTGACAGATAATAGGCCCAATCTCACACATAGTACTCTTGTTTCCCTTTAATGTCATATGATTTCTTGACAGCTTGTTAACGCTGGGTTTCATGGTTGGTTGTTTTTTTCTTTTAAGTGCTTTAAATTTTGACATCTTTTGAAACAGACTCAGGACCCAATTATTAAAGGGAAAAGAGGACAATGGGTTTTGTCCCCAGTGAAGATGAGCAGGCAAGGACAAAAGTCAGTTTACAGACAGCTCACCACGTACTCAGTGTCATCATTGTATTGTCATATTATTTCATGACTGTTCACATATGGCAGTCTTTGGAAATAAAAGGATTCTTTCTGTTGCCAATCTTGGATTCCATTATAAAATGTTCAGAATTCAAGATAGTAACACACCCTACATTTAATAACTCTGAGAACACGGATGGATAAAATACTGTTACCTTATTTTAATTATTATTTTTGTTGCTATGCTGAGAGTTGATGAAGAAACAATGACTGTGCTCTGACAATTATACTGGAGACAATCTCTCTCCTTCCTTACATTGAAGGTTGTGGAGGAAATGGAATTTAATACCAATTCTGGCTTTCTTAATCTACTCAAATCCCCCAGAATGGTGGGGAAATTAAGTCCTGATGTACACTGGTGCGACTCCATTAGATTGAGGGTATTTACACCTATGTGCACTGAATTTGGCCCTAAAAGTGTTCCCTTAATCACAGAGGAGTAGCTGCCTGTTATTGTTGACATTTTATACAGTTTCTGGGTTTCACTCGTCTCCAAGTCCCTGATTTGTGCTATATCTTCTATCTAGATAGGCATATAGTCTCCAACAGAGAAGTATCTGAGCGCCTCACAAACCTTAATAAATGTATCCTCACAACACCTTTGTGAAGCAGGGAAGTGCTATTATCCCCATTTTACAGATGGGGAATGGAGATGAAGTCACATAAAAGTCTGTGATAGAGCAGGGAATTGAACCCACAATCCTTGGGTCCCAGTTCAGTGACTTAACACAAAGCCATCTTCCTCCCCATTCACATTTGATGCCAAAGCTGAAAGAGTGAGCATGAATGGTTTTTTCCCCCTGGGGAATGCCTTCTATTGGAATACCCCCAAATCTTCCTGTGCATTTGTGACAGAATACACCCCTATATTCACACCCCACCCACTATTGTAATAATCTTTGTACAAAATATGCCTTGTAAGGTATCATTTGAAAACTAGTAATTTGCTGGTCAGTATTGTCAGGATAAAATGCAGGGCAACATTGTATGTGAAGTTATAAGATTCCCCTGTATGATGTTAACAACACATGTTCCAAACCCCACTGACCTGCCCAGGCAGAAGTCAGGTCTGTCCTAAACAAAAGAAGGAATGTTTGCTTGCCTTAATTTGAATTTAAGCAGTAAACGGAGTCATCAAGGAGGGAAAACAAAGGAAGTTCAAAACAGGTTAAAAAAGAACAGCAGAGAATAGCCTTCCTCATCGAGACTGTCTCCTGGGTCTCAGCTGAAAATGTTTTTCAAAAGTGGGAGTGAAACTATAAAAAGGAGGGACAAACACCCCAAGGCAACCCTCTCTCTCAATCTCCCTGCCCATCGCATTCACTGTGCCTGAACAGACAAAGGAAGCAGTCCTTGGCCTCTGGGGGAGCAGTCCTCACCTAAATAGTTTGGTCAGTAAAACTGCTGAGAGCATGTGGTGAGAAAACCTTGCTTTGAATCTAATATAGTTTGTTAAATTAGGCACCAGTAAGTGTTTTAGCTTTAATTTTCTTGTAACCATTTCTGACTTTTATCCCTCATTACTTGTACTCACTTAAAGTCTTTCTTTGTAGTTAATAAACTTGTGTTATCTAATCCAGTGTGTTCAAGTTGAAGTGGCTGGGTAACAAGGTGTGTGCACATTAGTCCCTTAAAGCAGGGGTTCTTCATTGCACCACAACCCCCTTCTGCCCACAAAAATTACTACATAACCTCAGGAGTGGGGATGGAATCCTGAGCCCGCCCGAGCCCTGCCATCCCGGGTGGAGGGCCAAAGCCAAATCCCAAGCCCCACCACCCCTGGGGGGGGCCAAAGCCCAAGGGCTTCAGCCCCAGGCAGGTGGCCTGTAACCTGAGCCCTGCCACTCAGGGCTGAAGCCCTCAGGCTTTGGCTTTGGCCCTGGGTGGTGGGGCTCAGGCTTCAGCCCTAGGCCCCAGCAAGTCTAAGACAGCCTTTGCAACCCCATTAAAACAGGGTCCTGACCCACTTTGGGGTCCCGACCCCAGTTTGAGAACCGCTGCCTTAAAGGAATAATGGACTCAATATACTTGTAGGTCCAGGAGAGGGCTCTGTCTCTCACAGTAAATCATTCTGCATCAGGCTGTGCTCATCCTGATCTGGAAAGGGCACAAAAAGCTAACTCCTCTTGGATCCCGTGCAGAAGCTGGACACAGTTGTATGCCAAAGACAAGACCTGCTCCCTGCTAGCACCCCCTCCAGGGTGCCAGCCACTGCAATGGGGCAGGGGAGCAAGAGAAAGTACCCCTGAGGAACTGTAGCAATAGCATGCTCTCCTGCACACCTGTGAAGGTCAGAATGCCATTGTGCCTCCCAAAGGTCTGCCTTTCTTGGGTCTGTACCTCCCTGGTCCAGTGTAGCCCTTTGTGTGATTCTTCAGATGAAGAAAATTATTTAATAAAAATGTAGTGTGCTGTTCGCTTTAATACAAACATTCAAATCCTGAACTCCTATAGTATTTCTGGAATAAAACCATCCCTCACCTATTTTAAAATGTCACCCATGATTTAAGTAGGTGACCAAAGCAAAATTTGTACGGGGTGCTTATTTTTTTTTCTCCCCAGTTTCCATCTGCATATGGGGAGAGAGACAGCTCTGCTTTCAAGGCTGCAAAATCGGTGGCTGAAATTTATTTCTGAAGCCTTCGGCAAAACATTTTCAAGGGTGCATACATGATGGTGGTGAAAGCTTGGGATGAATGCCTGAAGTGAATATGGCCTGCCAGGACTGGTGAACAGCTACGAAATTTGCACCTTCATGTTTACTGAGCAGTAACTTGCCTAAAACGTCTGGGGAAGTTTAGCTGACAGTACAGCTTGTCTTGTCTGCCTAGGGGAAAACACAATAGGCACCATCTGTCCACTGTCTAATTCAGTAGTGCAGGCATCCGAGCAATGAAGGATCCAGTCAGTGTACCAGAAAACCACTGCAGCAGGGAGCTGAATCCATACTGATTAGCAAAGTAGTATGGTTCACCACATGTAGGCCTTCAACAAGTAAATTTTTTCTCACGTTAGTCATATTTTGGACCCATGATTTCCACTTCCCCCGTGCTCTATTGGGCAGATTGCAACAGGCTTTATCCTAATGATACACAATGGAACGTCTAATAACTAAGTTGTACTTTCCCTGTAATGTGCACAGCAGCTTCTGCTACACAGCTAGTTTCTCGGAGTTCATAGCATTCCAGAGTCAAACTACTGACAAAAATATACCCAGTGTAATAATAAAGAAGATACCTGGCATTTAATGTAGATTTTTTGGAGTAGCACAAAGCACTTTACAAACATTTTAATTAGTTACATTCCTGTGAGAAACAATAGGGATTATATACCCATTTTGCAGCTTCACAGATTAAGTGCCCTGTTGGGAATCTCAGGCCAAATCAGTGGCAGAGTTAGGAACAGAACCCATAAATTCTAATTCTCATTACATGCTCTAAGCACTGGGGAGTACCTGCCTCAGTCCTAAGACTCAGGCCACAAAATGAGAGCCAGAAGCAAAATGTTAACTATATGAAGGAAGTATAGCTAACAGTGTCAACAACTTCCGTTTCAAAATTCAGAATTTTTAGGTTGGAGGAAGGTAAATTTGAGACTTTGCTTATGTTCACACAGTCTGCCCTTAAGCAGACACTTTTGTTATTCAAAAATATTAACTGGGGGGGGAGGGGTGACTACAATACCGGTTTCCTTACCTCTCCTTTTTCTTTGAGATTTTGTACATATATATTATAGCTTCTCCCAGCCAGAAGATGGAGACAGAACACTAAGGCTTTACATAATGTCATACCTTCTCATAAGGGTCTAGCCATCTCTACCTTCCCAGATTCCCAGGCCAGAAAAGACCACTGTAATCCTAGAGTAGGAGCTCCTGTATTATGCAGGCCATAGAATTTCCCCGAAATAATTCCTAGAGCAGATCTTTTAGATAGATCCAATCTTAATTTGAAAGTGGTCATTGGTAGAGAATCCACCACAACTCTTGGTAAATTGTTCCAATGGTTAATTATTCTCACTGTTACAAATTTACACCTTAGTTCCCAGTCTGACTATCTTCAACTTCCAGCCATAGGATCATGTTCTACTTTTCTCTGCTAAACTGAAGAGTCCATTATTCAACATTTGTTCCTCATGAAGGTACTTCTAGACTGTGATCAAGTCACCTCTCAACCTTCTCTTTTTTAACAGATTGAGTTCTTTGAGTCTATCACTATAAGACATTTTTTCTAATCTTCTAATCATTCTTGGGACTCTTTTTTGAACCCTCTCCAATTTATTGACATCCTACTTCAGTTATGGACATCAGAAATGTACTCAGTATTCAGGGCCGGCTCTAGGTTTTTTGCCGCCCCAAGCAAAAAATTTGCCGCCCCAAGCTCTGAGAGCGCAACTGCCCAAGCAAAAAAAAAAAAAAAAAAATTGGCCGGAATGCCGCCCCTGGAATTGTGCCGCCCCAAGCACATGCTTGCTTTGCTGGTGCCTAGAGCCAGTCCTGCCAGTATTCCAGCAGCAGTTACAGCAGTGCCAAATGGACTCTCTACTCTTACTCAAGAGTCTACTGCTCACCCTTGCAAAGACTGCATTAACCGTTTTAGCCCTAGCATTGCACTGGGAGCTTATGTTCATCTGATTATCCACCTTAAGCCTCAAATCTGTTTCACAGTCACTGATTTTCAGGATAGAGTCCCCCATTCTGGAAGCATGGCCTACGTTCTTTGTTCTGAGATGTATATATTTACATTTAGCTATATTAAAATATATATTCTTTGCTTGAGCTCATCTTAACAAACAATTCAGATTGCTCTGCATCAGTGACCTGTCCTCCTCATTATCACTCCCCCAATTTTGGGGACATCTGCAAATTTTATCAGTGAGGTTTTGTTTCCTTTCAGGTCATTAATAAAAATGTTAAATAGCATAGGGCCAAGAACCAATCCCTGGGGAATGCCACTAAAAACACACCCATTCAACAATGATTCCCTGTATTCACAGGGGCTCTCTTTCCCTCCCCCCCCCCCCAATCATCTACACACCACACTCCTCCAATGGTGCAAATCACGATGCAACAAGATCATACTTGCCAGATCCAAGGAAGAGAGAAAAACAAACATTAAGTCCAATGATTGAGAGACAAAGAAAGCTCAGGAACATTTTTGCACTATCACATTAGACCAGTGGTGTGAACAACTGCAAAGTGATTTCCACATCCAAGCTTCTCTACCCTCAGGGTCAGGACAATGGGGAGAGACTATCAAGTTTATGTAGTTCAGTAGCAGGCTTGTATTATAATTCAAACATGTTGCTGTCAGTGTCCAATGACACTGAAATCAAGAATTGACCAGGCTGTCAAAGACTGACTGGGTTTAAACCACAGACTGGATATTGACTGTGAAGTTGTCGGAATTATGCACACACCACCCTTTTCATAGCTCAAAATCCAAGATAGTCATTTTAGCATGGAATGAAAGAAAATAACGCTAGGGGAAACTTCTTAATGGAACATTATGTGTCGTGACAAAGAATATTTGTCCTTCATTATAGATTAGTGCTATGAATTCCCAAATATTTTGCTGACACCATAATTTGACAACACTAAAACATAACTAAACAGTAACCTGTTCAAGGTGCCCAGTAGATCTTTTTATCATCTCAGTTTCTATAGGTGATATCTTGATACTGGTTCTTACATGGAACTCCCAACTTGAATTTTGCTCAAAAAGAAAAAAAAAATTGATGTGACCCTATGATTCTCCTAGATGCTTTTAATCATAAATCATCATGTGGCATGGTATGTATATTACAGACACTGATCTTAAAAAAAAAAAAAAACACGCAAGCTCCCACTTGTCACATCTATAAAGATTTTCATCACAAACTGTAAAAGGGAAAAAACAACTTGACATTTCCAATTAACCTTTTCTACCCTCAATAACTGAAAAACAACAAATACAGCTAAATATGAGTTCATTACCAGTTTGCAAAGACAGAATATGAACGTTAAAAAAAAGCCGCTTATAGTTTTACTGAGCACACACCAGTTTTATTTGGTAAATTTAATAGCAGTCTTATTACAACCCTCAGTTGTGACTACTGATACCTTTCAGGTCATTAATAAAAATGTTAAATAGCATAGGGCTATTTAGATATTTCACAGCTCTCATTAGTATGGTTGGATGTTATTACAGGATATTCTGTATAAATTGGTTATAATGGACCTAGAACTGAAGCTTGAAGTCAGTACTCAGGCAAAACAATGGTTTACTTCAAGATTAAGCCTGAGCTAACTAGTAGAGCTGGCCCAAATTTTTCATTTTGTCTAAAACTAAAATTTTTATAGCAAAATACCACCTTTTATTAAACTTCCCCACCCCCCTCTCCATGGGAAACTTTGA
Organism: Emys orbicularis; assembly: GCF_028017835.1. Lineage (NCBI taxonomy): Eukaryota > Metazoa > Chordata > Testudines > Emydidae > Emys > Emys orbicularis. Next base: position 99,579,216 of record NC_088686.1, on the reverse strand, counting down.
AAATAAATTTAAATTTGTTTCTTTTCATACTGAAGTTTTCATTTTGTTTTTTTAAAACAAAAGTTTGAAATATCAAAATTTTGGATGTTTATTTCTATCCCCTTTGTTCATTTTAGCCACTGAGAGCAATACAATAACGTCTGGGGTCTGGGAGGGGTTACCATTTTCTCATTTTTCCTTTCTTCAATCTAATTTTTTAAAAGTTGAGTAAATTTCAAAAACAGTGAGGGAAAAAAACCCAAACAGGACATTTATTGCACTCGTTGCCAAAATGGGGAAAGGAAAGTAGAGGGAAAACAACATTTCAAGCTTTAAAAAAAAAAGAAAATGGTTCCATTCTGAAACCCGGGAAACCGTTTTCCTTTTTTTTTTCCCCCATGAAACTGTTTGCAACTGACCTCATCAGCACTCAAATAATTTGGGCTGCCTGAAAACATGGTATTAAACTGGCGCTTTTGGAACAGAATCAGGGCTTCCTATGAACTGAAAAACAGCTCTGAGAGCGGAGTTCAGTCAGGAGCTACTAGGCCTGAGGCCTGCATTCAAGGAAGTCTCCGAGTTCCATAAGTCATAAAATGTAACAATAAAATTATTTCCTTTTATCTCTTTTAAGTTTGCTGACTTTATCTGATCACGTGTCCCCTTACTCTTGGAAAGGGGCAAACAAACTGAAGCATCCAAACTGCTCTCTTAAACCATCCTACTGCTTTATGGTTCATCACTGATGCTTTCCAAGTACCAGTGCAATGCAGTAGACATAAACATTGTACTTGGTCCAGCAGCAGACAGGGGCACGTCCCTGTTCCCCTCCCTCCCCACTTCCATCCTGAGAATTAGATATTTTATCCCCCACTTGCCCAAATATCTGTACCTGTGCCTCTCTCTTTTAAAAGACAATATTTTGTAACTGTCCATATTACTGGCTTGCCTAGCTAAAGAAATTCTGATTCAATTCCCAATCTTTCCTTAGTTTCATTTCACACTTCTCAGTTCTCGTGTTTGACACTAGCACAAATTGCTTTGCAACATCTCTGCCCTCTATTCCCCTTAGAATAAAGGATCTCTCAGTGAGGTCCCATTTTCATCTGCTTTTATTTATTTATTTATTAAGAAAAGAGCCGAGTTGCTTTCAACATTGAAAAAAATTAAAAGTTTTGTTCTCCTTTGCCATCCTCTATTACAATAAGGCGACCAATCCTGAGCACAACGTTCCAATCACAGCCTCATTTGTTCCTATGGCAATGTCTACCCTTCCAGCTGGGAGTGTGATTCCAAGCTAAAGCTAACACTAAAAAACGGAGAGAGTGTAGCTGCCGTGGCGCAAGTGGCCAGCCTCTCCAAATGTGCATCTAGCATCTCAGACAGGTACATACGCAGGGCAGCTAACTGCTCAAACTGCCCCAACTACACTCTAGTTTTAGTGCATTAGCTGGATGTAGGGTGACCAGACAGCAAGTGTGAAAAATCAGGACAGGGGGTGGGAGGGTAATAGGAGACTATATAAGAAAAAGACCCAAAAATCAGGATTCCCCCTATAAAATCAGGACATCTGGTCACCCTAGATGAATGAGAACTAGCACAAGTATCTCTCCTTGAGCTGGGAATCAGACCCCCAACTCAAAGTGTGGACATACCTTACATGGTACTAAGATAATTTCCCATGTTCTGCTGTTTGAAGCACTGAGCTAAGGGTGTTGGATGTTTAACTGATATTCCCTACATCAGTGGTCCCCAACCTTTTTTGTCTGGCGGGCGCCAGACAACGAGCCATGGAGGACCGTGGCAGCAAACGAGCATCCGCCGAAATGCTGCCGACAAGCGGCAACGTCAATAGGCGTCGCCGCCGAAACGCCGCCGACAAGCAGCGTCATCCAGAGGCAGCGACGCCTCTGGATGACGCTGCTTGTCGGCGGCATTTCGGCGGATGCTCGTCTGCCGGCCAGTACGCGGACGCACTTAGACGCCCTGGCGGGCGCCATGGCACCAATGGGCACCGCATTGGGGACCCCTGCCCTACATCATGTCCTTCTCGGTGGGTTTCTGGAAGAACTGGCACTGTAGAATACAATAAAGGCCTGATTCAAAGCTTTTCAAATTCAGTACAAGTCTTTCCATTTACTTCAATGGCCTTGTGTACACGCATACACACACTCCTTTTCTATCTATTCCTTGCTACCATACATTCCTGTACTTTAACTGGATTAGTCATCAGTCATTCTCTCTGGACCCCATTTTGGTAGGGCTAGGTTTTTCCTCCCTTACTTGTGCTGAGTAATACCTTACTCCACAAGTAGTCCCACTGATTTTAGTGGGAACGTTTGAAGTATAAGGTACTATTCAAACTGAGTCGGGGTGCTACAATCTCCCCTTTATACATTAGTGATGCTGTATGATCCTTCTTCTATGCCAGCGATTTATAAAATGACCTAGATCAGTTTTAGCACTGATTTGTTTAGTAGCACCTCATTCTATCCCTAACTGTAAATACTTCAACAGGACAAGATAGATATGATTATGTCCTTTTACCCTTCTCTCTCAGTAAACGCTTCTATGTGGAAATGGTACTGAACAATTCTAAAGCAGGGGTGGAACTAAACTGGTAAAAGTGGGTTTAAAAAAAACCAGGGCTGTCAAGCGATTAAAAAAATTTATCGCTATTAATAGTGCTGTTAAACAATAGAATAGCATTTATATAAATATTTTGGATATTTTTCCACATTTTCAAATATATTGATTTCGATTACAACACAGAATACAAAGTGTACAGTGCTCAATTTCTATTATAAATATTTGTACTGTAAAAATAAAGGAAATAGTGCAATCTCTTTATCATAAAAGTTGAACTTACAAAGGTACAAAAAATAATTCCACTCAAAAACAAAACAATGTAAAACTTAGAGCCTACGAGTCCACTCAGTCCTACTTCTTGTTCAGCCAATCGCTCAGACAAACAATTTTGTTTACATTTGCAGGAGATAATGCTGCCCGCTTCTTGTTTACAATGTCACCTGAAAGTGAGAACAGGCGTTTGCATGGCACTGTTGTATCCGGCGTTGCAAGATATTTACATGCCAGATGCGCTAAAGATTCATAAGCCCCTTCATGCTTCAACCAGCATTCCAGTGGACATGCGTCCATGCTGATGATGGGTTCTGCTCGATAACAATCCAAAGCAGTGCGGACCGACGCATGTTCATTTTCATCATCTGGGTCAGATGCCACCAACAGAAGGCTGATTTTCTTTTTTTTGGTGGTTTGGATTCTGTAGTTTCCACATCGGAGTATTGCTCTTTTAAGACTTCTGAAAGCTTGCTCAACACCTCGTCCCTCTCAGATTTTGGAATGCACTTGGGTCAAGTGCTGTAGCTATCTTTAGAAATCTCACATTGGTACCTTTTTTGCATTTTATCAAATCTGCAGTGAAAGTGGCCTTAAAACAAAAACATGCTGGGTCATCATACAAGACTGCTGTAACATGAAATATATGGCAGAATGCCAGTAAAACACAGAACAGGAGACATACAATTCTCCCCCAAGGAGTTCAGTCACAAATTTAATTAACAAATTTTTTTAATGAGCATCATCATCATGGAAGCATGTCCTCTGGAATGGTGATTAAAGCATGAAGGGGCATACGAATGTTTAGCATAACTGGCACGTAAATATCTTGCAATGCTGGCTACAAAAGTGCCATGCAAAGTCTGTTCTCGCTTTCAGGTGACATTGTAAATAAGAAGCAGGCAGCATTATCTCCCATAAATGTAAACAGACTTGTTTCTCTTAGGGATTGGCTGAACAAGAAGCAGGACTGAGTGGACTTGTAGGCTCTGAAGTTTTACACTGTTTTGTTTTTGAGTGCAGTTATGTAACAAAAAAACAAAATCTACATTTATAAGTTGTGCTTTAACGATAAAGAGATTGCACTATGGTACATGTATGAGGTGAAGTGAAAAGTATTTTTTTTATCATTTTTACAGTGTAAATATTTGTAATAAAAATAATATAGAGTAAGCACTGCACACTTTGTATTCTATTTTGTAATTGAAATCAATATATTCGAAAATTTAGAAAAACATCCAAAATATTTAATAAATTTTAATTAGTATTCTATTGTTTGAGTGTGATTAAACCTGTGATTAATCAAGATTAATTTTTTGAGTTAATCACGTGAGTTAACCGCGATTAATCAACAGCCCTAAAAAAAACCAGATTCAGTCATATCAAGTATTGCAGAATGTAGCAAAGTTCAGAAGGAATCAATGCTGGGTAATATACAAGTCAGACTGTGAAGGCTGGGATTTGGGATATAGTTCCATAAACTAGAACACAGAGGATGACAGCTTCCTCTCCTGGTTCAGTTAGCACAGTTACAAGAGACACTTTATCGATACTCTGAAAAGATTTATTTTCTGCCTGTATGACCATAGCTCCTAGCCTTAGTAAGGAACTAAGACAATGGAGGTCAAACATGCCCACATTGCGGGCACAGGTTCCAAAAAGGCACAGAAGTGCAGTGAAGTTTGGGTTCATGCAGAGATATCAAGAATTAAAAAGAAGCTATTGCCACTAACTTCACGGTGAAAATTGCCCCTTAATTTTCAGATTTGTCCTGGGGCAGTTCATCTTCACTGTGGCCTGGAATGGTATGGTTACGAAATGGGACTTGGAAGAGTTTTTAGTTTCAGTTGCTATCGAAGATTAAGCAATTGACCATTTATCTTAAATTCAAATAAAGGGTTTTTAATCAGGCTAATTACAAAAAAAGCACCAACAAAAGAGAAACAGTGGTATTGTGACACTGGAAGGCCAGGTGCCACCTCATGCCAACGCCACTGGGCTTCACTCGTCACTGACAAATGCATAGCTGGAAGCCAGTCTGGCTTGCCTGTGTGTTATATTGTGTGACAGACCCAGACCAGTGGGGTACAGGAGTCTGGTAGAGGGCAAATATACTGGTCACTGGATGAGTAGTTTTCTGTTCCCTGAGTGACCAGAGAAGGGGCTGCACTAGAGTAACCAGGAACCTGCTAGAACCAGTTAAGGCAGGCAGGCTAATTAGGACACCTGGAGCCAATTAAGAAGAAGCTGCTAGAATCAATTAAGGCAGGCTAATCAGGGCACCTGGGTTTTAAAAAGGAGCTCACTTCAGTTTGCAGTGGGAGTGTGAGGAGCTGGGAGCAAGAGGCGCAAGGAGCTGAGAGTGAGAGGGTGTGCTGCTGGAGGACTGAGGAGCACAAGCGTTATCAGACACCAGGAGGAAGGTCCTGTGGTGAGACTAAGGAAGGTGTTTGGAGGTGGCCATGGGGAAGTAGCCCAGGGAGTTGTAGCTGTCATGAAGCTGTTACAGGAGGCACTATAGACAGCTGCAGTCCACAGGGCCCTGGGCTGGAACCCGGAGTAGAGGGTGGGCCCAGGTTCCCCCCAAACCTCCCAATTGACCTGGACTTTGGGTTCTCCCAGAGGGGAAGGTCTCTGGGCTGTTCCCCAACCCACATGGTGAATCTCTGAGGCAAGAAAATCCGCCAATAAGCGCAGGACCCACCAAGATAGAGGAGGAACTTTGTCACAATTGTTAAAATAGATATTAGAGTTATAAGAAAGTGTTTAGACTTTATGAAATGCTTGTTGGATGCTGCATGTATTATCCTTACTTATAATATCCATATCCCATGTTATAAGATAATATTTAAGTGTTTACTCTGTTAACTAGAAAAATATTTGCTAAGATTGTAAACCCCCTGAGTCAGGGGAGAAGCATTACCAAGTGTGAAATACTAGTTTATCACAAGCAGTGTTGTCTCCTCCCCAACAAAAGAAGGCCCATAGACACCAGTCAAACTACAGCGGAACATCAGTGAACAAAAGACTGTTGATTGAAAAGGATACGTATACAAGCCCTAATCCAGTCACAGCTTGAATGCTGAAGGAAGGGAATAAAAATTTCTGTTAAAGAGAAATTGTTCTCACTATGCTGCTTGGGATTCAGAGAGAGCAATATTTCTAAGCATAAGCAAGGGATCCCCAAGCTGCTTAGCTTGGATTAGCTCTAAAGGACATATAGTGCTTACTTATTATGGCAGCTTCTATTAACCTTTGAAAACTAAGATTAACTCATTTGTGTGTTTACCTGCTTTAACCGTGCAAATAACTTTCTTGTTTCTTTTTCTTATTTAATGAATCTTTCGTTTTTTTGAGGATTGGTTGCAAGCATTGTCTTTGGTGAACTATCTGGGCATGCAATTGACCTGAGGTAAGTGACTGGTTCTTTGGGACTGGGAGTAACCTGAACATTGTTGTGATTTTCTGGTGTAAAGGACTATCTATCACAAAGGCAAGTTTGCCTGGGTGGCAAGATAGACCAGAGTGCCCAAGGGACAGTCTGTGACTGCACAGTAAAGCTATTATAGCACTTGTAGAGTTCATACTTGTTAGGTGACCGGTGAAATCCAATTATAGAACATAGAGCCAGCTTGGGGTTTGTGCCCTGCTTCTTGACAGTCTGCCCATAGGTTGGCACCCATGTTTGTGAGTCACTTCAGACAGCCTGACCGGTGTTTCAGCTTTAAGCCATTTGAACACCTCTGGAGGGGTGCAACTAAACAAATGTATTTTCTTTTGGACCCTTAACACCCACAGTTCAGTATGATCTGGCAGCCTCCATTCTCCCTGACCTACAGATACAGTAGAGACTATAACTTCTGTAATGAATCTCCCAAAGATCTGCCCCTCCCTGAATAAAGATAGGCTGATCCAAACAAGGTCAAGTTTGCTAATGTCTAAAATACAAACCTAGGTCTTGACTGAGTGTTGGTTGTTGTCTTCAGCCTCTGGAATCCTCTTGCAGGAAAACCAAGCAACACAGCTACTCTGCCTCAGTTTCCCTCCTTCTTTGGTGGATCAATCAACATCTAGTCAGCTTGTTGATTCTTTGTAACAAGCTCAGTCCTCTGGCCAGGTCATCGGTAGTCCTTTCCCTTCTCAGGGTGTTAAGAGTCCAATACCCCAGGAGGCCAGTCACTTTACATGAGGGGCTTACAGTCTAAAGCCTCTTTGAGTATGGCTCACTTGTTCAAGGCCTCAATAATCCCCCCACACACACACACACGACTTTGGTAGGGAAACCCAGGCCCACACACTCCTCGGGGTTCCAGGCCAGGGACCCTGCATAAAGTGGTTGGCACCAATATCTCCTAACGCTATTCTTTCCCGGGCCTGCTTCCTACCATGTCTCTCTTGCAGGCTGTTACTTAGGCCTGGTCTACACTATGAGTTTAGGTCGACTTTAGCAGCGTTAAATCGAATTAAGCCTGGACATGTTCACACGACGAAGCCCTTTCTTTTGACTTAAAGGGCCCTTTAAACCGGTTTCTTTACTCCACCTCCGACGAAGCGATTAGCGATAAAATCGGCCTTAGGGGGTTGGAATTGGGGTAGTGTGGACGGAATTCGACGTTATTGGCCTCCGGGAGCTATCCCACAGTGCTTCATTGTGACCGCTCTGGACAGCACTCTCAACTCAGACGCACTGACCAGGTAGACAGGAAAAGCCCCGCGAACGTTTGAATTTCATTTCCTGTTTGCTCAGCGTGGAGAGCACAGGTGACCACGCAGAGCTCATCAGCACAGGTAACCATGATGGAGTCCCAGGATCGCAAAAGAGCTCCAGCATGGACAGAACGGGAGGTACGGGATCTGCTCGCCATATGGGGAGATGAATCAGTGCTAGCTGAACTCCGTAGCAGTAAACGAAATGGCAAAATATTAGAAAAGGTCTCCAAGGCCATGAAGGACAGAGGCCATAACAGGGACGCACAGCAGTGCCGCGTGAAAATTAAGGAGCTAAGGCAAGCCTACCACAAAGCCAGAGAAGCAAACGGAAGGTCCGGAGCAGAGCCGCAAACATGCCGCTTCTACGCGGAGCTGCATGCCATTCTAGGGGGTGCAGCCACCACTACCCCAACCGTGTGCTATGACTCCCTCACTGGAGAAACACAGAGGGAAGCGGGTTCGGGGTACGAGGAAGATGAGGATGGAGATAATGTAGATAGCTCACAGCAGCAAGGAAGTGGAGAAACCGGTTTCCCCAACAGCCAGGATATGTTTATCACCCTGGACCTGGAACCAGTAACCCCCGAACTCACCCAAGGCGTGCTCCCATCCCCTGAGGGCGCACAAGGGACCTCTGGTGAGTGTACCTTTGTAAATATTACACATGGTTTAAAAGCAAGCGTGTTTAATGATTAATGATTAATTTGCCCTGGCAATCGCGGCCAGTACAGCTACTGGAAAAGTCTGTTAACGTGTATGGGGATCGAGTGGAAATCCTCCAGGGACATCTCCAGAAAACTCTCCTTCATGTACTCCCAAAGCCTTTGCAAAAGGTTTCTGGGGAGGGCTGCCTTATCCCGTCCGCCATGGTAGGACACTTTACCACGCCAGGCCAGTAGCACGTAGTCTGGAATCATTGCATAACAAAGCATGGCAGCGTATGGTCCCGGTGTTTGCTGGCATGCAGACAACATCCATTCCTTATCGCTCTTTGTTATCCTCAGGAGAGTGATATCATTCACAGTCACCTGGTTGAAATGGGGCGATTTTATTAAGGGGACATTCAGAGGTGCCCGTTCCTGCTCTGCTGAACAGAAATATTCCCTGCTGTTAGCCACGCGGTGGGGGGGAGCGGTGAAGTGATCATCCCAGAGAATTGGGTGTGGGGGGGAGGGGAGTTAGTTGGGTATGTGCTGCATGTTAACCCGGAAACCGCAGCCCCTCCTTTTACATTGCAAACCCATTTTAAATGGCCAACCCAACGGGTGCTTGGTATGGGAATTGAGAGCGCTACTGTTTGAAACCATTCCCACATGTTAAGAAGGTTAAAAAAGCCAAAAGACTGTGTCTTACCATGGCTGCCTGCAAGCCGAAATCGGTGCCTGGCACTGCGTGAGTGATCTCTCACACCAAACCGGCAGGCCCTCAATATAAGAGGAAAAATGCGACCTTGTAATGAAAGCACATGTGCTGTGTAATGTGAACAGCAAAATTTAACGTGAAAGAGTGTACCCATTGTTCTCTAAAATGTGTCTTTTTTAACCACCTCTCCCTTCTCCTCCACCAGCTGCAAATGTTTCTCCTTCACAGAGGCTAGTGAAGATTAGAAAGAGAAAACGGAGGACGCGGGATGATATGTTCACGGAACTCCAGATGTCCTCCCACGCTGACAGAGCACAGCGGAATGCGTGGAGGCAGTCAATGTCAGACTACAGAAAAGCACAATATGAATGAGAGGAGAGGTGGCGGGCTGAATCGCGGGATGAACAGAGCAAGTTGCGGGCTGAAGATGATAGGTGGCGTCAGCTTGCAGACAGAAGGCAAGCGTCGATGCTCCGGCTGCTGGAGCATCAAACTGATATGCTCCAGCGTATGGTTGAGCTGCAGGAAAGGCAGCAGGAGCAGAGACCGCCGCTACAGCCCCTGTGTAACCAACAGCCCTCCTCCCCAAGTTCCATAGCCTCCTCACCCAGATGCCCAAGAACACGGTGGGGGGGCCTCCGGCCACCCAGTCACTCCACCCCAGATGATTGCCCTAGCATCAGAAGGCTGGCCTTCAATAAGAGTTAAAGTTTTAAACTGCAGTGTGTCCTTTTCCTTCCCTCCTCCCCCACCCATCCCGGGCTACCTTGGCAATTATCCCCCTAGTTGTGTGATGGATTAATAAAGAATGCATGAATGTGAAGTAACAATGACTTTATTGCCTCTGCAAGCGGTGCTCGAAGGGGGGGAGGGGAGGGTGGGGTGGTTGGCTTACAGGGAAGTAGAGTGAACCGGGTGGGGGGGGGCGGAGGGTTCATCAAGGAGTAACAAACAGAAGTTTCACACCGTAGCCTAGCCAGTCACAAAACTCGTTTTCAAAGCTTCTCTGATGTGCACCGCGCCCTGCTGTGCTCCTCTAACCGCCCTGGTGTCTGGCTGCGCGTAATCAGCGGCCAGGCGATTTGCCTCAACCTCCCACCCCGCCATAAATGTCTCCCCCTTACTCTCACAGATATTGTGGAGCGCACAGCAAGCAGCAATAACAATGGGGATATTCTTTTCGCTGAGGTCTGAGCGAGTCAGTAAGCTGCGCCAGCGCGCTTTTAAACGTCCAAATGCACATTCCACCACCATTCGGCACTTGCTCAGCCTATAGTTGAACAGGTCCTGACTCCTGTCCAGGCTGCCTGTGTACGGCTTCATGAGCCATGGCATAAAGGGGTAGGCTGGGTCCCCAAGGATCAAGATAGGCATTTCAACATCCCCAACGGCTACTTTCTGGTCCGGGAAGAAAGTCCCTTCCTCCAGCTTTCGAAACAGAGCAGAGTGCCTGAAGACGCGAGCATCATGTACCTTTCCCGGCCATCCCACGTTGATGTTGGTGAAACGTCCCTTGTGATCCACCAGGGCTTGCAGCAGCATTGAAAAGTACCCCTTGCGGTTTATGTACTCGGTGGCTTGGTGCTCCGGTGCCAAGATAGGGATATGGGTTCAGTCTATGGCCCCACCACAGTTTGGGAATCCCATTGCAGCAAAGCCATCCACTATGGCCTGCACGTTTCCCAGAGTCACTACCCTTGATATCACCAGGTCTTTGATTGCCCTGGCAACTTGGATCACAGCAGCCCCCACAGTAGATTTGCCCACTCCAAATTGATTCCCGACTGACCGGTAGCTGTCTGGCGTTACAAGCTTCCACAGGGCTATCGCCACTCGCTTCTCAACTGTGAGGGCTGCTCTCATCCTGGTATTCTGGCGCTTCAGGGCAGGGGAAAGCAAGTCACAAAGTTCCATGAAAGTGCCCTTACGCATGCGAAAGTTTCGCAGCCACTGGGAATCGTCCCACACCTGCAGCACGATGCAGTCCCACCAGTCTGTGCTTGTTTCCCGGGCCCAGAATCGGCGTTCCACGGCATGAACCTGCCCCAGTAACACCATGATTTCCACATTGCTGGGGCCTGTGCCTTGTGAGAGGTCTATGTCCATGTCAATTTCCTCATCACTCTCGTCGCCGCGCTGCAATCGCCTCCTCGGCTGGTCCTAGTTTTGCTCTGGCAAGTCCTGGCTCTGCATATAATCCAGGACAATGCGCGTGGTGTTCATAGTGCTCATAATTGCCGCGGTGATCTGAGCGGGCTCCATGATCCCAGTGCTAGCTATGGCGCCTGGTCTGAAAAAAGGCGCGAAACTAGTATCTGACGGACCAGGGGAAGGAGGGAGGGAGGGAGGGGCGAGTGACGACATGGCGTACAGGTACAGGGAATTAAAATCAACAAAGGTGGCTGTGCATCAGGGAGAAACACAAACAACTGTCACACAGAATGCACCCCCCCCACCCCCAAAGATTGAACTCAAAACCCTGGGTTTAGCAGGCCGTTGATTTCACGGAGGGAGGGGGAAGCTAATGAATACAGAACAAATCTATTTTTTACATCTTAAGCTGGCAGCCGACGGTGCAGCATGACTGATAGCCACTGCAGTATGATGACGATGGATACCAGTCGTAATATACCATCTTCTACCAAAAGGCAAGGGGCTGCTGCTGTGTAGCAATGCAGCCCCACGTCTGCCAGCCCCACGTCTGCCAGCACCCAGATCGCCCTCGGCCTCTCCTGGGTGCTTAGCAGAAAATACTGGGCGCTTGGCAGAAAATAGCATACTACGACTGATAGCCATCATCGTCAAGACAGTTCAATAGGACTGAGCATGTCTGCCCAGGTGCTCATGATCGACAGCCACTGCAGTACGATGACGATGGATACCAATCGTAATATACCATCTTCTACCAAAAGGCAAGAGGCTGGTGCAATGCAGCCCTACGGCTGCCAGCCCCACGGCTACCAGTCATGCTGCACCGTCTACCGCCAAAAGGCAGTTAGCTGCTGCTGCTGTGTAGCAATGCAGTCCCACGTCTGCCAGCACCCAGAAGACATATGGTGACGGTGAGCTGAGCTGAGCGGGCTCCATGCTTGCCGTGGTATGTTGTCTGCACAGGTAACCCAGGTAAAAAGGCGCGAATCGATTGTCTGCCGTTGCTCTGACGGAGGGGGAGGGGCCTGACGACATGTACCCAGAACCCCCCGCGACACTGTTTTGCATCATTCGGGCATTGGGATCTCAACCCAGAATTCCAATGGGCGGTGGAGACTGCGGGAACTGTGGGATAGCTACCCACAGTGCAACGCTCCGGAAGTCGACGTTAGCCTTGGTACTGTGGACGCGGTCCGCCGACTAGAGCACTTAGAGCATTTTATGTGGGGACACACACAATCGGCTGTATACAACCGATTTCTATAAAACCGGCTTCTATAAATTCGACCTAATTTCGCAGTGTAGACATACCCTTAGAGCTATACACCTGTGGTCCTCTCTTCCACAGGATCTGGTTGAGTGGTTTCTCACCAGTTTGTTGCTGATGGCTCCTATTCTCAATAGCTTCTCAACCTCCCTAGCAACCACCCTACCCTTCTGATCTGCAGCCCTTTTATCCTTGCCGCAGTTGTGAGACTACCAATCAGCCCAAGCTGAGGGAGTAGCCAGTTTCCCTATTAACCATTTACTGTCCAAGACAGCATGACACTGAGACATGGCAGCTGTCCTCTAATCAAGACTTTGTGTTCCATGGTAAGGGGATCTAAATTCTGCCACAGAATCCAGGAACCTGGTGGAGATCTGGTTGCCCGAATAGGAAATTCTGCTGTGATTTGAGTTAAAATTTCTAAAATGGGGGAGGGGAGGTCAATGAATTAAATAGCAAATTAAATTATACAAACTAGCACAGCTGCTTCTGCAAAATAACTGATTTTAAAGTCAATTATGTTGTCCCCACATATTCACTTGAAAGCCCACTGAGATCAAAGACCAGCAGACACCTCACACTGCTCCCCAGAAACACTATCGTATCTGTTGCATTTGTTTTCAAAGGGCTTCTTCGAGCCACAAGCCTTCATTTTTTTTTTTTTAATGAAAAATGATATTCTGGAGCACAACTCTTTAGCAAGAAGTGGGTTCTGTGGCAACATCCATAGCTGCAGAATCAGAATATTGGTTATAATGGGCTGAACTAAAACATCCCGAATTTCGGGTCATTTGAAATCTATATTGAAGTTCTGTGGCTTAACGACATCCCTATTAATGAGCAGTATTTTCATAAGCTAGAGATAGATGAATATGTGTAGACAATCTACAGATAAAGCAGATAATAACTAACAGACAGTCCTGGTCAGAACACAGAAATTCTCACAGCAATTGCCTTTTCTTTTAAGTTTCTGTTGCGTTTGAATAGCTGTCAGGCACTCAAAGCTGCCTGGTGTGTCCCTTATTTTAAGTCCTGAATTTGCTCTGGGAATGCATTTACTCTCACAAAATGCATTAGCACATTTGTGATGAATCTCTTGAGAATTCTGGTACTCTACATAAAAGGCGCTTTCCAATTCTCACGTCTGATACATTTATAATTATAAATGGATCACCACTCTTGCTCGTCATTATTGGCCATAGCATAAGCTGTTAATAACTACAAAGATTCACCTGTCACATGCTAGCTACATCAATTTTCTATTTAGTCACTACACCCCACATCATTATTTTTGTCTGGGAAACATAAGACACTTCTCATAAGGTAGAGGACATGGGGGTTCAAGTAAGTAAGTTGTTAAAACCATTGGCTCAAAGCAGAGCAGTTGCAAATAAGGCAAATGAGATTGTTACAAAAGGAGAGAATGCGAAGTAAAAATGAAGCAATAAGGTTACTGTAAAACAGTGATAGGCCCAAACATATGCCTAAATCTCTGTACAAACACAAGCTAATCATTTCACGCCACCTGTGTGAATTCAGTCATTAATACTGTCCTCTTTTGGGGAATGAGGGAAACTGAGTCACAAAATGGTTAAGTGATTTGCCCAGCGTCACATGGTCACATGCATGATTAGAAATCTAGAGTTTCTAGCACTCAGTCCCAAGATGAATCTAGACTCTGCCTTGAGAGAGCCAAGGAAGTCTTCTGCTGCGTTAGGGCTTCTGTGGTTGGAAAGGCATAATCTGCTACAGAGGATGCAGTTGACAGCAGAGAGGGCACGATTTGAGTGTTTCAGCATTTCAGGAGCCAGCAGATATCTATCTTAGGTACTTCTGTGACCCCCATTACCACAGTATCTAAGCACTTTACGATCATTGGGGTATTTATCTTCACAACACCCCTGTGAGTTAGGGAATTTACAGCTGGGGAGCTGAGGCAAAGAGAAACCAAGGGACTTGTCCAAAGTCACCCAAGAAATCCGTAGCACAGCAGAGAATTGAACCTGGATTTCCCCACTCCCAGTCTAGCACCCTAGCCACTGGACCATCCTTCTTGGTTGACCTGTTGGATCCACATGGATCTTCAGAAAACAGAGGAGAGAGAGTGGGATTGGCTCTATGTTTCAGCAGGTAACCCCACCCTTGTCAGGAGTGCTAGGGGAATATTAGTAGGTCATGAAGGTGAAGAGAGAGTAAGGGGAGGTAGGAGGCCCCTTGTCAAAGCTTTTTTGAATCTTAAAAAGCTTTGGGTTCAGTTAAGTGGAAGGCCTGATGTTCAGGATGAGTAATGGACCAAAATTGTTATGCTAAAGTACATCAAAGCCTTGGTCTATACAGTGACTCAGTGCAAAGACAAGCCAAGTCTTGATGGTCTTTTATAAGGGGATCAAATTCAACTGCTAAATCTGAAAAGCAAGCAAGAATATTATCTGACATTGTGTACACCCCAGAAACACTGTCCCTGTCTTTGGAAACTGCAGTTTAAAGCACACGCACCAGCTTACAATAAGTAGGTGAAGATAGTACCAACACAAAAAAATAATGTGCTCAAGGCACTATGAATAAAATTACCCTCTGAAGAATACAGTTCTGGGTTTCCATTTTAAATATGTCTGTACTTGTTTTCAACTGATCCAAAAAAAAAAAAAAAATCCCCAAACCCTATAATTCCAGGCAGACACAGTTTCATTACTGGTAAAAGACACAGATGATCAGACGCAAATTAATCATCTTTCATCTCCTTTATCCAATGCCAAGGTTGGACAGGGCCAAAGTTATGAGCAGATTCTATCCATGTCTGTTTAGAGCCGCCATTCAACCATTAGGGAGTTGCCTGGATGGTTTTATATACTGCATTATACCACGATCTCCTTGGATGTCAATGGCCTGTCTCGTGCACTTTTTCACAGATAACAATTTTAGGCAGTCTGTATGGGGTCATTCTAGCATCATGGCCAAACCATTGCAGCTGGTGCCTTTTGGTTATTGTAGGTCACACACTGCAATTTCAGTCTTCTACAGGTATCATCATTTGTTAGTCTATCTAGCCTTGCAACACCTAGGCTACGATGCAGGCACCTCATTTCAAATGACAGCATCTGGAGCATTGTCAGTTCACCTGTTTTGCAACCATAAAGTAATGTGGGTACAATGAGCATTGTATACAATCTGGCTTTAGCTATCATGGACCCTGATTTAAAGGTATCAAACATTTTTATTAAGGCAAGTCTTCTTCTGCTGCTAAATAAATCCAAGCAGACCCTTCAAGACACTTACCTATCTCCCAATAACTCACGGGCAATGAGAACTAGGGAAAGAAAATTTCCCTCCAGCCTAGAAGAACCTGATTTTTCTTACCTAAGTCTAACTTCAGCAACTCTGGGAAGGCCCAGTCCTCTGAGATACTGAGCTCCTTTGACTCCCTGTGATGTAAATGGAAGTCAAAGAACCTTGACCTCTAACAGGATCTCAAGGTCTCCGTGGCAGAAGCTTTCCTGAATAAATGCTAGATGAACACCAAAGTGAGGGTTAACTAGAACTCAAAGGAGCCTCCACTAGGTGCTTCTTGATTGTTAACAGCATGATCCCATAAACTGAACAAACTGCTACTTTCCAGAGGCTATATTTTCGTTTGTGATAATGCAGCCTTGAATGAACATGCTATTTTAATTTACTCGCCGAATATTTAGCCCAAGGGTTTGTTGATGTCATAGCTATTTAAACTGGAATTCGGCGTTTCACACAGATAGTGGCCCAGCAGCATAAACATCTGCCAGTTAAACTGACAGCTCTTCAAAGATGCCCCTGGACTCCAATCCCCAACAGGGCTAGGAGCAGCTGACTTGACCTGGAGCTCACAAACCAGCCACATGAAGAATCTGACAAGTACAGACTGCTGCCTTCCCCAATCTCAGTTTGACTCCCAGCAAGATCAGGCAACCCAAATCATACCTAGAACTGTATCCAGTAGTCAGTGAAGAGTTACTGACCTGCATGAACAGCACAACTAGCATCTAGAAATCATGTCCTCAACAATGCATGTATCCTGGTTTATCAATCATATTGATAGATAAATGCTAGTCAAACATACATGAAACAAAAGGTGAGCAGTACAGATGCAAGGGGCAACTACCATGGCTTTCACAGGCCAAACAGCACCAAATTTATCCCTGGTGTCACTCGACTGATGTCAAAGGAGCGATAATAAGGATGCATGTCACACGTACTTGATTCCATATCGATTTCAAACACCTGAGTCTTGTGCAACAATAAAGTGTGGAAAACAAAATAAAAAAAACAACCTCCAATGTTATTAAATGGGGGCCCAATCCTGCAAGGCACTGTGCACAGCACTGCAAGGTGCTAAGAACCCTTTGTCCCCATTCAGGGAGTTGAGCCTCATTTCTTCTGACACCCACAAAAAGGCAAATCAATAAATAAATACATAAAAATTACATCTAGCTCAACCAGTAATTTCTCCCCATACCACACCATGGGCACCCTCTGGCATGGTTGTTGTAACCCCGTCCTTCCTCACTCTAATCCGTCTCTACTGTTTGTTAGTCGCAATCGTTGAATTGCATTCAAAACGAGGCCCCAAACCTTCAATCTGATCCTTGTGGGCAGTCCCTTATACCTGCTCAGTGTCCAGTGTCCAGTTGAAGTCAATGAGGCTTCATATTGAAGAGAGGGTTTGCCCCCGTGGCTCAGGTTGCAGGGTAGGGGCCTTAGGGTATGTCTACACTACGAGAGTAGTTCGATTTTACTTAAATCGAATTTGTGGAACCGATATTACAAAGTCGAACATGTGTATCCACACGAAGGACAGTAATTCGACTTTGTGAGTCCACACTAACGGGGCAAGCGTCGACATTGGAAGCGGTGCACTGTGGGCAGCTATCCCACAGTTCCCGCAGTCCCCGTTGCCCATTGGAATTCTGGGTCAAGCCCCCAATGCCTGCTGGGGCAAAAAATGTGTCGAGGGTGGTTTTGGGTAACTGTCGTCATTAAACCGTCACTCCCGCCCTCCCTCCCTGAAAGCGCCGGCGGGAAATCACTTCGCGCGCTTTTCTGGTGAGTGACAGCGCGGACACCACAGCACTGCGAGCATGGAGCCCGCTGCGACCATCGCTGCAGTTATGGCCGTTGTCAACACCTCGCACCTTATCATCCACCTTTTTCAGAGTCGGATGCTGAGAAATCGGGCGAGGAGGCTACGGCAGCGTGGTGAGGACATTAAGTCTGAGAGGGGCACAGACCTATCACAAAGCACGGGACCCCGCGCCGTGAACATCATGGTGGCAATGGGTCATGTTGATGCTGTGGAACGGCAATTCTGGGCCCGGGAAACAAGCACGGACTGGTGGGACCGCATAGTGCTGCAGGTCTGGGATGAATCACAGTGGCTGCGAAACTTTAGGATGCGTAAGGGAACTTTCCTGGAACTTTGTGAGTTGCTGTCCCCTGCCCTGAAGCGCAAGGACACCCGGATGCGAGCAGCCCTGACTGTCCAGAAGCGAGTGGCCATAGCCCTCTGGAAGCTTGCAACGCCAGACAGCTACCGGTCAGTCGCGAACCACTTTGGCGTGGGCAAATCTACCGTGGGGGTTGCTGTGATGCAAGTAGCCAACGCAATCGTTGAGCTACTGCTGTCAAAGGTAGTGACCCTTGGAAACGTGCAGGTCATCATAGATGGCTTCGCCGCGATGGGATTCCCAAACTGCGGTGGGGCTATAGATGGAACTCACATCCCTATCCTGGGACCGGCCCACCAGGCCAGCCAGTACATTAACCGAAAGGGCTACTTTTCAATGGTGCTGCAAGCACTGGTGGACCATAGGGGACGTTTTACAAACATCAACGTCGGATGGCCGGGCAAGGTTCATGACGCTCGTGTTTTCAGGAACTCAGGTCTGTTTAGACGGCTGCAGGAAGGTATTTACTTCCCGGACCACAAAATAACTCTTGGGGATGTGGAGATGCCTATAGTGATCCTCGGGGACCCAGCCTACCCGCTAATGCCCTGGCTCATGAAGCCCTATACAGGTGCCCTGGACACTGAAAAAGAACTCTTCAACTACCGGCTGAGCAAGTGCAGAATGGTGGGGGAGTGTGCTTTTGGACGTCTCAAGGGGAGATGGAGAAGCTTACTGACTCGCTCTGATCTCAGCGAAACCAATATCCCCATTGTTATTGCAGCTTGCTGTGTGCTCTACAATCTCTGTGAGAGCAAGGGGGAGACCTTTATGGCGGGGTGGGAGGTTGAGGCAAATCGCCTGGCTGCTGATTACGCCCAGCCAGACAGCCGGGCGATTAGAAGAGCCCAGCGGGACGCGCTGTGCATCCGGGAGGCTTTGAAAGCTAGGTTCCTCAGTGAGCAGGGTGACCAGTGACTATTTTGTTTAAAGAGAAGCTGAACCTGCCCCCATTTCTTTACCCACTTAATGTTGACTATCCTCTGCAGTTACATACCCCATTCACCCCCTTCCAACACACGTTTAAAAATAAAATAAATGGAACTTTGTTAATTAACACCGTTTTCTTTATTACGGATTTCGCGGTAAAGTGTTGAAACTGGGACGCAGACTGTGGTGGGGAGCTGGTGTAGTGATGGAAAGGACGCTTCTAAACTCGAGGAATGACAGGCTCCTGCTCCTAGAGCGGTCCGCAGCGGTGGACTAGTTGTTTCAACGGAGCCTGCCACCCCTCCTTTTCGGGACTCTGTGTGTGGGGGCTATGTGACTTTGTGGCGGGGGAGGACGGTTACAGATCCCCTGCTGTGTGGCTCTGTGATCCAGGCTAAGGACCGCTGCATAAGATCTCTAACCGCCCTCCCCCGCCACAAAGTCACAAACCCCCCCCCCACACACAGAACATGAAAACCACCTCCCAGACTGACCAGGGTGCCTAGTGACTGCAATGTGTGTGTCACCTTCTGCTGAACCTGCGCCCGTGTCTGTACCCTGGAAAAGGTGACTGTCCTCTCCAATTACCAACCTCCTTCCCCCCCTTCAAAGACACTCTCCTCTAAAAGAACCTGACGGAAACAGTAATTAACAGAAACGTATTTTTTATTAACAACTACACAGGTGATGACACTGGGACGGGGGCTTGGGTGAGGTGCTTTTGGAGTGAAGGAAAGGACTTATCAAAACTTTGGGAATGAGAGCCGTCTGGTACTTGAGCAGTCTGCAGGGGTGGAGTGACAGTTTTCACGGCCCCTGCCGCCCCTCCTTCTTGGGACTTTGGGTGAGGGGGGTATGGGACTTTGTGGCGGGGGAGGGCGGTTAGAGATAGACTGCAGAGGGGCTCTGTCCTCCTGCCTCCGGTCCTGCAGAACATCCACAAGGCGCTGGAGCGTGTCCGTTTGCTCCCTCATTAGTGCAAGCAGCGTTTGAGTTGCCTGCTGGTCTTCCTGCCGCCACCTCTCCTCCCGTTCGCTGTGTGCTTGCTGGTATTGCGACATGTTCTCCCTCCACTGGGTCTGCTGGTCCGCCTCGGCTCGGGAGCAGCCCATAAGTTCTGAGAACATGTCGTCCCGTGTCCTTTTCTTTCTCCGCCTAATCTGCACCAGCCTCTGGGAGGGGGATGCCGGGGTAGGTCAGAAGACATTCGCAGCTGTGGGATGGGAAAAAGGGAGTGAATTCCTCAGAAAGATACAGTTTTGTCAACAATGAACATAGTCTTTCTCTGTGAAGAAGACCATGCACAGCACCTATCACATGCACACTCAGGACAAGGTCGAATTTTTGGCCTTCGCATTCACTGCCTGGGGTCTTGCAGTGGAGATCAGACAAGCGGGGCAGGACAGCGGAATTCGGGTAGCAGGCTGACATGGTAAGCCGTAGACTTTTGGCTGTTTAAAACTTAATTTATAGCAGTGCCCTCCTTTCACGTTCAAAGCAATGCTCCTAGCGTTGGCCAGTTCCTGCTGCCGGCAATCCGGCAAGCATGAACTCTGCCCCTGTCCCACCCCCTCGTGGCTGTCCCCGGGAAAGATCCCTGTGTGCTGCCCCTCTCCCGCCTCCACCGCGTGGCTGTAAACCGCCAGTTACAGTTATGTAAAGGAACAGGCAAGCAGCCCCAATACTAACATTCCCCTAATTCAAAGCAGGTCACCATGAGCGACATCACTCTGATGAGGATTTCGGAGACAGAGAAAGACCGCACGCTGCGTGAAAGCCAGCAAAAACCAGGGCCGTATGCCGCCATGCTCTGCGAGGCAATGATCCCAGAGTACTTGATGATAGCCTGGCGCGGAAAAGTTTCCTACCACGGAGGATGCAATAAGGCCGCTCTCCCCAGGAACCTCATGCAAAGGCTTTCCAATTACCTCCAGGAGAGCTTCCCGGAGATGTCCCATGAGGATTTCAGCTCTATCCCCGGACATATAGACCTTATTTTCCAGTAGCTGCACTGGCAAGGACTAAAAAGTAGAGCTCCTAGGGCAAACTAATCATGAAAAACCCATTGTTAATATTCCTGTTCTGTTAAAAATAAATGTTTACATGTTTAAAACACTTACCGACTGATCCTTCCCCTGATTCAGGGTCCGGGTTAACGCCTGGGGAGGGTTGGTAGGGGATCTCCGTCAGGGTGATGAAGAGATCCTGGCTGTCGGGGAAATCAGCGTTGTAAGCGCTGTCAACTGCCTCGTCCTCCTCATCTCCTTCCTCATCTTCCCCGTCCGCTAACATCTCCGAGGAAGCGGCCGTCGACAATATCCCATCCTCAGAGTCCACCGTCAGTGGTGGGGTAGTGGTGGCGGCCGCACCTAGAATGGAATGCAGTGCCTCATAGAAACGGCATGTCTGGGGCTGAGATCCGGAGCGCCCGTTTGACTCTTTGGTCTTCTGGTAGCCTTGTCTCAGGTCCTTGATTTTCACGCGGCACTGCGTTGAATCCCGGCTGTATCCTCTCTCCGTCATGGCTTTTGAGATCTTCTCGTAGATCTTCGCATTCCGTTTCTTGGAGCGCAGCTCCGAAAGCACGGACTCATCGCCCCACACAGCGATCAGATCCAAGACTTCCTGATCAGTCCATGCTGGGGCCCTCTTTCTATTCTGAGATTGCATGGTCACCTCTGCTGGAGAGCTCTGCATCGTTGCCAGTGCTGCTGAGCTCGCCACAATGTCCAAACAGGAAATGAGATTCAAACTGGCCAGACAGGAAAAGGAATTCAAATTTTCCCGGGGCTTTTCCTGTGTGGCTGGTCAGAGCATCCGAGCTCGGACTGCTGTCCAGAGCGTCAACAGAGTGGTGCACTGTGGGATAGCTCCCGGAGCTATTAGCGTCGAATTCCATCCACACCTACCCCAATTCGACATGGCCATGTCGAATTTAGCACTACTTCCCTCGTCGGGGAGAAGTACAGAAATCGAATTAAAGAGACCTCTATGTCGAACTAAATAGCTTCGTTGTGTGGACGGGTGCAGGGTTAATTCGATTTAACGCTGCTAATATCAACATAACCTCCTAGTGCAGACCAGGCCTTAGACTGCAAACTCTTCAGGGCATGTCTTTCTATTTGTACTCCAAACTACCTAGCACACTATCATTGTTTTGTTTGTTTTTCGCAGTGCCCTGAGAAAGTGATTTACGTTGAATGGGAGCAGAGGCCACTTAGCATCTAAGGGGGAGTCTACCTGCAATTAGACACCTGGGGCTAGCCTGTGCCATCTGACTCGGGGTCACAGGGCCTGGGCTAAGGGGCTGTTTAATTGCTGTGTACACGTTCAGGCTGGAGTCTGGACTCTAGAACCCTACAAGGTGGGAAGGTCCCAGAGCTCAGTTGCAGCCCAAGCCAGAACATCTACACTGCAGTTAAACAGACTCTTAGCCCAAGACCCGCAAGTCCGAGTCAGCTGACATGGGCCAGCCGTGGGTTTCTAATTGCAGCACAGAGATACCTTCTGCTGTACAGATTTTAAAACACTGGTACATAATATATCAGAAAGAAGGGTGGATGGTAGTGAAATTTTTTTTATATTTTAAGATCTGTTTAATATTTTAGAAGACAGGGTTAATCTGATCATTAATGGTTGACAGTTTAACACACACATCATATAAACTCCTAACCAGATGCCTATACGTGCAAATATCACTGTGCTATTGCTAAAGATGCTTTCCACAGCTCGGTCATAGCAGCCAAACGACTGCACTATTAAGACATGACATTAAACAGATCCAAAACACATTTACCAATGCCAGGACTAATATACAATAGGTTGCTATGGAAATATTTACATAATATGGAGGCAGTTTAGCTTGTTTGAGCAGAAGTCTGGTCATTCAGTTATTAATTTGCTTCACTTTCAGGTTGTTTTCTCACTCACAGAGTCACATTATAGGATGGTAATAGACCAATGTACTGGATCAGTGGAGATTCACTGCCACATATTGCAAATAAAGAACGAAATTATTAATTAGAAAACTGAAGTGAGAAGTGACCTATGTTGCACAATAGAAAACTGTTTTTTAATCATTTGCAGAAGTTCCACAACATTGTAGTTCAGAAGAACTCGCACTGTTAAATTCACTGGAGACCATTTCTCATCTCAGGTGGAAATATGTGCTTTACACACATTGCTGCACAACAGTATATCTTTAGAACGTTTGAGAGATGTTGGGTGTTTGAAGGAAAGACAATAGAAGCTATTTTCTTCAAAGATGTTCCAGTTTTAATCATTTCCTGGGAGTGTGTGAAATGTTACTACTTCAACAGTGCTCAGAAAAAGGCAGGGTGCTTTCCAAAATGGAAAGAAAGGCACACTTCAGTACAATGGTAAAACCACCACCAGAGCAAGCAGCTCAGAAAAAGGAAGAACGGTTCACTGATTAGGGTGCTAGCCTCAAAATCAGAAAGTCTGGCTTCAATTCCCAGCTCTAGCATAAGACTTCCTATGTGACCCTGGGCAAGTTACTTCATTTGTGTCACTTCCCGCATCAGTAAAATAGGGCTAATAGCACATCCCTCTTCAGAGGGGTGTTGTAAGAATAACTATATTAAGCACTGTGAGGCACTTGGATACTGTGGTAACGGGGACCATAGAAGTCCCTAAAACAGGTCAAAGGGCAGGTGTCTTACCTGAACTTACTTATAAATTGATTAGATTTAAAGTTGACAGTGCCGCTCTAAGAGACAACACAATTCCACATTGTCTGAGTTTTCAACATCACTTTTAAGGAGCTAGATGTTTATTCATTTAACAGTTTCCATGCACAGAGCTCATTTGCATTTTCTACTAATTATTCTGCTGCATGACATAACGCAGCTGGCTTTGCTGCTGCCAAAAGCCAAAGAGTCTTTGCCACCCCAGAAGTGAAACAGGTTACCCAAGCTTTCCAAGTAGTCCCTTCAGTCAATCTGACAGTACACGGGATTACATATTCAATACCTGAGTCTTTTAGGAGTCACTTAACAGGAACAAGGACAGAAACACCTCTGTCAGGGTTTTTCCTGTAACCATTCAAGCAATCCTGCTTTGAGGGTGCTTTTCTTTCCTAAATTTATTGACATTGTCTGAGGCGTGTGGGGGGTTTTTTTGTTTTTTTTTTGGTGGATGTGTAGTTGTTGTGTAATGGAAAGCTGCCAAGATTTTAAAAACTGTCTGCACTGACCCTTCGCATGAAATGTATGAACTTCTACAGAAGCCAACCTTACAGACACATCTGTTTATACCCAACAGACACATCTGTTTATACCCAGTGACAGGTTAAATACCACAGGTTTCTCATTCTCCCAGATACTACTGTTTAACGAAAAACTGAAAACCTACAGTAAGAGAAATTGTGCTGAATTTACACAAACCTTGTATGCAGATGAGGAAACTTTTAAAGACAATGCTTGCCTCATCGGTCATCTTCATTAAAGATTCATAAATCTAAAATATTGATAGCATCTAACATTTGATTTACCACCTTTTGTCTTGAAAGATCAAAAAAATATAGAAACTCACTCTGATGTCTTAATGATACACAGCAATCACCTCACTCATCACTGAAATCTAGCCACTTTTGCAACTGAAACTGCTGGGGATGAGATCTATGCAGGTAGAATATAATTATCCCAGTAAGAATTCAGCCAGAAAGTTGGGGTTGACACCCTAATTCTTACAACGTGTTTCATGGATCCTTTAGGGATTAACTGTCTCCCCCTTATCACATGCTGGTGAGCACTTTCTTAGGCAAGTAATTCCATCAGTTTCAATAGGACTATTTGCCAGGGCAAATACTCACCCCAACATAAATGGTGGTTTTGTATCTGATCTGAAAAATGTCCATCTCATCCGAAAGACCTGCCTCTCCACCAGGGTGGACAGTGTGCATATAAATCTGATCTGTGGGTAAACAATATTATTAAACCATAGGCAACAGATTAAGCACTTTCACCAAAGAACTGAAATAAACCATTTTCCTTTTACCAACAGATGAAGAACTACGTTTAGTGGTAAAATCTAGCTACTATGGGCCTGATCCAAATGAACTCAAGGGAAAGACTCCCATTTCATTCAGTGGGCTTCAAAGAGATTTGGATGGGACACAATAATGACCCTACACACACAAGTGACTACTAGATACAAACTCACTATCAGAAACAGCAAAAAATGGTGAAGATAAATCATGGAGTCCAGACTAGGCTCTATAGCATACAGTGGAATTGGTTGCCCCAACTGGAAAGATGGAGGAAAAAGCCAAGCTGGAAGAATTAGGAGAGATTAGGAAACTAGTTTAGGAGCCTCCAAATCAGCATGAGTTGAACTGTCAAGAGTGCTGGCATATAAACACATCCTACATTTTCTATGCACTGCGCACATCTGCCTGCCTCCATTCAGATAGCCCTATTGTGGCCAGAGAGCAGAGACTGTACGCCACCATTACTTGTTGTTGGTAATTCTAAATACCTCTTTCAAAAAGATACCAACCACTCAACACACGTTCATCAGAGAGATCAAACTAAAATGAAAGCAGCAAGCTGACCTCACTGTCTTCACAGGTACAACCCATCAGTGAACTGAAGTGTTTTTCCAGGTGAAGACAGAAATAGATTTGCAAGAAAGGTCCAAGTGGCTGTCTCTCATATGCTAATCTTGCTTTTATCTCCCCCTGTTGACAGTATGGAAGGGTAAACTGTAAACAGATCGGCACTCCAACAGGAAAGCTTCAGGTTAAAAATCTAACAAGCTCTTCTTATACTAATGAGCTCAGCGTTTCAGTTTATTTTGGAGAACTATGTTATGATTCACTTCTGCATAAATGAATAATAAATTACTTAGAACCAAGCATGATTTACTCTACTATTTTCATTAATATTACAATCACTACCTTATTTAATAAGTGGAATTTATATAATTTTTCTTTACTTTCAATTACTTGAGCTCTTCACAGGCTGCACAATGGTTGTTGATTCTTAAACTGTTCTTTCCTTAGATTTCATTAAGTTTCTACTTACAATATTATTTTATTGTTTTATTAATGCAGCTTTTAATATTTAATTTCAAGAGCGGCTATCTTTTTTTAATACTGAAGGTTTTATTTCCCAGTCATCCCCATGAGTGCTGTGACTGAGCGTCGAGAAAATGTTTCATAATGATTGAAATTCACATCCGAGTCCAAAAAATAAAAATAAAAAAGAGGATTGGGAAGAGTACAGAGATCATGGATCAGAGCAGCCAGTATTCAGCAATTCAGGACCAAGGTTCTCTCATTAGCCCATGAATGTGCTCATTTGCAAGTATCAGAAATTTTGCTAATTTAACAGGCACTTTTCTAACAAGCTGTGCCCTTACAAGGGAGATGGTACTCTACTATATTTCACCAAATGATACCAACAACTTTTTTTTAAAAAACATTCGAATCTGTGAAACCAACGGGTAATTATATGCAAGCCCATTAAGTCTTTCCAATTTTTGCACACTTTAGCACATACAGTTCTTAACTAATGAGTACGTGACAAGATGTCATCTCCTTTGATCCAACCAAACAACATTTTAAAGTTTTACTCCAGACCTCTGTTATTGTCTGAGAGCTCTTTGTATGTAACCTTTTCATCCCTCTGGCAGCAAGAACTACATATTGTCAGTGAGATCTCAGTGGAGTGAAGAGATTTGGGAGCCAGGATCTCATGAGGAGAACTGGTAAGGAATTTTCTGATGGCACTCCAATTTGTCAAATCAAGGTGTTTCACGGACACATTTAAGATACAACAAAATTTCCATGCAGACTGCCCCAGGGTCTGGACAACAGATCTTCCAAGGTCCTGGATCTGAGGCAGCCCTGCCTTAGGGCTCTGAGTCCAAGCTCCAGCCCAAGCCACAGCTTCAAAGTACTGTCTACACAGCTACACATGGCCGGAGAGCCCTGGCGTCCAGGGTCTGTGACTCCCAAGCAGCCTTGCCACGCTAGGGCCTCCAGCATTTCGAGACTCCCTGTTGTGGAACCAAGAGCCTGGCTGTCCTGAAAGCCCCAACTCTTAACTGGGGGTCAGCTCCTGGCTCTGTCCCGGAGACACAGACCCTGGAAGCCCAAAGTCTCTTGTCCTCAGACAGTTCATATGGCGGTGTTGCCTCAAAGCCACCGACCCTAAAAACCTGGGATCCCCAGCCCCGTGGCAGTCCATGTGTCAGGGCTCTCCAGCAGCCCAGAGGCAGAGAACCAGAAGCCTTGGGTCTGTTGGAAATTTGCCTGTGGTTCAGCAAAAGTACGTCAAAGCCGACATGCTTTCACAAGAGATTTCATGGGTTGACGAACTGGCATTTTCCGATGAAACTCTTCTTTGTTGGAAAAAATTTCCTACCAGCTGAATTTCCAAGGTCCATAACTCCAGGACAAGCCTATCATGAGGATTTTGGTCAGCAGCTGCCCAGCTCTCAGGGAGCCTATTTGGTTTTGGAAACACCATGTGCTGGTGTTTCCAAAATGAAAGTTTTGGAATTTTGGTTTTGTTCCACATCAGAGCTAAACCAGAACTTTAAGTGATAAAATTTCCTGGAAATAAGAAATTCCTAGTATCAGCCAGCTATACTCAGGAGCTCTTCTCTGGCTCTGACAACAACTACTTCCTTGATCTTGAGCTGGTTTTCTAACAACTTTTAGAAATGGAAACAAGGATAACACCACCTAGGAGCTTCACAGGAGTGTAAGGATTACTCCTGGGGGAATTCTGCACCACTGCGTGGGCACAAAATTCATATTGTCCACAGATTTCTTTGCTTCCCCCACAGAAAAATGGGGAATCAAAGAAATCTGCGGGGGACACGCATCCCTTCCCGGCAGATCGGGTGCATTTGTTCGAGCGCCCGGTGCAGCCGGCAAAGATGTAAATCACCACGGGGAGCGGGGGGGACTGGGCATGTGTGTGTGGGGAGATGTTAATCATTGTCAGGGCCGGGGCTAGGCATACATGCCTGCAAACAGGGAGAGAAACTCTGCCCCTCTCACTTGACTGGTGTGGAGGGGTAGGGCTTTGGGGGTTTTGGAGATAGGCATGAGGCAGACTCTGTCTCCTGAGGCAGAACAGAAGTCTAGCAGCTTGCCTGCATAGTTGTAATGTTCCTAGTTAATTGTTCCCATTCTTAGTCAATTCTGCCAGGAGCATAAAACGTGTAAAAGTTTTCAGGCTCCTTTACATTGCCAGAGTGGTGTAAAGGAGCCTTATTGTAAATGGCAGGAAGGGAATCCTCAGCTAGGAAGATCTATGTGATTTCTTGCTTTTTTCCTTTGCCAGAGTAGCACAATGGGGTTAGATTGCAGCTGAGAATCTAATTTTACTTACCCATTTAAAAAAAATAAAGATTTTGTGGGCAAATAAAATGTTTATCAGGCAGTCAATAAAACATCAGGACAATCAGAACCAAGCACTTCCCAAACTAGCCAGCCAGGATTGTAACTGGAATGCAGGATATTGGTTACCAAGGGTATGTCTACACTACGGGATTAATCCGAATTTATATAATTCGAATTTAGGAAACCGATTTTATAAATTCGAATGTATTCGGCCACACTAGGCACCATTAATTCGGTGGTGTGCGTCCAAGCTACCGTAGTAGCATCGATTTCCAGAGCGTTGCATTGTGGGTAGCCAATAACATTGAATTGCCAATAACATCGAATTGCGGCCACACTAACCTTAATTCGGATTAACAATACCGATTTTGACGCTACTCCTCTCGTCGAGGAGGAGTACAGAAATCGAATTAAAGGGCTCCTTAATTCGAATTAAATGGCTTCGTTGTGTGGACGGGTCAAGCGTTAATTCGAATTAAAGCAGCTAAATCCGAATTAAAGTCGTAGTGTAGACCAGGCCCAAGTGTTTGTAATTTAACTTTCACATGTTTAGGAAACGTTGAATAGTTATTGTGACTTTTTTCTGTATTGTAGTTTAAATAAATTACCAAAATAATTGAAACTGGTATGATTATATTGTATTATTTTGACAAATAAAATATGCAGAATTTTGCAGAGCTTTACATTTTTTGGCGCAGAATTCCCCCAGGAGTAAAGGATGAGTTAGGTTTGTAAAGTGCTCTGAAGATGTATGGCACTAGGTAAGTTCGGAGCTGAACTGGGAGGGCGGGGAGGGAGAACAAATGTCCATCCCATGGGAAGTTCTGATATTTCAACATTTGTTTTCATCCCAAATGGAGACAAAAATATCAAAATCTTTCACAGATCAGAAAATTCCATACACAAAAATCAAATTAGAAATATTGATACATTTATACCACAATTATGTGATTCCCATAATGCACTGCAGCAGTTCAACCAGCAGGAAGACAGTGGTGCATTATGGGTGTTGCATTCCAAACAGGGAGCCCAGCCCACAGAGGACAATGGGGGCATGAGGCCCCCATACTGCAACTCCCATAAGTTACCTCTCAGGCAGACAAAGATTAGTGTTGATGATGCAAAACAACATATTTCAGTTTAAGTGCAACAAATCCAAAAGTTTAAATTTGGGTCAACTCAACCCAAAATAAAATATTTCCTTCTGATTCTCCCAAGGAAAAAAAAAACCCAAGAAAACATCAGCAAATCTAAATTTTCCTGTCCACTCTCACGTGGACTCAGCCAGGTCGGTAGGCTGTGAATAAAAGTTGGCTTTTGGAACAGCTCAACAGCTCTCACCTGGATGTGACAGGGAGACAGGTGATGCACCAAAATGGATTCCACAGCAGTTCCGCTGGGTGGAATGCTGGCTTGGCCACAATAGACTATGTTTTAACCTTTATTTCTCTATGCTAACCTAAGGCCTTCCCGATGCTCTGTTCCAGTTGACTAATAAATCTACTGTTTTGAAAAGGCTGCCTGGTGTCACTGCAAATACTCGAGGAGATACGATGGTCCCTCAGAAGTGTAAGTCTCTGACCAGGAGTCTCTCTCAGTTGGGACTGCCTGGGCAGAGCTCACCGTATGAAGCAGAAGTGCTGGAGCTTAGCAGCTCAGTGTTGGAGGCATTGAGGCCCTGTGGCCTACCCTTAAGGAAGAGTGGGAACCCTGGGAGGGGTCTGGCATACTGAAGGGGTTCCTCCAAGAGACAGTTTAAAAGCTGGAACATAGCAGAGATCCTGTGAATCCATGAGACAATTATACTTCTGATTCATAGCACAATTTGCACTAATTAAAATGTAGACTCTGACCCACAAGATCACAGAACACATCTGCTGACCTTTAAAAATAAAAAGCTCTTTCCTCCATAGTGAAGACTTGTTAGCTTTATGGGGTGTAGTTTCAGTGCAATGAGGGTATGTCTACACTGCAATAAAACACCCACGGCTGGCTAGGGCTCACACTGCAGGACTCACACTGCAGGACTATAAAATTTAGGGTTTCCAACCCTCCCGGTTTCGACCGGAGTCTCCCAGAATCAGGTGCCATCTCCCGCAGGCTACTGAAGCTAAACTGGGAGATTTTAGCCCACTAAAAGTCCGGCAGCACTGCGCAGCTAAGGCAGGCGCCCTGCTTGCCCTGGCCCCGCGCCGCTCCCGGAAGCAGCCAGCATGTCCCTGGGCGGTGGGCACAGGGGTCTCCGTGCACTGCCCATGCCCCATGCGCCGACTCCACAGTTCCCATTGGCCGGGAACTGTGGCCAATGGGAGCTGTAGGGGTGGTGCCTGAGGGCAGGGGCAGCACGCGGAGCCGCCTGTGCTGCCCCCGTCCCGGGTGACAGAGGCATGCTGATCACTTCCGGAAGCGGCGCACAGAGGGGGGAGCGCATGGAGCCCCCTGCCCCCGCTTACCTCGGGCAGTTCCCAGTGGACAGCTTAGCGGGGCTAAGGCAGGCTCCGAGCTGCGGAGTTGGCACTCGGGGCACGGGCAGCGGGTAGAGACCCCCACAATGCCCCCAGGGGCCGCAGGGAGCAGCACGGGGCCAGCGCAGGCAGGGAGCCTGCCTTAGCCCCCCTGTGCCACCAACTGGGAGCTGCCCGAGGCACGTGCTGACCGACTGCAGCCTGCACCCTTAACCCCAGCCCTGAGCTCCCACCTGTACCCAAACTCCCTCCCAGAGCCCTGACCCCCTCCTGTACCCCAACCTCCTGCCCCCAACCCTCTGCCCTATCCCGTAGCCCCCTCCAGCACCCAAACTCCCTCCCAGAGCCCCCACCCCCTCCTGCACCTCAACCTCCTGCCCTACAACCCTCTGCCCTAGCTCTGAGCCCCCTCCAACACCCAAACTCCCTTCTAGAGCCCACACCCCTCACCTCCTCCCACACCCCAACCTCTGAGCCCCCTCCCAGAGCTTGCACCCCGCAACCCCTCCCACACCCCAACCCCTGCCCCAGGCTCAGCCTGGAGCCCCCACACACACTCCAAACCCCTTGGCCCCAGCCCAGAGCCTGCACCCCTACCCCCTGCCCCAGCCCGGTGAAATTGTGAGGGTGGGGGAGAGCAAGCAACAGAGAGGGAGGGAATGGAGTGAGCAGGGCGGGGCCTTGGGGAAGGGGCAGGGCAGGGGAAGGGGGAAGGGTGTTTGGGTTTGTGTGATTAGACAGATGGCAATCCTAATAAAATTGCCGTGCAGACGTTCGGACTTGGATTGGAGCCCGAGCTCCGAGACCTTCTCCCAGTTGCAGAGTCCAAGAGTCCAGGCTCCTGCCGGAGCCCAAATGTCTACACTGCATTTTTAGCCCCACGAGCCCAAGACAGCTTACCCTGGCCAGTCGCAGGGGTACTGGGGAGGACGGAGCAGCCCTGTGGAAGTTGATCTCCTCCCTGAGATCTATGTAGCTGGTGCCAGAAAATGAGGGCACCTTAACCAACTGTGTGGCCATGACAGCCAGGCAACAATCTGACCCTAATTCATGCAACTCCCAAATTAGGTCAGTGGTGGGTCACGAAGCTAACCTTCTTCTGCCCCTCAAAGACCAGATTTTCAATTTTGTTCATTGTAAAAGGATTTGCAAAACCTAGGGCCCAATCCTGTTTGACACGTAATTCTGGTGAAGTCAATCCCTACCAAGAATGGTTATGCGCTCTTCTCTTAAATAATGCAACGAAGCACGTTTTGGAAATGTTCTGCAACCAAGGTACTGCAGCAGTGTGTTAGTTCATGAGAACCAGAAAGGGAACACAGATTACAAAAATTACTAGAAAGAGAAATTGACTCAGCCTCCCACCCCTCCGCCCATTGTCCAATGGGAACCAAGAGCAACAGCAAGAATGGTGGTTTTTTACAGTGTTGATATGAACGAAGGCAAGAAACTTGTGGGGTCTTTTTTTAAAAACTAGATGACAGGATACTGTCAAATTACACAATGTTCTTTTTTTTAAATTGAAGTGGAGTTAAGGACACATTTCTATAGATATGCGAGTCTGTAAAAGCTAGCAGCGTTCTGATCATTCCTGGCTTTCACACAAGAACGGTATCAGGCTCTGCGTGGAAGACCCTGGCTGTGAAAGTATTTTTATCTATATTATTTCATTTTTTCCTGGTTTTCTTTCCCTTTTCCTGCAGAATCTGGCACCTTTCCTTCTGCTGGAATGGCAGAAACAGTTTCGGAGGCTGATGGCAACACCACTCATGTGATTAATTTTCTCCTCAAACTTCAGGACACAGAAGTTCAGAAACAGACTGTTAGAACTAACACCTCCCCACAGTGGGTCCCCACCCCAATTAAATTTGCTGAGGCCATGGCAGCATTGGCAGCTGCAGCCAGCATTTATTAAAAGTATAATAAAAGTCTGATGGTTTTAGGTTGCAATGTTTTAGAGACTGTAACTTTAAGAGCTGCTTTTGTCCTTGTGGAAAGTTACAAGGTTTAGCGTGTTGACTTTCCACCCACACACACTCAAACCAGGAATGCCTCAAAAAGGATTTAAAGCTTTCAGCACCAAACTGTACAAATTAAAGAGAAATTTCACACACAAATGCTGCACAGCATAGGTGACACAGTTTTACTTGTTTCATTGTTCACTATATTTTACCATATGCTTCTCAGATTTAACAATGTCATTCCCTAAACATTTTGTTAAAGTGTTTCACTGACTGTAGAGGAGGGATATGTACAAATAATTCACATCGTGAGATGGTCAGAGGTAGGGGGATTTAAAAAGGGGACTCTGAGATGGAGCTGGATGCACTGGGGTAAGAGGTTCAGGAGTAGAGAGAATCAGCTAGAGATCCTCAAGGGAAATTCTGCTGTACACTTCTCTTTAATTATCTGCAATAATTAGCCACAGATGCCAGGTAAGGTAGCGTAACTCCAATGTGTTATATAGGAGCGGGAAGGATTCTCTGCTTTACACAACCAAATCACATCAGCCAGCAATGCTCACTACTCTCAACATACCATAAACAGAAAATAATCACACTGAGCACTTCTGCCACCCTTTTGCAGATCTCAAAGCACTTCGCTAACATAGATGACATAAATGAATATGAGCCTCATGTGCAAGGAAAAGCATAAGGAGATGAAGACCCTTGCTTTCAAGATGGAGATGCTGAAACAAAGATGCAGACAATAGCCCCACACTGTAGACAACCTAGACAAGGAAAGAGCAGAAGCTAAAGGACATGCTGCAGAACATGAACAAAAAAGAGTTGAAGGGGATGGCAAGAAAAGACCACTGATAGAAGGAAAAGGCTTCAGAACTGGAGAAACTCTAACAAGGCTCTAGATTAGCAAAGGCCAGGCAAACTAGCATTCTAGGAACCCCAAACGGAAGGTAGTGCTGTTGTCTGAGGAAACAAACAGTGAGTAGAAGGTACAGCTGAGGCATCTCTGATGTATAGCACTCTCCTGTGCTGTACTTTTGATAGTCCTGAACATAGGGAACCAGCTAGACATGCAGCACACTGGGGGACAGAACTACAGTACGCTAATTACTGATTGGTAGGTGCAGCAGTTACACTGTACTTGAATGACTGCAAATTCCCTTCTGTGTGCTTACAACTGGGTCTCTGATGGATAAAAAAGGTGCAAGTCTAATGCTGCTATCTGACAGATGCATATTAGGTTCAGTAGACAGTTTTTGTTTTTTGTTTTTGTTTTCCCTTCAAAAAACGGTTATAAAATCCCTGCTTCTATTACAAGTAATTTGCTTAAGTAGCTAGACTCTGCTGTCCACCACTTTTCACGGTGCTTCAGCATTATCTGTTCACTAGTCTTACTATAAATTGTTACATTACCAGGATTAAATCTTCACAGACCCTACTTTTTCCTGTGCCTTATGATCTATTGTTCACTGGTCAGTTTGAAATCCCTTACAGCAGTGGGTAAAGGAAGTGGATAAGAAGCAGGATGCTTTCCCCCTCTGAGCCACTAAAATTACTTCCTGACTTGGCCTGATGTTGAATGAAAGCTCTGGTCCAAATGAAACACTTGTTCTGTGAATTCAAAAACTTTCCTACTTACTCTATAATTCTTTACATTTCTACAGAGCTTGCCATCTTGAGACCTTCACAAACACTAACAAATTAAGCTTCAGAACAACCTTCTCACATAGGTAACTATTATGGTCTCCATTTTATAAATGGGAAACTGAAGCACAAATTTAAGTCACTCACCCCAGGTCACAGAACAAACCCATTGCAGAGAAATACAGAACCCAGATTTCCTAACTCCCAATCCTGTCCATTAGCCAGGAGACCATACCGATGCTTTACAGGGTACGTTTTTCTTAGTTCCCACAGTAATTGATACAGCCTTATTCTCCCCCACAGAAATGTTTCACGGCACATCACGGGAGCACTTTCTTGTTAGTATTATTCTGATTATTGGTATTACAATAGTGCTTAGCAGCCCCAATCAGGATTTGGGCCCCGCTGAGTTAGGTCCTGTACAAAGAATAAGAAAGATAATCCCAAACTCAGCAGGAAGAGCTCACAGCGGAAAGTCACCAAAATTTTAATCTTTTCTCAAACAACATCAGCGTTATTGATTTTTGATATAATGTGTACAAGGTGTTTTGCACTCAGGTTTTCTTTCGGTTTCAACTTATCTATACAAGAGGGATAAACACAAGTTCTTTGACCTAAGATCTTACAAAGAACCCAATCCTGCAATTTGCACAGTTGCAAAACTCCTACTAAAGCCAATAGCAGTTCCCTACTCAGAGAATTCACAAGATCAGGCCCTTAACAGACATTGTTCAAACAAAGGAATGGGGAGGGGATTCAATGGACAGCAGCTTGATATTTCCATTACAAAGCCATCTTAGCAGTTATTGGATAATAACCTAAGGTTTATATATTAAACCTAGACACTACTGTGCCTGGACACTACAGTGATTGGCTCTCTATAAATACCTAAGATAGACAGACAGACTGGCAGCATTTATTTTATCATGAGCATGATTGAAATCCCAAGTTTTATTTTTGTGCAGATACATTCTTAGCTGTCAGAGGTATAGTGCTAACATGCTAATAAGGCCAGGGGTGACATTTTGCAAACAAACAATCTGAATCCCCAATGAAAACAAACTGTAATTATCCTTTTACTTCCCTGACTTTATTAATAATCAATACCATAAAAATATTAACACCTCCATTACACCAGGCCTGGATTGATTTCCTCTGAGAAGCAGCTTCCTGCCAGGGCCCATTGTGTTTGGGCTGGATTTTCATTTTTCAGTCTGTCAAAGCTGCAATATGAAAATAAAGCACATCTCCTCAAGGACGCGCCTCCTCCTATGGACGAATGCTGGCTGTTTAATTAAGTCAGGTGTCAGGAAATGGCAGGTGTTACAGGTTAGCATTTTACAATTACCTAAGCCAAATACTGCAAAGGTGAGGTGACTGTCAACACCCAGAAATCAGGAGGATAGTAAATAAAGGAAGCCACTGGTTCACCCACAGCTGTTTCTCTTCTTTATCCATAAGTGGCATTCATTATACTTTCTGTAGACTTGAGACCCATAACTTATCGTTGCTTGGGCCTCAATATGACAAAAATCTCAAGGGCTTATCATTCATGAATATCTTTGTGCACTTGCTGTTAGGAAGTGAGACTGAAGGGGATGCTGAGGGATGAGAGGAGAAGGAGGGAAAAAATGACAAGGTGGAGACATTAATCTACTGAAAATCTCCTGAGACAAGGTCAGTACATCGGTCACTGTCTGTCTGAGGAGAGAGATTCAATAAGGTCAGAGGGGAAAGCTTTTTGTAAGTCTTTCCAATGAATCTTTGTACTGTCTTTCATTTTAGTTAGCAACTTTAATGACCTGCACTAGTAAAACTCTTTGTCACAGCGAACTCCTGGAAAGCCCTATGCACCTGCAAATTTCCTGCTGGGAAATAAACAGTGGCTGTTTGTGGTCTTAAATTTCAGAGCATCAAAGCATGGCAGTGCTACAGGATTTACACAGGAAAACACCAACTGTGGGTGGGAAACAGATCTCCTCCCACAAATTATTTATATCACAACCCTGCCCGGAGGCCCCAGTCATGCTTGGCGCTGATTGTGCTAAGTGATGTACAAATACATAGGTAGATGCAGTTTCTACTTCTATGAGTGTACACTTAGGAAACGGAATAAGCCATTTCCTCCCTGAACATCTATTAAGGTCTTTCTTCCTCATGGAGCTGCTCAGGAAAGTCTGCATTTCTTCTGCCCAGACAGGTCAAAGAATTTTCTTTTAAACGGGTCCATTTGACCATTCCTTTTGAACATCAGAATTGGTCTTCAAAAGAACCTGTTAAATCTCCTGTGTTTCAGACCAAGCAGCCCAAACCAGGCTCCAGTGGGAACTGGATAGGCAAATTTTGGCTCTAGCCATCATGTTTCAGTCTAACTGGATTAGGATCCTCAACTGGTGTAGCAAAGCTCCATTGTGTCCCACTGATTCCATTAATCTGTAAATAAGCAACAGTTCATTATTTTGATGCAACTTAGGTTCCTTTTCAAATTGAACAAATCCATGTGGTTAGTTATAGTTCAATAGCCTCTGGAAGACAAATAGATCACACTTGTTCCACAAGTCAGGTTAGTGATTTGCTTTAATATCCTTCGCTTTCCCATCCATGAAGATCACCAAGTAAATTCTTCATATTAAATTCATACCTTGTATAGTATTTATCTTGATGTTTGTGGCAATAGAAACTTTTAGCACTAGTTCTGGGTGGAAAGGGCCTTGGGTAGCAACTTCAGAGTTTATGATAATGATGTCAAGGACTACATGCTCACAAACCCTTTAGCTTCATTTTGGCAAGCTCTGGTCAATTAGTTGTGTCTGGGCCAAATATAATACTTACAAAGGACTTTGAATTCAGTGGAATTCACTTTGTTTAGTCCATAATATCCAAAAATATTTTTAAAAATCGGTTTATGGATTAGCACATTAAATTTTCAGTTTCGCTCACAGTTCAACCATTCCTAGTTAGTATCTTGTGCCTAACAAATAGAAGAGAAGACCATAGCTTGTACTTTTTAGAAGATTACTAAACATTGATATTCCAAGTCTCCATTCTATATCCATGCTATTGCAGTGTATGCACACATTCAAGCTGGGGCTTTCTTGGACACACAGGCCCTGATCCTGCAAAGGTTTATGTACTGTGAGTTGCCCCCTTGATGTCAATGTGACTAGTCACAGTGTGTTAAGGCAAGCATATGTATAAGCCTTTGCAGGTCCAGGGCCATAGTTAAGTGCATGCAACCCACCAGCCCCAACTTGCTCAGATGCTTCCAAGTACGTGCCCACCTAACCCAGGACTGTGTAAAAGTGTGGCTTGTTTCACTCTCTGCCCCTGAAGCTTGCCAATTACTAAGGTAAGTAGTCTGAAAGAAATTTCAATCAAAGTTAGCTGAAATTAAAAAAGTGGAAGGGGAGGAGCTTTGGGGTGAAGAAATGTAAGATATAAACTATAAAATATAACAAACATGTAAAGCACATAGGGTACATCTACACTACAATGACATAGGTGCAGCTACGCCGTTGTAGCACTGTAGTGTAGACACTTACTACAGCTGCAGGAGGGGTACCCTAGTATCTGAGCACCTCACTCTTGAGTGTATTTATCCTCACAGTATCGTTGTGAGGCAGGGCAGGGCTATTATTCCCACTTTACAGAAGGGGGAAATGAAGCACAGAAAGTCTTGCCAAGTAAATGGCAAAGCAGGAAACCGAACCCGCCTCTGAGTCCTAGGCTAGCACCCTAACTACTGGGACCGTCCTTCCTCCTGTCTCTCAGACTGTAAATTTCTTGAAGGCAGGACCGTCATTTACTATAGGTTTGTCCAGTCCCTAGCACAATGGGGCTGTGACCAGTTTGAGGCCCTTATGAACTATTGTAATCATGAGTGCAATATAAAAACCCAGATGATTAGGCAGGCCGATGGACCGTCCTACTTATGTAGGATTCCTATGTACCTACTCCGGCATAAAGTATTCCCAGCAGTATAGATGAAAACTTATTTTTCACTTTATCTCAAGAGAGTGCTGCAGGCAAAGGAATTTTAAAATATTTTATTGGGAGCCTATTGCCTATTTTTAGCTGATCTTTCTTGCACATTAACCTTTTCATCTGTTTTCCCCCCTTTAAAAAAGAAAATATTAGCATATGGTACTGGGTTAAACAGCATTTGCCCTTTTGATTCCCAAAGAGTAATGCTGATATTTAAATAAATGAAAAAAGAAACTATGCTGAGAAGTACAATTATCTGACATTGGCTGAGTCTCTACAGAAACAGTTCATACTTCAAACTCTTTGTCCCAGATATTGTCTTAACACATGTTTTGGAAATTACGATAAAGCCTTCAAGATCCTTAAATCCCCTAATCTTTGCATTACGGGTTCCTCCTGACCAGCAACAATTGAATGGTTTCTCTTTCACTTTTAAAAAAGTAAGTAATTAGTGCTTGTGAAAGGCACCAGATTGGTAGCCCTGAAGACTGAAGTTCAATTAAATTGTTTTCAGATTATACAGCTTTCTTGTTCTCCATCCAGGATAGAACACGAGCAACGGCAGCCACTTAAATTGCATCCTGGTGCCTCTAATGGCCAAACCCTGCTTGTCTTACTCACCTGTAAGTCAAGGAACCTGATTCCACAATGCCTTGTACTTTGTGTGGTCACTTGTGCGGGTGCAAAAGGCTACTATTCCGAGTACTCATTCTGCACAGGTGTAAATGACTACAGAA
This sequence comes from Emys orbicularis, assembly GCF_028017835.1. NCBI lineage: Eukaryota > Metazoa > Chordata > Testudines > Emydidae > Emys > Emys orbicularis. The sequence continues at coordinate 99,540,311 of NC_088686.1, read as the reverse complement.
GGTGCAAGGTAATGGAAAATCAGGCTAAATGGAATTACGAGCATAATGGGGCAAGTAGGATTGGGCCCTAACTGCAGCAAACCACAGAGTACACAATATGGGGTAAAGCAACTTACAATGCTGCTCTCCACTTTGTATCTGAAACGTGCATAAATGGAGAACTTCAACCTCCTCGGCTGGTCAACCCAGCACCTGTCAGATGCTCTACATTTACTTTCAAGAATAGGAAGCCTCCTAGTCATTTATTAATTCCCTATAGCATTAATTGCTCTTTCTGAAGTAGACCAGTAACTTAACCCCAGGCTTGTATCTCTCTAGCACTACGCTGTGACCCTAACCCTTTATTGTGATACTTTTGATATTCTGCCACTGAGCTGCTTTCAATCTTCCCTCTAACATGAGGTTGTGGAAAGTCAAGGTGTTATTGCTTCACGTGAAAGCTGTTTTAGATTGCAAAGCACAATCCCAAGAGCAAGACATCACACTCAAATATCTAAATTCCACATACCAAGCAATACCGAGACGCTTCCCGGATTCAAATAAAAATGCAGGACCCAGCAAGCACCAATGGTATGTATAGTGTGCATCATTTCTGTGAGACTGCATTGAAATCTGCACAAAGTAAATGAAGCCAATTTAATATTCCAATACCCGATGGAGCCAGCAGCCTGAAGGAAAGGCTACAACTGAAGCATTAGTATAAATTGCTTTTTTGTGCTCATAATGGCTTGTTGCTCAACATTCCCAAATGGCAAAAAAATCATTTGCTTTAGTTCTATAGACTGATAATATACAAGTTACTAACGCCAATCGTTATGGAAGCATTTTGCTTCCTTACTTGGTTCACACTGTCTTATGTATTATTGTCTTGTCCCGAATCGGTGAATTACTACAAATGTGCACAAAACATCATAAATCTAATGTTTAAGAAGCGTTTATTTAAGCAGTCTAAGTATCTCAACTCCAAAGCTCATTACAATGATATAATTAATTACTGGTAAAATAGTGGATTAGAGGAGATGTAACTAAAGCACTAGAGTCATTGTGTTAATATATTTTTAGATTCTGCAAAGAGAATATATCAAAATGTACCTCCCTGCAAGTTACTATTTCAAGCAAGGATAAATGTCTGACATTCTAAAGACGTTTCCCCCTAGAATTTCAATAAGGTATAAGATTTCCCTGTGTTTCCAGCGGATAACTAATCTCTATACATGTAATAAACAAAAGTTCATGTACAGCTATATGGTATAATTCATAGAATTAATTTACAAAGAAACTCAGTAAGTAATTACATTCCTATCTAATATGTAATATAGAGCCTGGTCCTGAAGTCTTGACTGATACATAATTTACAGCCTGAACCTGAAGTCAATGAAGACTTTGCCACTGGCTGAGATTTTGAAGTTCAGTGGAATTGGGTGCCTAACTCCCTTAGGCCCTTTTCATAATTAAAGTTAAGGACTGGGATTGAGGGCAAGATTGTCTTTATTCATGTAAACTGTCCCTATTGACTACAATGGATTAGGCTCCGTAGACATTCACTGTCCATAGCACTCACATGGAAGGAATGACGCAGAAAATGGACGGAAATTATGCTGCTTAGGACTTACAAGCAAAATATGTAAACAGATGTGCATTCTTTTCCCTTCCAGATGCTACACTGAATAAAGAACTGGCATTCCCATCATCTCTGAGCAGGAAGAAAGGTAAGTAGAGCAGTTAGTTGAGTAGTAGAGCTCACTTGGAACGCTCATTCCATCTTTGGAAGTCTCACTTTAAAAGTACCTACTTCAAACATTGTTCTGCTGGTTTCAGTCTTACAAAAGAAAGACTGGTCATGCCTAGGGAGAATTCCTCCAAAGCGTTACGTTTAGAATCAAACAATGCCAACGTTACTGTGCAGGAAGTTCAGTTATTTTAAACCAAAGTAGAATAGCTAAAAGATTTGTGAGACCCAAACTAATTGTAACCAGTGGCCAAAACATGTTAGAGCGATCGTTAGCATGTGACATTTTAGTATGCATATCCTTTAAAAATTAAGCTTCTAAAAAAAAAGAAGTGACATGCATTTGTTAGGATAATCCATCTTTCACTGGAGGGTCCATCATTTTCCTTATCTTTTAAATCCCCTAGCCTTCAAGGGAAGACCAACAAATCAAACTATATAGTTTATTCACTCTTGATGACATTCACCCCTATGCAGAGGACCAGCAAAAGACCTGTGCATCACCTAGGGCTGGTCTACACTGGGGGGGGGGGGGAGAAATCGATCTAAGATACGCAACTTCAGCTATGAGAATAGCGTAGCTGAAGTCGACGTATCTTAGATCGACTTACCTCCCATCCTCACGGCACGGGATCGATGGCCGCGGCTCTCCTGTCGACTCCGCTTCCACCTCTCGCCCTGGTGGAGTTCCGGAGTCGACAGGGAGAGCATTCGGGGATCGATTTATTGTGTTTAGACGAGACACAATAAATCGATCCCCGATAGATCGATTGCTACCCGCCAATCCGGCGGGTAGTGAAGACGTACCCTAATTCCAACTGAAGCCTTATATTAAGACATGAGTGGTGACTCTCTGCACAAAGGTGAATTTCACCCCCATGGATACTTTTTGCACATTAACCAAGACTTTTTAGGAAAACTGATGTCCTGCACAGAATCTCACTCACTCTTCTCACTGTACAAGGCAATATGACAGGGGAATGCAGAAACACATCCCTTGTCTTGATTGGAGTTCTTAGTCAACACCTGCCTCGGACAACAAGATGTCATAATGAAGCTAATACAGGAAAGCTATGAAACTAGAAAATGTATGTGTCATCTTGCCCAGAAACTACTTCATCAAACATCTCCCAAGCTAAGAACAACTGGACCAATTCTCAGACTTCTGTCAAAACAGGGAAACTTTTTACTGAAAGTAAACTGCAGCTTGAGTGCACATTATAATAAGCGCTGTGGCCTTTGCAAATATTGTGATGGACTTACAAACCTTGCAAGCAAAAAAAGGACAACTTCCCAGTTATTGCCTGAAAAGAGTTGGGTGGTTTTACTGTGAAGAAAGCAAGATTCCAGTATCAAAAAGCAGCACTGTGCTTTTCTGCATAGTGTACAAATAAATGCTGTTGCCTCATTGCTTTCCCTCTTCCCCCCTTCCCGCCCTTTGGAAGGGGTGGGGTTTTTTTTCTGCATAAGCAAATACACCAATGAAATAAAAAATATACAGTCTTAATAAACTTTTTCATAACAGCAATTTCACCCAAAAAAGTGGTTTTGGAATTTACCTTAGAAATTTTGATGAGGGAATTAATGCAGTTTTCTCAAAATAAGTTATTATATACCTTCAGTCTTATCTTGTTGACTTGAAACCTTGCAAAAGGGAGGGAAACATAGTGCATTGTTGATACATTGACACATGCAAGTAAAGCCACCTAATTCTCTCATTCTTGAAAAACAAAATAATGAAGAAAATTTTAACAAGATTAAAAGCCCAAAGGCCAGACCAAGAAAAATAGTCAAGGAAAGAACTATGAATTGATATGGGAGAAAACTATAGCAATCCAATCTTGATCTTCTCGGGGCAGCATTAAAAGCAGAAAAGAGCTTAAGCAAGGTTGCTTTGTAATCTATTCCAGTGGGAGAGCTTAAGTAGGACTAAACATAGCCAGGAAGAAGGAATTTCTATTAAAATAAATAAAGGGCCAGATTTTGTTACTCTTATTTGTGTTGGGTTGTACCTTTCTGAGCAAGTAGCTCTACTGATTTCATTGGGATTACTTGAAGAATAAGGTATTATTTAGTGTGAGAAAGGGTGACAGAATCTGATTCCTCTTGAATATCTATATTTTCTTTGGCCCTCTCTACTGTGAAAGGGCAAACACTTCTGATAAGCTCAGAAATAGACAGGAGACATAAGAAGAAGGATTGCTGATTTGGAAAGCCTCCAGTGATGCTCCAAAACCAGCTCATACTCAGGAAGGCTACAGCAAGTAGGCTGTCCTACCATGTTTGGGGATTTCATGAAAGAACGGAAAGGAATGCAGCTGCTGAATTTGAACACAGTAGCTTCTAATTTCTCTTAAAAAGTTATAGAACCCTTCCCAAACTGAGAACGCAAATCCCCTTCTCTCTGGAGCGAGTAGCCCTCTACCTGTAGAGGTGTTCTCTGATGAGAATTATTTGCTCTGAGCAGGAGAAATTAATAGTGCATGAGAAATCAATAGTGCACAGAGCCTGGAAACACAATCAGGTCAACTCCCAAGGGCAGCAGACCTTCCTGTATTTGGCATAAGATCTGAAACGTACACCACACACCTAATTGGGTGGAAACAAAGCCATCATAGCCTCTATGGCTGAAAACAATTAACTGGAATGGTGACTAAAGTTCTTGGCAGCCATGAAATCGCCAGCGTGTGACATTTTGTCTCTCATATGCGGAGGGTTCAACTACATTACAATAAAGCAGATGTTGCTGCCACATCAGGAGATGAGCACAGAATGGTTTTGGCATGACTGCAGAGATGACCAGAGGAAAGAATGTATTTTTTTCCCCATGCCTCCATGCCTCTTGTTTTTCCTCAATGGTTATGACAGCAAAACTCTGCCTAAAGATTTCACCAGAATCCATTTACAACATTTGTTGACTCGAGTTCTCAGGCTATTGCTCCAGAAGCCCTTCATTCCAGGCCACACCGTCTTTTTGCTGCTTCCAAAGTTGTTATAAGTGAAGCTGCAATAGTTCATTTATAATCTTCCTTTTCATTTTCTGTAAGGAATTGAGAGTGACAGGAGGTTAATCTAGTGAAGCATACATTTCCTCGGTTAGGAAATCAAACACACAGATGCTGGCTGCCTATACTTGAGTATCCAGAAGTGAGAGACTCTGTGTGGAGAGGGATAAATGACTGTACAGGATGAGCAGTACTACTAATTAATTTCCCTTCCAGTGATGCCCATTCATTAATTCCCTGAGTGCCCAAACACAGTGGAACTCAGGGGCTAGACTGCTTTCATTTGGTGCACTTGCTCTCAACAGTACAGAAGCATTACTGATGTAACCTGTAGAACAAAGAAGCTGAGACCATTGAATTTGGCTTGTTGCTCATGGCATGCAATAACGTGAGCAACGAAGTCACTAGCTTGAAGCATCCATTTAGAAGGAAAATGTGCTCCAGGAACTTAGTCCATTAAGCACGTGCCTACATGCTTTGCTGAAGCAAGACATTAATGGAGTAAGTGGTGACATCGCTCTGCTACAAGTTATACATGCAACCCTGAGTAAGCAGTTTCAGTGACTAGCTGATCACAATAAAGGACTCTTGTTCACACCCCTTGATAAAATACTCTTAACTACAATAATAATTGCCTGTCTTGCTCCCCAATCCCAAGGTTATATGCTTTTGAGTGATCTATTTTTAAAGCATCTGAGTCATTTCAAAGGAAAAAGGTGGCCTTTCAGCTGACAATTTGCAAGGACCTCTCAGCAAAGTGGACCTTAATGTAATAAATGGCAACTTACCCTAAAGAACAACAATTCTTCCCCCAATTACAATGCTCCTAGAATTCTTAATTAATATCAGTGTAGACTTTACAATGATGTTGCAGCTTTTGTGTGAGCAAATACCCAACAGTTTATCTAACTTACCCACTGCACAGAGCTAAAACACAGCAAACGTTATCAAATTACATAAATTATATATTTTTCAAAACAGCATAGCTGTCAAAGTAGCAATCACATTTATAACAGCTGGTAGTTGTCAATAAAGCTGACCAACTCCAGAAATAACATACTGAGCTTGTCATCTGAGACCATGCAGATGCAATGCAAAGTTGCTGAATTTTCAATACAAGCAGTTGTGAGACTGTCAGAGTTTCCTCGCTGACAACGTCAGACTTTCCACATTTCTTTCTAAATTGGACATGCTGGCACTAGCTCCAGATCAGCCTTGGCGGGACAAGCAAGCAGAAGTAACATGCATATCCAAGAGACTGGAATAAAAATTATCACTAGGTTCATCTTAAAAAGAAACATTTTGTGCCATAATGCCATTAGCAGCAGAAGTTTATCTCAGCGCACCACCTTACCAGCAAATCCTGACTGCTTTTTTACTGTCTAAGTAGTGTAAGGAAGTACTTCTTACTCAGAGCAGAGTGAGAGAAACAGATTCACCCTCCACTCAATCTCCTGTGGTGAAAAGAAATTGCTAAGGGCCCAATTCTGATGTGCACTCTCACAGTCCATACGTAGGCAAGTCCCGTTCAATAAGCATTTTGCCTGAATAAGGACTTTATGTTTTGATACAAAATGAGAAGGGCATAAATCTGGACTAGTGAGGACAAGGCTCCTAATGAAAAACAACAGAGTTTCCATTATCACAGCAAAGACAAAACAAAAGACAACACTACTTTAAAAACCATGAGAAGCACCTTTCCCCCCCTACTGATGCTCTTTTAGCAATTCCACAAACCTATTTATATTTAATGCTCTGTGTAAAAGGTTCCCAAACACAATGGAGTTCCTGTGCTTTGTTTCACAGAAACATTCTGTTTGGAATATGCATCTTCTGATTACAGAGTATACAAATACAATTTACTATATACATTTAAAGGACTAATTGGATCTGACAGGCCTCTTTCTAGAACAGTAAACACTGAAGTATTTGCTTAGGGCTGTTAATGAGCTCTGTAAGCCAAAACATGTCACCTGGGCCAGCATGAAGTGTGTGGGGGGATGGAGGGGAGGAAGTCACTCCTATCCGCTGGTAGAACCACTCCATGATTATCTAATGGTGAGAGTAACTAGCCATTGGAACAATTTACCAAGGGTTGTGATGGATTCTCCATCACTGACCATTTTAAAATCAAGATTCAATGTTTTTTCTAAAAGATCTGCTCTAGGAATTATTTTGGGGAAGTTCTATGGCCTGTGTGATACGGCAGGTCAGACTAAATGATCAAAATGGGCCCTTCTGGCCTTTGAATGTATGGAATCTGTAATGGAGGTGGTTAACCATGTATCTCTAATACATGAAAGGTAGCAGACCTCAGCTACTTGAAGACACTAAGTGACAGACACTCACCTTTCCTAGAATCGACAGATCTGCTATCAGTAATATTCCTGTTCTAAATACCATTGAGGTTCAGCCTGAAATGTGGAAAATCTTTTTTGACTAGGCAGAGTTGTAAACCCAGGTGAAGTGTAAGGTACATCTATCAATATATTTCTACATCCTACAAAACTGGCCTTAAAGTTAAGAATTGTCATACTCTACTGAGAATACAAGGTTGTGGCTGCCCAGTGACGTAATGGTAACACACTGGCTTGGCTTGCAGGCGGTCCAGTGTAATTCCCAAGCATGTTCTTTTGTCTCACAGGCTAGGAGAAGTTGGGAACATTACAGAAGAGACTCTCTCAGTTCTGAGGGAGAAGGGTGTGAACTATTATGGAGGACTCTGCTGTCTGATTTAGGAATTCTGTCCTCAGCTGGAAAATGTTGCCATGCAGCAGAATAGGACGTGCTCGGACAAAAGGAAATATCCTCAGAGGGATGTAAGGGAGGAAAGAGGTGACCGTTCATGAGCACAGATGCTAAAGCTTTTATCTATCATAACTGTCTTGGATCCTAAGCTTTGCCAGGACCTCAACTTGGGACCCTGTGCACCACAAAGAGACATTCACGAAGGATGGGAATAAATTGTTCTCCCCTTTCAAAAGAAGGCATAACAGGCCCTGACATTTCTAGGGCAAAGCAACTTGCTTTATAAAATACTATGTAGGCCACTGAACACACCAGGAGATTTCAACAAAGATCTATTTCTACTGAGGTTCTCACATCCACTGCATCCAGTCATGAATTTTGTCATGGCTCTGAAGCATGGATAACCATTCACATGTTGTTTCTTGGAGTTTCCACATACATCTTATTAATGTGCCTTTTCATTCTCAGCTTTTTAGCTACCATACCAGAGACTCAACAGTTCACCCCCAAACAATACACATACACACACCTGGAGGAGCACTAGAGATTTCAGGCCTGCTTCCTCTACACCAATTTGATTCCAGCATGATTCCACTGGAGCCACTGACGTCACACCAGCATAAGACTGGGGTAACATGTCAGAGAACCAAGATCTTCAGTTTTAAGGCAATAATTGCCCAGGAGCAAATAGACACCTTTTTTTACCTTTGCTGAGAATTCCTCACTAACCATAGCTCATGCTGAGTCCAGTCCTGCTCCCACAGCCATTCCAACAGGAATGCTGACATTGATTTCAATGACAGCATACCAACACAGTGGAGTTTGAAGACAACAACAACAGAGGGCGAGAACACCAAAAAGGAAAGGAAGTTGGATACCATATTTTCCTTTTTTCTCTCTATCACAAGAGCCTTGGGAATAGAATTATTAACTGGGAAATGGGTTGTGGTGCACATTTTTTCTACAAGCTTCATCATTTGATTCATATTGTTCAAAGATGCATGTTCTACCCGATTAGGAAGGTGCATCATCATTAGGTAACACTGGTCAGAAATTTTCCCATCAAAAGTGATTTTTCAACAGAAAATGTAGTTTGAAATTTTTTGATTGTCCACTGGAGAAAAATAATTGAAATCTTTTGATTTGTTGCACTGACCCAAAACTTTTGTTTCAAGTCAGTTGAATATTAAACCACATTTCCCTCTGTGATACATTGCCTCACAGAAGCTTTAATTCAGGAGTCTCATGCCCCCATTCTCTCATATGGGCCAGGCTCCCTGACTGGACTACATCTCCCATGATGTAGTCTCTCTTTAACCTGAACCTCAGTGCGCCATACAGAGACACATGACTACAGGTGGATCATGGGCGATGTAGTTCAGATGCCTAATACCCCCAATTCTTCCCTATTGGTTGGGCTCAGTGGCCAGACTACTTCACCTGTGAGCTATCTGTAGTGGTGTCTCCCCCATGGTGCACCATACAGTTCAGGTTAGAAGGAGACTACATCATGGGAGGTGTAGTCCGGCCAGGGAGCCCAGCCCACAGGGAAGAATACAGGAATGAGGCACCTGAACTGAAACTCTCATGAGGCAACATGGCACCATAGAGATGCAATTTAATCTTGCGCTGACTCAAAATGAAATGTTTTGTGTCAGTTCAACGCACCAAAATTCAGTATTTCAATCAGAAAATATCAAAATATTTCATTTGAATTGAGAGTGCCAGAACTAAATTCCAATTTTCACTTAGCTCTAATTAGAACCTATTGTTCACTCCTGAATCCAGAGACTACAGAAAAAGCAGCACACTGGTGTGTGTAGTTTATTCTCCAAAATCCTTAGATCCAGATATTCTCTCCCTGCTTCCTGCTGAAAAATAATCTGGTTGTGTACAGTTAATTCTGATAAGGCACATCCAACTGACAGTTATTATGCCAGATACCCAGCCAGAAGCAAATCCTTCTCCAGTGCTTGCTGTTTTCAGAGTGTGTGGAGTGTGGATACAGCATGGAGCAGGATAATAGCGCTTTGCCCCATGTCTTCTCAGATACTTCCATTCTCCATCCGTACCTCATCACATTTTTATGCCCCATCCTTGCAAATAAAACAGCAGGCATTTCAGAAGACTGATTTACTGGGGTGGAGGACTATGTTTAATGTTCAATTCCTCCACTCACACTGATGATGGAACACAACAACTGCTACATCCCGTAATGTTACCTGTGATTAGGGTCTTGAATAGGATTGTGAGATCACACTAGCAGTTTCTCTTGAAGATTTTGGTATTGCTTTTTTATAGATTTATCATAGAAGTTTCATTTTATTTTGGTTTCCTCCATTACTGGTGCCTGTCTTTTGAGTGATGGATTAACGTTAATGGGTTTAACAGAGAAACCATATTTCCATGGAGGACCTTAGAAGAGAAGTGAGTGGATAACCAGGAACAATTGCCCTTCTAAACAGAATTTGGAGGCAGGTTATATAGTAAGATACATATTTGGGCCTATTAATAAATAATAATTCTACTAACTCTGATGTGTCTCATTTTGGGGGCCACCTGTGATCAGAATTCAGTTCAACTGCACTGCAGCGCTTTTTTGCCTGCATACCAAACGCCTGGTGTTCTAGTTTTATTAGGAAAATTAATCTTGTCTCCCTTCTAGACAGGAATCCTTTCTGAGAGGCTCATTCAGTGAAAGGTCTTTGGGGCATGATTAAGTAAAACGAACATGAGTAAGTGTCTTGTCCTAAGCAGAGTAAGTTCTACTAAGAATTATTTGCTCTTCCTAAACACTGCATTAGAATCACAGAGCAGCAGCAGCTACTTGTTACAAATATTAGTTCTACAGGATTTTTTGTGAAGTACACGAGCGTCTCAAAAATTCACAGGAATCTGCATCAGACTTTTTTCATACTGGTAAGTGTTAAGTAGTGCATCTACTTCTAAGTAACTGACTAGTACACAATGCTGTTCATGGATAATCACAAAAAAGCAGAAATGTTATGGGCCATTACATAACTAACCCAGTATAGTAGAGTGTATCAAGGCCAGATCCTGACTCCACGGATTTCATCAGAGCCACACTGATTTACACCAGCTGAGGATCTGGCCTTTGTGTACAGTATTTTTTGTAGGAATAATTGAGTTGTGTAAGCAATACATTTGTTGCAGAACTTTCAATTCTGGGACAAACATTACATCTAGATTCAAGAGCAATCCCAGTTTGGTGGTTTCCACACTATGGGCTAAATGCAGACCAGGTCCAACTCCACTGAAACCAATGGCAATTCCATTAAAGTCTGACATTCTGCTAGCACCAGGTATGAATTTGGACCCAGAAGAGCAACAAGTTATATTTAGCATCACTGTCAGTCTCTGCTCCAGAGGAGAACAGCACTGAGCTGCCATGGAGACTGAATCACTTTCATCTGACTCACAGCTCAGGTAGCTGCTGAGGCAGAGTGAAGAAGCACACAGTATGACTGCGCAGATACTAACTGTACTGTGGATAACCTGCAACTCTATTGACCAAAAAAATCCATCTTGTGCAACAGGGACATTTTTCCTGGTCTATCACAATGATACTTTCTACAGCAAAGCAGTCCAAGCCAAGCCAAGCCAAACCAATTGTTCTTGTGCAAACCACAGTTAGGATGCTAGTCCCTGTTAAGCTGAATAGCTGGAGAACTCTGAACCCTAACAAAGACTCCACGATTCTATAGTCACTTGGGAGAAGCACCTACATGATTAAATCTGCTATTTTGTTTACTGTTCCTTTATTCATTCTAGAATTAAAATGAGCTTTAGAAGAAAGGGGCAGTTTTAAAGATAGATGGTGGCGGTGAATGGTGTAAAACTTTGGTATCTATCCTGTTTGAATGGGAATGTCAGCAATACATTAAGAGTAACATTTTCAAACAGGCTCCTAAGTCACTTAGGCATAAGTCATACTTTCAAACATGACTTAGGCGACATCTACACTATGCACCTTACAGTGGCATCTCCTGTGTAGCCATTCTTTGCAGGTTGGAGAGAGCTCTCCCGTTGGCACAATTAAACCACCCCAAAGGAGCAGCCGTTGACATAGTGCTGTCCACACCGGCACTTTTGTCAGTCGGGGGGGGGGAGGTGACTCTCTAAGGACAGAACAATGGAGAATCGTACCCCAAAACTGTACAGTAATAAGAGATAGAGAAAATAATTACTAATATAACCTGATTCAGGGAGATTCAGTTGCATTATTTTTTTAAAAAAGGTGTCTGAACACAACAAAGGAAAATAAGGTTTAGTGAGTTTAGGGGGATAAAAGTTTTGAAAAAAAATGTGGAAAAACCCAAATATGCAAATGAATGGAAAGCTTACATATATCACCAAGACAAAAACTGATCTAGAATTTACTGTAGATTTTTTTTTAGACTAGACATCACAGTGATGGGCGCCTTATTAATGCTTTAGATAACAAGATCAGACAGACGATAGATAGGGTAAAATGATTTAGCTACACATTCATACCGCCTTTATCACTTGATGAGAGTGCTTCTTTAATCTATCAGAATGGGGTGATTTTTTTTTTTTAACAAAGGATAACTGGATAATGAAGGGCAGCAAAGAGATATTGACTCAAATGCAAATCAAAAGCAATAGTACGAAATAAAAACACTAGTACTTGTATTGCCAAAATCCCAGGCACTGGTTACAGTTTCAGCTCTTCAGAAAGGATGACGTTCATCATTGTGCAAGGGCCAGCACAAATTCTATGCACCAATTAAGTCCCACCTTCAGGGCTCAAAACAGGGTTAAAATGGGACTTAACTGGTGCATAGATGTCATGCTGGCCGTCTGCCTAGGGGTGACTTTCGCCCTGGGAGAATAACATTTTCCAGTCCAGGAGAGAGCATGAGCAAGTTGGACAACCAGGCTGTGCCCAGGTTTTTGGAATATTTGTCACACACACACACACACACACACACACACACCCCCCACAGGAAAGTTGATCTTATTCTTACTGTAGAGGAAAAACTTTAAAGTAACCTATGTTAACCAGTATACACTGAAAAAGTGTTGATGATAATGGTGTAAGTTACGGGCCAGATCATCAGGCGGTGTAAACGGGCAAAGCTCCATTGGAGTCCACCGAGCTAAGCTGATTTACACCAGCTGATGACCTGGCCTCATGAGATCAGTTTGAGTCATCAGGCCAGATTCTGATCTCAAGTTACGCTGGCATAAATGTGAAATAACTTATCTGAAGTTTTAGTGAGCTACTCCAAATTTATGTGGACAAAAGTGAGACCAACATCTGGCCCTGTATATGCAGAAGGCTGTTGCCTCCAATACCACCAGCACTGCAAGTGTTTTGGGGTTTAAACTGCACAGCCTCCCTCCCCTTTTCCCCACATGAGAAACTGTTTAGTGAACATGCCTGCTGAGTCAAGTAGCTGTTTCCATAAACAGTGATTGTTTTGGGGCTAAGATCCAGATTGTGCAGTATGACATACAGGTAGCAACTTTCGTCTTTTAAGACAGCAACAGGAGTACCAATGACAGGAAGAGACTGTGTGGAAGCAGTATTCATCCCTATGCTATTAGGATTCAACCTGTCCTTGTCCGCTGCTCCCAAAGGAGGATGTTTGCTGATGAATAATGTGTAAGGGATGTAAAGCAGCAATGAGCACAAGCTCACAAGAAGGAAAATCCTTCACCGCATTTGTCTATTTAATATTCCTTATTGTAATGTTTTTACATGTAGTAGAGCGGGATTCAAGATACAGCATAAGGGAAGAAACAGCATGCCCTCATATACACAAGATAATGGAGGCATCACAGACACCAAGAAGAGCACTGTATCAACAAATGGATTACCAGGCAAAGGCAAATACTCTGCAGCATGCCTCTGCCCTCCACCTGTGCCTGAAACCTATGCTTAGGCACGTAGCTGGCCAAGCCCCTCTTTGGTGTTGTATATGGCTACCATGATCACTGCAAACCAAGAGATTTGGCCACAAAGAGAAACTGTGAACATGGTGGATGTCACAGTAAGTGACACAATAATGAGCCAGAACCTAGCAATTCAGCTGTACTACATTTAAACTGGTAAAATGAGCATCTTTTGTAGAACAGGTTTCATTTTGACATGCCTGTACTACTCTATATTCAACATTCCTGCTCCAGAATTTATTAAGAGTGACTTGTAATTTGTAATTTGCCACTCTGCCATTTGATGAGAACAGATGTTATTTTCTCCTAACTCCCAGACACCTGGAACAGGCAAAATTCCCCAAGCTCACTCAATTATCCTCCAACAGGCAGGGCTCATTCAAGCAATTTATCTACAAGGACCAATTCAGCCCAAGGTGGAAGAAGCAAAGATCAATTTCATCAAGTTTGAAATAAACTGTAGTCAAATTTGACCCAATACATGAGAGTGTCTGGGGTTTTTAAAAAAGCAAGTTTATGAAGTCAATAATCCCATGACCCTTCTCAGAATGAATACTGATCATCTTTCAGAAGAAAAGGAAATGTGTAGAGTCTAATGGCTTTCTCAAGTCTCAAATTTAAAAGCACTGGACCACAGCTTTTTGTTTCTTGTTGAGGAAAGAAAGTAAACAGAAACTCCTCCACTAATGGGGTATGATTCTTCTCTCACTGCTATGTAAATCCAAGAGCTTCAACTGAGTTATTCCTGATTTACACCAGAGAAGAATACAGCCCAAAGAATGAGAGGGGAATTAGGCCCATAGCGTTAACTGACAGGGGCATTCAACAAATTCCATATAAAACCAAACAGCTCATTTGCACAATGAACAGCTACAGCACCATCAACCCCTATATGCAGTGGCACTCAGAAATAACACTTAGGGGTTATCTACACATACAGCGCTTCAGCGGTGCAGCTGTACTGGCTGCTGTAACACTTTAGCGAAGATGCTACTGCACAGACGGAAAAGCTTCTCCCATTGGAGTAGCTAATCCACCTTTGCGAGAGGCAGAAGCTATGATGATGGGAGAAGCTCTCCCACGACATACAGTGCTGTCTATACCAGGGGGTATCAGCCTAACTACGTCACTCAGGGGTGTGGATTTTTCACACTTGCTCATATACTTCAGTTGATCAGCAGAAACGCTCTCACTGACATCAACTGGAGCATGGTCAATGTCTGGCAAAGAGTGGCAGAGTTTGCAATGAAGCTCCTACAATGTGTCCTCTGTTACCTGCCTGTTTTTCCCTTAGTCATTCTTTTCTAGGTGACAGAGGCAATACTGCTATTTTACACGTTACTGAGAGTCCATGGTTCCAGCTTTTGCAGGAATGAGTCAGAAGCTTTTGTTCCCCTCTTCATCTTTGAACGCAAATAGGAACAATCTTTGGAATATATTAAGACTCAAATTTGGGATTTTTTAAAATGTTAATTGCTAGAAATGTTGCCAATCTGTTTTTAGCAGATGGTTTGTGATTTAATGACTCTGGGTGAGGCAGAAAAGCTTTAATCAATACAATGAAGAAAAATGTTGAGAAATTATATGTAATTTTACAAAAATCAAAAGCATTTCCTACGTATTGTCAAGCAGACAAAAACATATTGACAAGTTGTTATTGCAAGAAGCCGGGGAATTGTTTGATGCATTAACTTTCCTTTTATGTCTTTTTCAGGCATCATGATAACGAGCAAGATTTTTGGTCTTTCATGGGTTTAACAATTATTGTCCCCAAACAGTAACTTCTTTAATTATGACAAGAGGGCCAGTGCTGGATGATAAGCACTTTACTATTAAGACCTGTACCACAAAAAACTTTATATCCCTGCTTAATTCTCAGAATCAAACATGGAAAATGTGACCTTCCCACTCCCTGGTCTTCTATGTTTCTTACTTTCACCACAGCCACTCACTCTGAATCAGGTTTCCACATGTTGCAGATGAAAGCAGGCAGGGACCACTCTAGCCTTCAGTTAGTTACTCAATCACTACAGATGGCACTAACAATTCTCCCAGCTGTCTGAAGACCTGATTCTGTGACAGTCTAGGCAATTTATTATCATCTACATTCCCAGGCTATAAGCTTCCTTTCTTGTTGCTACCATTGTGGGCTAACATATAAATATGCTCCAAAACTCTTTGAACCAGTCCCTGCTTAGATGTTGTTGTTAACAGATCTTAATGCAATTTGAAAGCCAACGTGTAGCAGTTTGATTGCAATAGACAAACTAACATTGGATCTACATAAATGCAATCCGATGGCTCTTCTTTTGCCCTCCCACACCAGCCTGTCTGGGGCCAACATAGAAACCCTTTATTGAAGAGAGTACACATGCACCCCCTGCACGGCCATTACACCCACCTTCCCCTGCCCACCCCCAGCACAGCCCTTATGTGGCACTGGGAGGGCCTTGTGAGGAAGGGTGTGTATGTAAGGGCTTCTCTACACACAAAAAAGTCACACCACTTTAACTATCCTGCTATAGTGAGAGCGCTACAACCTTCCTAGTGTGGATGAAGTTATAGTGGTATAGTATAAAAGTGCTTTTTGCCAGTACAGGGGGTCTCCAGTATACGTCACCCTCTTATCCGTTGTTTCGCATATCCGTCGCTCATCAATAGGGGAACGTGTTCCAATTCACATCGGTCCCGATCCGCATATCCATTGTTTGCAGTACTGTACTGTCAGTTTCAAATGACGGATATGTGGACCGACATGAATCAGAACACGTTCCCCTATTGATGAGGGACGGATATGCGACAGATATGGGTAGCCACAGGTGGGCTGCGGCCCACCCACTTAACATCCAGGCCCACGCCCCCCCAGTCCAAGCTCTGCTCCCGCCCCAGCACTTGCCCCACACCGCCCACCCGGCGCTCCAGCTGGGGAGCGGGATTGGGACACAGGGGCTTTCAAGCCCCCAAGCCCGCTCCCCGGCAGGAGCGCCACTCTGCGCCCTGACCCCGCTCCCTGGCTGGAGCGCCTGGTGGAGCGGGGCAAGCCCCAAGCGCCAGGTAGGGGGCGGAGTGGGTGGGGGGCGGGGGCGCACATTTTTCCAGGAGCCCCTAGCCAGAGCGTCTATTCCCCCCCTCCCCAAGGCTGGCTGGAGGGGGGGGGGGGGAAGAGACCTCCAGATCGCTCCTACCCCTCCGCCCCCCGTCATTGCCCATCCACCCGAGGCCCACCCAAGTGTCCCCTCCTGCCTACACCACTGCTGTACCAGTGGGTCCCTGGTATAATTCATTTTGGTTATCCGTGGCCCTTTTCAAGAACACAACCCCAATGTATACTGGGGACCCGCTGTATAGCTATTCCTGTAGGGGAAGTGGTATACAGATGTTTATTCCACTGTAACTGCACCCATATAAGGGGTGGTACCAGTATAATTATACCACTTTAAAACAAAACAAAAAACATACCCCCTAACCAAAATAGCTATACTAGCACAAAAACTAGGTATAGACCAGGTCTCTACCTTAACTTACACCTTCTGATACAATTATGCTAACGGTTTTTCCTGCTCGACCTCTTTCAGAGCCCGTCTTCCTTAGATTCAGCTAGACTCTCACACACCCCATAGAACTTACACCACTTCACAACTACTTCCAAGGTTGGCCCTTTGCATTTAACAGTTTCAAACTTCGTTCTAAAATTACCTAGATTCCAGTCCAGGAAAAAATAGTATTTTTTTAAACACAAGCTTTAAAGCGCTCTGTCTCATTCTATTACCTCTCAATTTACTGACCTCATAATGCTTTACTGCTGACATCATGTTGAAAAGTCACAAATGACATTGATGATATTGCCTGTTCCACGACCAGAAGGAGCTGGGAAGATGACAGGATGATAGCAGCTGGAGAGGACAGAGCGGGAGACAGCTTTGGTGCGAATACACATATCTGTTTAATAATTTCTGACTTTACATATCTGTTTAATAATTTCTGACTGTACACACACTGAATATTTATGATTTCATTAGAGGCTATACACATGTTTCAGATTAGATAATCTGTTTTGATATCCTTCCTGCTCTGTTCTTTGAAAGATGTGTATATTAAACTAGATCAACTGGGTTTGAGTCTTGCATGCTTGATAGATGAGGTAGAAGATGTTATTCTAATTAATGCAAGTAAATATTTTGTCAAATCCATTAAAAGTATAAAGCTGCTTTTGAAAGCACCGGCAAAAGAAAGGCTTCCAGAATGAAAATCAGAGGCAGTTTATTGCCTCTTTTCATTCCTTAGCGGTGATAACAATAGTTTCATATTCATTAAAAGGACGTAAAATATTCATGTAGCATATTATATTCATGGAGCCTTCAGCTTCCTTCTATTTCTCCTCCACCCACTCCCCCAGCTTTTTTTCCCATAGTTGCTTTAGTGGTCACATTTTCAAATCCGAAAGACCATATGAATTACAGTATAATAATAGGTTTAGCTATCCATACCTCACATGAACAGCTGAAAGTATGACTGTTAGCATAAGAAATGTTGTTCTTTCTCTGTGTGATCTTATGAAGCCCAGACAGTAAAATTACAAGAATCCCTGCAAAAAAGCAGGTAGAACAAAGGGAATTGGCGGCTATACTGTGCTCTCATCTGTGAGACCTGTTAATTCTGAATACAGATCATCCTGAAAAGGGTAGTTCTCGGAACCTGAATTTTACAGCCATGTCACTCCATAACATATGGTTACCGACTCACTGAGTCTGCGGTACTGGAGGAGCTTATCTGACACCGTTTTTCATGCAGGGCGTGCCAAGCATTCTCTCAAAGCCTATGGCAAGTCATAACTCGGTGCAGGGATCAAAAGCTTCAAAGGAATGTGAATCCACCATGAAGCTGGGCTCAGGTAATGCATGCTTTAGTCTGATGATTCATAAAGCAGGTTTCTAGTTGGAATCTGATTACAGTATAGTAGAATGGTACTGTAGCTCTGCTCTCAGAACAAAAACTATACTTATCTCCCAGGATGTCAAACTTACAATGATTGTTAATCTATCAGTGATCATGATGCTATAGAAAATAATTGCAAAGCCTGCCCATCTCGCTTCTCCTTTCTTTCCTTTTGTAATCACCAGCGACAGCTTTTGTAAGAGGAAAACCCAAGGGATGCGACCACATGCAGAAAATGGTTTTGGGGTTTGTTTGGGGTTTTTGTTTGTTTGTTTGTTTGTTTTTGGGGGGGGGGAGATGGCCAGGAGTGTAACTGCACTAATGGTTCAGATCCATTTAGGGTGAAATATAAACAAATGGCAAAAAATAAGTGAGGCACTTCCCCCACCCAACATTTTGTCCTACTTATTCCCCCAGTGGCTGCACCTCTGGAACCTAAAGGTAAGACTTTTCTCACACACTTGCAGAAGGTTTTATTTCAAAGAGACAGGCAGCATGGTCCAGTGGCGAGGACACTGTAGACATATAAATTAACTGTATCAGCTCAGGAAAGGGACCTGGGTGTCACTGTAGACAGCTCAATGAAGACTTCTGCTCAACGCACTGCACTAGTCAAAAAGCAAACAAGATGTGGGATTTGTACACTCCATGACGGCAGCACCTAACGTGAGTCAGGAAAGGGTTAATGGGCTGCTGGGGGCCCAATCAGCCCCGTCCCACGACTCCTGAAAAGAGGTATCCAGCTTTGAGAAAGGAGAGCTCAGCTCAGCTGGTGCCTGATGGAGAGGAAAAGAAGATCTTCAGCCCTCACTACAGGCAAGGGGCCCTGCAGGTCTGCTCCCAGCCAGCAATCTGTGGCGGGACCTGGGGAGTGCTGCCAGGGACTAGAAGTAATTGGACTCAGAAAGGCCCCTGGGAGCGAGCCTTTATGTGACCTAATCAGAGGGCTAAGTCTCCTCACCCCAGAAGGCGTTGGAGGCTAGGTGGAATGGTAGACCAAAACAGGAAGGAAACAGCCAGCCACTGCTGCATCATGCCATGCCATAATCTAGACTACTCAAGGAGCTGACTAAGGAGATATCTGAGCCGTTAGTGATTATCTTCAAAAACTCATGGAAGATGGGACAGATTCCAGAGGACTGAAAGAGGACAAATATAGTGCCAAATCTATAAAAAAGGGAATAAGGACAACCTGGGGATTACAGACCAGTCAGTTTAACCTAAGTACCCAGAAACATAATGGAGCAATCAATCAATCAATTTGAGAACACCTACAAGATAATAAGGTGATAAATAACCGCATGGATTTGTCAAAATAAATCATGTCAAATTGACTTAATAGCCTTCTCTGACAGGGTAACAAGCCTGGTGGATGGGGGGAAGTGGCAGATGGGGGAAATACATACTAAATGGAACTACAAGGTGAGTGCATAACTGGTCGGAAAACCATTCCCAGAGAGTAATCATCGGTGGTTCACAGTCAGGCTGGAAGGGCATATCAAGTGGGGCCCCACAGGGATCGATCCTGGATCCAGTTCTGTTCAATATCTTCATAAATGGTTTAGATAATGGCATAGAGAGTACACTTGGAACATTGGCAGACAATACCAAGCTGGGAGGGGTTGCAAGTACTTTGGAGGACAGGATTAAAATTCAAAATGATCTGGACAAACTGGAAAAATGGTCTGAAGTAAACAGGATCAAATTCAGTAAAGACAAATGCAAAGTACTCCACTTAGGAAAGAACAATCAGTTGCACACATACAAAATGGGAAGTGACTGCCAAGGAAGGAGTACTGCAGAAAGGGATCTGGGAGTCACAGTGGATTGCAAACTAAATGAGAGTCAATGGTGTAACACTGTTGCAAATAAAAGCAAACATCAATCTGGGATGTATTAGCAGGAGTGCTGTAAGCAAGACAAGAAGTAATTCTTCCACTCTACTGCATGCTGATAAGGCCTCAACTGGAGTATTGTATCTAGTTCTGGGCACCACATTTCAGGAAAGATGTGGACAAACTGGAGAAAGTCCAGAGGAGACCAACAAAAAATGATTAAAGGTCTAGAAAACATGACCCATAAAAAAAGATTTAAAAATTGGGTTTCTTTAGTCAGGAGAAGAGAAGCCTGAGGGGGGAACATGATAACAGTTTTCAAGTACAATAAAAGGTTGTTACAAGGAGGAGGGAGAAAAATTGTACTCGTTGACCCGTAGGACAAGAAGCAATGGGCTTAAATTGCAGCAAGGGTGGAGTAGGTTGGACATTAAGAAAAACTTCCTAACTGTCAGGGTAGTTAAGCACTGGAACAAATTGCCCAGGGACATTGTAGAATCTCCATCAGAGGAGGTTGTTAGACAAACACCTGTCAGGAATACACTAGTTATTACGTAGTCCTGCCTTGAGTGCAGGGGACTGGACTAGATGACCTCTCGAGGTCTCTTAAATCCTACACGTCAATGATTCTATACGGGGATGCACAGGAAGGCATGAGACCACAGACGCATAAGGAATGAAATAGAGAATAATATGGAAAAATATTATACTAACCACTGAGACAATGTTCGTCAGCATGATCGGCATTTTCTTGTACTCTCCATCTGTTGTCTCTTGTCTCATAATTAGATTGTAAGTCCCTGGAGCAGGGTCTGTCTTTTTGTTCTGTGTTTGTACAGCACCTAACACGATGGGGTCCTGGTCTACAACTAGGGCTCCTATGTGCTAAAGAAATATGAGTTATAATCATATATCAATAAATGATTCAATCTCATCTAGACTAGTGTTCAGTTCTGGTCACCCCATCCCAGAAAGTATATTGCACAATTAGAGGGGGTCAGAGAAGGGCTACAAGGATGACCAGGGGCCTGGAAAAGTTCATATATGAAGAGATTGAAGAGACTGATATTGTTTATTTTAGAAAAGAGATTAAGAAGAGGGGACATGACAAAAGTATATAAAATAATGAATGGTCTAGCAAAGGTAGATTGGATGCTTCTGTTCTCCCTGCTTCATAACAAAGGCACAGTGAACAAAATTAAAAGGTGGCAAATTCAAAATGAAAGGAAGTAATTTTTCACACAATGCAAAATTAGACAGTGAACCTCAATGCCACAGGATGTCACTGAGACCAAACATTTTAGTAAGATTTAAAAAGGAATCAGACATTTAAATGGCTAGCAAGCATATCCAGATTTGTTATTAATGATTAACATTTTGAAGGGATAATAAACCTCATGCTTCAGGGTTTAAGCCAGTCTCCAAGTACTAAAGATCAGGATGCGACCTAATGTGGGGGGCAGATTATCCCACATCTACCTACTGTAGAGTTCTTACACCCTCCTCTGAAGCATCTGGGATGAAAAGCGTCAAAGGAACATGAATCCACCAGAGAACTGGGTCCAGGTAATTTACTGCATTCTATCCACTAATATATTGCAGTTCATTGGTGCTGGCCACTGTCAGAGACAGCATACTGGACTAGGTGGACCACAGCTCTTATCCACTCTGGCAATTCCTATATTCCTTAGCTCTGCTGCTGACCTCTGTGTCTCTGTTTCCCCTCCAGCCCTCTGTCTCGTGTCTGTTTTGACTGTAAGTCCTTCGGGGCAGGGACTGTCTCTTGCTATATATTTGTACAATGCCCACTAAAATGGGGGCCTGATCTCATTTGGGGCCTGCAGCTGCCACTGTAAATCAAATAACAAACAACAAAAACAAAGTTGCAGTAGAGAAAGGGGAAGAGCAGGGAACCGCCACTGTTTTGGGAAGATACATTTTTATTTTGATTTAAAAGGGATGCTCCCAAATGGCAAAGTGGAGCTCCCATCTCCCTATCAAAACTAGTGTACGTTTTTCCCTATTTCACTCATCTTCAAACTTTAACCAGAGGTGGTGCTGGAGAACTGCAATGGCCACAATCAGCTTCTAGCTTGGCCTCAGAAAACCCAAAACATGACAAAAAAAAGCATCTCAGCGCACTAATTGTTACAGAATGCCAGGTCAGGAGAGGAAATCTACTAGGAAAATGAAAATGAGATGTTATTACACTACAAATGCCAAGCAGAGCACAGACAAAAATGGCGAACTCCTCCTCAGACAAGTATACCACTGACCTCAGTACAAACCCACTACGTGCTTTATCTAAAGAGCTGAAAGGAGGCTGGATGAGGATTTCGATACAAGTAGGTGAAAGAGAGATGAACTTTAAACTAGATAGTTTGAGAGGCAAATGAAGGGGATAGTGACTAGGGTTAGTGCGTTAGAGGATGCAGAAATACACACACAAAACTTCCAGAAAGTCAGTCTTCACTTTAATGGTGCTTTGGATAGGTCAAGACACCAGTGTAGAGATCAATTGGAGATTTTAATGTCTTTAAAAGGCAAATTAAAGAATTAGGTCTGATGTATGAGTTCAGAGAAATAGTTCACCTATTAACATCTCCAGGGCTTGTATTCCAGAACTGAAGCAAAATCCCAGGCTCTAGCCACATTGCACATAACGCAGGTGTAAATGACCTTTATGCAACCATTCCTCAATCTCTGGGCTAGTTTTAAGGCACAATTTAACACAGCCTCAAGGCTACTCTAAATTGCACCAGCTACTAATAGCAGCTTCCTGGCTAAGCCCTCTTTCTCTCAACCACAGCCACTGCCCCAAAGGCTGGTAAAAAAGCCACTCCACTGGTCCAGTGTCAACCATGATGGGAAAATATTTGGGGTGCCAATTAAGTTGTCTTTGTGACTGCCACACCAGGGTAAAGATCTGGCCCATGATTTTTTATGTATCACCATGTTTTCTTTAGGTATCCTCTCACTGGCATGCATGAGAACGGCCATATTGGGTCAGACCAATGGTTCATCTAGCCCAGTATCCTGTCTTCCAACAGTGACCAATGCCACATGCTTCAGAGGGAACGACCAAAACAGGGCAATTATCAAGCGATCCCTCCCCTGTCAGCTAGTCCTAATTTCCGACAGCAAGAGGTTTAGACACACCCAGAACATGAGGTTGCACCCCTTACCAACTTGGCTAAAAGCCATTGATGGACCTCGCCTCCATGAATGTATCCAATTCTTATTTGAATCCTGTTATAGTTTTGGCCTTCTCAACACCCCTGGCAATGAATTCCACAGGCTGATTACACATTGTATGAAAAAGTACTTCCTTATGTTTGTTTTAAACAGGATGCCTATGAATTTCATTGGGTGACCCCTGGTTCTTGTGTTAAATGCAAGGGTAAACAACACTTTCTTATTCACTTTTCCACAACATTTATAATTTTATAGACATCTATTATATCCTCCCTTAGTCATCACTTTTCTAAGGTGAACAGTCCCAGTCTTTTTAATCTCTCCTCGTATGGAAGCTGCTACATACCATTAATCATTTTTGTTGCTTTCTCTGTACTTTTTCCAATTCTAATACATCTTTTTTGAGATGGGGCAACCAGAACTGCATGTAGTATTCAACAGGTAGGAGTACCATGAATTTATGTAGTGGCATTATGATATTTTCTGTCTTATTATCTATCCCTTTCCTAATGGGTCCTAATATTGTTAGCTTTTTTGACTGCCGCTGTTTTCAAAGAACTAACCACGATGACTCCAAGATCTCTTTCTTGAGTGGTAACAGCTAATTAAGACCCCATCATTTTGTATGTATAGTTGGCATTATGGTTTTCTAATGTGCATTGCTTTGCACTTATCAACACTGAATTTCATCTGCCATTTTGTTTTCCAATCACCCAGTTTTGTGAGATCCCCTGGTAACTCTTTGCAGTCTTCTTTGGACTTAAATATCTTGAGTAATTTTGTATCGTCTGCTAACTTTGCCACCTCATTGTTTACCCCCTCTCTCATTTATGAATATGTTGAGCAGCACTGGTCCCAGGTCTTTGGGGCAGTGGTTCTCAACCAGGGGTACCTGTACCCTGGGGGTACACAGAGGTCTTTCAGGGGTACATAAATTCATCTAGATATTTGCCTAGTTTTACAATAGGCTATATAAAAAGCGCTTGCGAAGTCGGTACAAACTAAAATTTCATACAATGACTTGTTTATATTACTGTATATACTATACACTGAAATGTAAGTACAATATTTATATTCCAATAGATTTATTTTAGAATTATATGGTAAAAATTGGAAAGTAGGTAATTCTTCAGTAATAGTGTGCTGTGACACTTTTGTCTTTTTATGTCTGATTTTGTGATCAAGTAGTTTTTGAGTGAGGTGCAACTTGGGATATGCAAGACAAATCAGACTCCTGAAAGGGGTACAGTAGTCTGGAAAGGTTGAGAACCACTGCCTCGGGGGACTCTGCTATTTACCTTTCAGCACTGTCATGGGCAATGCTGGATTATACTATCAGGATGCAGTTTATGTAACTTTTCTTAGTATAATCTTGATGACAGACCCTTCTGCTGAGCAAGTGTCCGCAGCAGAAAACATATCCCTTCTCTTAGCAGTCACAGCAGAGAGGCTAAGGGTGCAAAGGGTAGGCAACAAAGTTATCCTCTCAGCCCTAAATGGGCTCCCTCCAACAGTCCTGCAGATACAAAGTGGCCTTCAGTCTCCATACTTCCGGTGTAGTGAAATGTGCTGTGGGAATAAGTGCTTGTAGGTTCAAATCCTGTCTAATCTGTTGCAGAGGAGGTGAATATTCTTAACTTCCAGGAACGCTAAACTCATGTTTAGAGAGAATAAACTCCTTCAGCCCTGGCTAACTATGACTCTGAATGTTCCTTTGGGGTGTTCTCACTCCCCCAACACTACTATGCAAAAATATATGTCAACATCAAGCTTAGCCTGCAGGAACCCTCTTCTCTAAAGTAGATACCTGCTCTGTAGAGTTTGCAATAATGCGGCAATGTTGGTTTAGGAATGACTGAATGTGTACTGGGTATATTGTTTTATGCTCCTTTTTATCTGTGCTACGGTGACATAAAACTACTCTCCGATATCAGAAGGATGGCCCCATGGTTAGGGCAAAAGCGTAGGACTTGCAAGATCTGGGTTCAATTCCCTGCACTACCACAAACTGACTTGTGTGGCCTTGGGCCAGAGACCTAGGGAAATTTTTTTAATTGACTGAGGTACTTTGGGCCAAATTTACAGAGGTATTTAGGTGCCTAAAGATGCAAACACACATCTAGTGAGATTTACAAATCTGAATTAGACATCTAATTACCATGGACTCTCAACGGGAGCGGTGTCTAACCTTCCTAGGCGCTTTGTAAATCCCACTGAGGGGACGTCGGTCTACACAGCAAGTGGCAGCAAGTCTCAGAGCTCAGGCAGACAACCTCAGGCTCATGCTACTGAGCTAAAAATAGCTGTGTAAATGTTACAGCTCTGAAGCCCAGCCCTATCCCTAGGCTTCAGAGCCCGAGGTCCAGCCCGAGCCGTAACAGCTACTTAGCTATTTTTAGCATAGTAGCACAAGTCCCGTGAGCCTGAGTCTGTCGAGTGGGGTTCTGAGACTCGCTGCCATGGGCTGTGTATTCATACCATGAGAGTGTCTGGCTGCATCTTTAGGCACCTAAATACCTTTGTGAATCTAGCCCTTAGGAGCCAAGTCTGAGTGATGAGTCAATGGGATTTAAGAGCCTAATTACCTAAATCATTCTGAAAATTTTGCCCTTAGTCTCTCTGTGCCTCAGTTACCCCACCCCCCAGGGTGTTGTAAAGATAAATACACTAAGCAGCGTGAGGTCCTCAGATACGATAGTGTTGGAGGCTTGCCTGTCACATCTCTGTTTTTCTGCCTGTTATGTCATCCCACCATTTTTGTTTTCTGATTACTGAAGAAATGGCATATTCTCACTTCTGTCCTATGCATATGTCAGGGATGCTCATAAGTACTCTAGTCTCTCCGTAATGATACTTTGCACTTCCACGGCACCTTTTATTCAAGGATTTCAGATGATTTCCTAAAGGTGGGTACGCATGTTGTTTCCCATTTCACAGAAGGGGAAACTGAGGCACAGAGCGGTTCAGAAACTTGGCCAAGACAAATACACTGAGACAGAGGCAGAGTCAAGAATAGAACCCCAGTTCTCCTGGCTCATCTTCCACCCTAACCATAGGACCACACACCAATGAAGTTTCTTTCTGCTGTTTCCAAATAACTCAAACTACTGTTCGTACATCAAGATAACCAGTCATTACTACCCAAGCTGAGTATACATTCAGAGCTTGTGAACACTACTGTCAGGCTGCCTTTGGTTTTTGATTGGAGGAATTTTCAAGAGTGAATCAGGTTTCTCTTTGCAGAGTGATGTGACACTTTAAAGAATAGCAGTAATTATTCCACCATCCTCTGCTTCCCTAATTAAAAAAAAAAAAAAAATTCCTGAAGTTGTCCAGTACTCAGCAATTATGGGCTCTACAACATAAATATCATCAGGGGGAAAGGAGTAGTATTCTGAGATGGTAACAGTTTTCCAGCCTCATTACAAAGTGTGCCTTCCAAAAGCATTCACCCTAAGGAGTTAAAGTAAGGTTTGTTTAAATTAACTCTAACTTTACTTTTTTTTTCTAATCTGGTTCATAAACAGTAATAGGTTAGTTTGATTGAGAGAATCCTAATCTGATTTCAAATTTCTTGTTTAACTACTATCTCAAACTTTCTGGACCATCCTTGGACTCCAATCTAAACATACAGCAGGCATCATCCAGCCATCATGTGTTTACTATGTGCACACACGCACACACACACACACACACACACATACACACACACTTTGGAAAAAAGCTCTGGCAAAAACAAAATGCAGTCTGGTTGCTCCCAAACACTTCATGGATCCAGGAAGACCATTAAATGCTCCTTTTAAAGACTATTATTGATTTCATTTTGTAACTGAACATGCCTGTAATGAAGATTATTATGTAACTGAAAAGCATTTAGCAAAATATTTAATAATACTGTTGTGTTTAACCATGTTTTCTTCAAGGGTAGTACACTTATGTATATTACCATAGTAAGTTCTTTTTATGTTTATTTTGGTGTCTTTCCAACAACATCACTCGCTGTCAGACCCATTCAAAAACCATGCACTTTCTATCAAAATCCAATAATCTGTGCAATACAAACCAGTGAAGTCTCAGGATTTGAACATGTGGCCTGTAGCAAAAGAATGAGACAAATACTGCAACTCACCCTAAGAGCTATAAATAAAGATGTTGAAGAAAAAGCTCACAACAAATTCTTTGTCTATTTCATTTCCCCATCAACAAACAGCAGTGGCCTTTCCAGCTACTGAAAGGATGCTCTATACAAATCACACCTTTCCGCACATAACTAGCTGAAGAAGTTTTTACCATCAAAACTTTTAGAAAATTCAGTAATTTAAACTAGAAAAAAGAATTCCTGCTCTACTAGCATTGTCATTGCAAATTCCTTACCAGTGAACTGACCTACTTCAACTAAAATAATCAGAGAACCAGGTTCTGTCAAAAGCAAATCAAATAAATAAATAATAATAATAATACAAAAGGCAATGTCTTATCTGCAGTAATAAGCCTGGATCCAAGATAGTTACGGTACTTTAATAAAGCTAAACAGGAAATGTCCAGTTTGGGTCATTGTGTTCCAGCCACTGCAAAACAAATCCATGGCAGAAGGATCAGCTGTAGTAGGAGGTGACAGATAATGTTACAAGCATAAAGAAAGTTTAGATTAATGAAAATAAAGTTGCATTTATAGGCCTAGTGAATTTTCTTATTCTTAACTCTTCTGCATATTGTCCCTTGAATATATTGGGCTTATAGTGATGTTGGTGAGTACACAGATACTAGTGAGCTGCACTCCTCTAGCTCAAGCCACTTGAATAGGGTTTTTTTATACCACCCACTTTTTCACTTCAAAGCATGGGAAATATGATAGCTGAACTCACACAAATCTCCACTGACATGCACTACCCGAGAACGAGCAAGGCAGTCATAGACTAAGGGGAAAAAAATAATGAGAAAACTAATGGGACTTATCCTGCAAAGCCTTAACACACCGTAGTAGCTCTTCCTCACACAATTAGTCCCTTTGACTTCAGGCTACTTTACTTGAATAAAGACTACACATATAGGGCCTTTTGTAACAGAACATGTACTTCTTGTCCCAGATTTATCCTTGATTTGACTTTCAGTGGAATAATTACTGTGATAAATACAGTTAGTAGCTTTTGTGCTTGAGGGAATTAACTAAGAGGGATTTGATGATGGTGCTGAGAATTATTTCAGATCCTGTGATCCTGGTTTTATGGAATGGTCTAGAGGTTTCCATTCAGCTAAAATGTATTGCAAAGGATACTTAGCTGCACCAGAGTTTAGGCACAGCACACGTCCTAAAGAAGAAGCTGACTCACAGCTTCTATATATATTTAAAATAAAAAAATAAAAGGGGGGGGGATAGACACAGAGAATGGAGTAATTCATTCCAGAAAGCAGGTCAGAAACTCACCATATCCACTTTGTCCTCAACATATTTCCATCAGAGTTACGTCTACAACAGTGACGGCTGCTTCACAACATGGCATCTCCAGAAGAGAGGAGGCAGTTGGAAACCAATGTCAGATGCAGCAGCATGCAAGCACCTAGGATTGACCTCCTAGTATCATGTAGGTGGTTGAGTAATTACCGGCTGGTAAATAGATTTGAAACCAGAATCACATTCCACAGCTGCCACTGTCCATTTTCTTTTTTAAGTTTCACTGCACATTTCATACCTCCTACATTCAAGGATCTTTTCATTTGACACGGAAATGCAGCCACCTCTGGGACAGAAGTTGGGAAGGTTTGAACAACACAAAATGCCACTGCATAAACAGGTCAGGGCAGAAAGCAAAAAAGCACAAGAGAGTTCTGGGTGAGATCTGTGTGACTGTAGAATAGCTTTCCAAAGGAAACGTTAGGCTCTCCATCATCTAAGACGTTTAAAAGTAGACTGGAGAAAACACTATTATTGTTAGTGCTGTTTCTCTTGTCATCGCAGCCCATCTGATATTTATATTGTAACAACAGATCAGCTCAGATGATTTTCTTAGTTTGCATGCAACTTAGGCGAGTTCTTTTTTAGTGCCAGAGGAAATGGATGAGGCATTATTAAGATGAGCGATGTGCTGTGAAGTTGCTCTTGTACCGAGTTTAATAAAATTAGATTATTATTTTTTGGGTAGTAGTAGATTTCTTGTAGACTTGGGAGAATGAACTGTCTTCATGTAAATTGAGACATTTGATTTCAATTGCAAACTCTAGACTGGAACCACTAACATTTCTTTTAATACAGTATTCATTACAATACTCATTAACCTTAGCCCTTTAAAGGATATTGTCCCGTAATAAAGCTCAAGGCACAAAAAAATACATTTGCCACATTCATTTCTTAACCATAAAAAAGATTGCATTATGCATAAAACTATCCATCTGGTCGCTTCCTCATTTTCACATACACACAAATTTTCTCAAAAAACAATATGCTATTTTGTCTGCAAACTGTAAAGGAAGTGGAAATTACACTTCTTAGTGTGGGTAGCCTAGTATACAATATATGCCTTCTACTGCAGAAATAATGACAATAATAATACTTAGCACTTTACATTTTTCAAAATGCTACACAATCATTAACTACTTAATCCTTATGACCTACTGCTGTAGATAAAGTAGGTGAGTACGTCCCATTTTACAGAGACAACAGAAAGGTGAAGTGACTTGCCCAAGGATAGTCAACAAGTCAGTGGCAGAACTGGGAATACAGCCCAGGGGTTCATGGCCTGCAGCCTCAAGCTCAAATCCCTACATCATGCTGCCTCTCACAAAAGTGCCATTTCTGTCTCTCCAGCAAAGCCACACATGACCAATCCTCCATCAGGCTGCCCGTTATGGGAACAGGAGCAAAAAGGCTTTTACACATCACAGGTGCAGAAATGGGAGTATGCATCTGTACAACTTTCCATGTAGAAGCAGGTCAGCTGTGAGCTTGCTGTGTACCCCAAATTTGCATCATTGCATACTGGGCAAAAATGTGCCTGTGGTGTGGGCAGAGCGGATATAACTCAGGGTAGACATCCTTATACCACCTCCTAGAGCCCAAACAAAAAAGTGCATAACCACCATGTTGATAACAAGCAGTTGCTCCTGAACACTTGCTGGAGAACTGTAGATACACAGCTGTGTTGGCTGATGGTGAACAAGTCCACATGGTAAGTGAATATCTGTCTTTCACATTTGACCCATTCATTCAATTTTTGACCAGTGCAGGATCTCGCCCAGTATTTACCTTCTCACAATATTAAATCTAACTCCCCCCTCCCCTTTCTCTCTCTCATTGAAACAAAATGTCTCCAGACTAATGATTTGCTTATTACGCTATCTTTATTTCAAAGACATTATTTTTCTTTGAAAGCACCCACCCTCTTGTTTCCAATCTACTTGGTAAAATATTACAAGGCTGCAATTTATATTCCCAAGGAATTCCCAGGCACCATCTAACTAAATCATTCAATCAGGAAACAAATTAAAATAAAATATCAGGGCAACTCCCTTGTGGAAAATATATTTCCATTATCGCTTTCCTGGCAACTGGAGACGACCCTAAAGAATGGGATTCTATTGCCCTTGCTAATTCCATGTCTTGTCAACATTTGTAAAAACAGCGGAGACACTCAGAGCTTCCATAAGAATATTCTCCAATAGACAAAAGTAGTGAAAAAAAGCTCAGTGGCAAACTACAGATAACTTTAAGCCATTATGGAGGATGATCTGTCCTATACAGAGAAATAAATTCCAAATTTATCATTTGTTGATGCTGATCCAGAGGCTGACCAAAGCCCAATGAAGTCAATGGGGAAAAAAAGATGTATCCCCAATTGTCACAGAACTGAGCAAAAAAAATATTTAAAAAAAAGATTTATTTTGTATCTTCAGTAGCAGCCACCCTTGTGAACCTAATCACTATGGTTTGGACTTGAACTCCCATTTAGGGATAGTGATGTTCTATTGATTTGCTAACCGAACAACTGGCTTCATTAGGAAGAGCAATGCAAATCTCTATAAATTTGATTTTAGCTGTTTTTTAAATAAATGTTAGCATTTATCAAACCGTGGACCTGGTTACTTTTAAAAAAGAAGCAGATTTCAGTTTTCTTAAAATGGTGTTTAAGGAAATGAAAAACCAAAAATGCTTATGAAAGAAAGTAACATCGTTAGATCATATACAATCCCTCTCATCCTCTCCCTTTAAAAGGTCATTTTATTGTACCTTTCACTATCATAGACAAAGAACAAGTTACCAAGCTAGCAAGCAGATACAGATCTAAAAGACTAATATTTCCTTTAAAATATTTTGAAGAAAACTACCTCTACAGATAATTAGGCATTTAGACTAGTATTTTCAAAGAAGTCCAAGGGAGTTAGGCATCCAACTCACATGACATTCAGGCACCTAACTCTCAACGGTGCTTTTGAAAAACCCTGCCTTAGTATGGAAAGCTCCCGTAGCGCACTCCATTGCCACTCAGACAAGAATATATTTCTCTTCAAAAATTAATTTTAGGGATCCAGATAAACCGGAGGAATGCATGAAAGTCAGAGCTGGCAGGAACTGACCTCACTCATCCTTCTCAAAGGAAATTGTGTTTTACTAAATTATCCAGGTTAAAGACAATGCTGCTGAGAAAAGGAGACAAGTGCAAACTCAAGAGTTTAAAAAAAATACTGTCTCTTCAAAAATGTTATAGTACATGTACACCCAGAAGTCAGCATGAAATAGTAGGGCTTTAAAGTATCCCGATCAAACTTGAGAATCCCTCTACACATTATGAACTCAAGCACCCATGTGGTTAATCATCTTTCCTAACTATTATGATGTTTGTTTACATTTCCAGCATACAAGTCCTGTAGGTCAAAACTACTTGGAAGCAAAATAGATTTGTGCACCGGTGGTGGAAAAAGCAGCAGAGCTCATTTACCAGATGCTTTGCTCTGTGCATGTGTAGATAGACAAGACTAAGGAGACTAACGTTGGGACCTGACGCCTCAGTGCTGCCGCTACAGAAATACAAGAGGGCTCCACTCCAGCACCTTGCAAGAGATCTTATTTACCCCTCCCTGCCGGATATTTAAAGAGATACACAAATCATAAATGGGGGAGGAGGGTAGCTGTTTGTTCCCACACGGATGAGGAGAATAATGCGGGAGCCATTACTTACAGATCACATATACACAAAGTAATGCAAGATCTCAAGCACTGCCTGGTAATTTACCCATGAAACCATGTCACAGCCCCCACCCGCCCTGGCCCGGGCCGGAGATCGAATCAAAGAGACATTACACGACTATAATCCCAGCTGGCTCCCACAGCAGCCGACGGGGAACCCGCGAGCACAGACCCACACGCAGCCCCGTGACAACGTTCTGTTCAGAGCAGCCCGCGCGGGGGAAGATTCACAACAAATAAATAATAAGGGTTGATCACAGACTGCAAGAGCCTCCTCGCTCCTTCCCCGGCGAGTTCCTGCAGACATCGACGATCAGGTTTATTACTGCAACACATACACAGCCTAACCCCCGTGGGAGATGTCGCCGCTGGCACAGCAGATGCTACGGGACCGCAAAGCTCGCCCCATCCCGACACCCATTCTCCTGCCCGCTGCTCGGCTTTGCCACGCCAACAAGAGCCCCGCGCTAAGGAAGCCATGGCAGGAGCCTTTCCCCCAGGCTCCGGGGCAGCCGGCAGCAATGTTAGCAGCTCGATCACCAGCTCTCCGAGCGCAGGGGCCGGCTTCGTCAACAAACCAGCCCCCGGGAGCCCTTGGCTCACCCAGACTCGTCAGCCCCGCTAGGAATCATCCCCAAGGGAGGGTCGCCACTCAGCAAGCTTCGTAGCCGGGCGGCCGGGGCTGCAAAGCGCTGCAACCAGCCTGATCCCAGCCACGCCGCCGCCTGCTCCAGCTAGCACGCTGCGCTCCCCGGCACTCACCAGGCAGCCGAGAGGAGGCTGCTGGCAACTTCTGCCGGCACAAGAGTCTGAACAAAGCCTCCGATTCTTCTGGGCTGCTGCAGGCATCTCTCCCCCGATGGCAGCCGGAATCTGCCACCCGCACAACACATAAAATGCAATAGGAAGGGATGGGGAAGGCTGCAAAGGAAGGACCCGGAGAGGAGCGGGCTGGGAGTGAGGGAAAGCAAGAGGGGAGGAAGGTGGTACCTTGTATGTGCTGCTTGATGACATTTTCCAAGTGATCCAGCCTTTCTATAATCCTTAAAGTGTCCCCTTTGTCTTCCTCTAACTTTTTCTCTGAGATCGGCTCCTGCACTTTCACATAGACACTGGCAATGTAGTTGGTGACCCAGCCCACGTAGAGCAGGCAGATGATGTTAGTCATTCCACTCAAGATCACGCAAGTGGACACTAAAGTTTTGGTTTTCCTGGTGCAAACCATCCTGAGATCCCTCCATATAGCTCCAAAAATCCTGTGATCCAGAGAAATAAAATTAAAGTGCGATAAAAAAAAAATCCTTCCCTCCCCCTTAGCCCAAAACGGAGACCACTCAAGTCAGTAAATTTCCATGCAGGAAGTTTGCTAGTCCACAGAATAAAAATCTCTCTCGCCTACCTAGAAGGGGGAGCGGGCTGGGAGGACTGGTTATTTAGGATCCTGGATTTTAATACATTAAAATAGCGGAAACTTTGCAACAGCAGCAAGTCATCAGTAGTGTCAGTTGCCCGGCTGGCTGTTCTGTTTAGGAATCGGTCGTTCCCATAGGCATGAAGGAAGCGAGTAGTCAAGTGCCCAAGTGTTGCAAACTTTGTTCTCCCCAACGCTGCTTCCCATTGCAATCA